>NC_034598.1:63209563-63224639 GCF_900095145.1 Mus pahari
TCTTCTTCTTCTTCTTCTTCTTCTTCTTCTTCTTCTTCTTCTTCTTCTTCTTCTTCTTCTTCTTCTTCATCATCATCTTCTTCTTCACTATAATAATTTTTTGTCTTTTTTGCCTAGATTTTACCCTCTTTCTTCTTCACTAAATACTTCTGTAATTTTACACACTTTCAAAAGTCACAGGGCATCTCTTTTCCCTATGGTGGTGTTCACATTCCTATTGATGTTTTAATTTTCAAGTGAAGTTACTGAGGTTGATTCTCTTAGTGGACTTTTGTGTTCACAGTCATAATTCCACTACATAGAACATTAACTTGGACACATAATTCACTTGTATAGGATAAATAAATAATTCTAGAATCCCTAGAGTATAAGCCAGGTAAACATACCTCAGATTTATAGACATGAAATCAAGGTAAATAACTGTATCAACATTATCATATATAATAGACGTACAAATATAAAAAAGATGTTTCAGAAAAAATAGCTATCCATTGCCATCTATGTTATGATTATGATATTCCTTTATAACTTTCATTATAAATAGATTTTATTGTTCTCAGTTTATTGAGGCATACAATACAAAAATGACTAAATTGCTTAAATAGATCTAATTATCTCCAAGTTCACCATCTTTCCATAAGTTCATGATTGAGCTACTATAGCAACACAACCTCTGACTCCTTCTCAGACTCTCTTCAGCCTCTAGGTTCTCATGTCTGAAGATTCCATGATGTTGAAACTTCAAGTTTGAACCGATCTTAGGCTCCTATCTTCAAAATTATGTTCTCCCTCTTCCCCCATAAGTACAGTCACAATTTAGATGCTTCTGCAATTGTTGATTACCACTCTTACAATATGCCAGATGTTATCTCATTTAAATTATGCCCACACACTGCAGGTGCAAATTGCAGGCCAACATTGAGCAAATTTGGACCTAAGTATGTCGGTATTTTCATTCCATCTATGTGCGCAGCCCAGTGTAAGTCATTTTCTTCAGTTTTATTCTGATTTCCTCTTGCCTAGCAGAATTTTGAAAAGTTCTGAAAATTGCAACTGTTTATACATTTTATAGAATTAAAAAAAAAAACATCATTTAGGTAGATAGGATTTACTTAGACAATAACAAAATAATGACCTTGTACATTTTGTTCAAATTAATATAGTGTGTGTTTAATCTGTTATAAGAGTTTGTGAAAATACCTTATGAGTAATTGTAATAAAATATCAGAAATCTATAACCAAGTCAATCTCTATAATCTTGTGGTTACCCTTCATTTCAGAGCATTATTCATAAGTGTATTTCTGTTCACTGTTCTATGCTATATAAAACCTCGCAACTTTATGTGGTATTCTCAGTGTATACTGGCTTTGGGAAAGAAAGGGCCCAAAGGGAAAAACAATCTGTAGAATGTCTTTTTAAAGGAAATGCAATTGCAGCCAACCATAGGACTGAGCACAGGGTCCCCAATGGAGGAGTTAGAGAAAGGACTATAGGAGCTGAAGGGGTTTGCAACCCCATAGGAAAAACAACAATATCAACCAACCAACCCCCCCCCCCGCCCAGAGCAACCAAGGACTAAACCACCAACCAAAGAATACACATGGAGGGACCCACGGCTCCAGCCACACATGTAGCAGAAGATAGAACTGTCATACATCAATAGGAGGACAATTGGTCCTGTGAACACCCATGCCCCAGCATAGGGGAATGATATGGTAGGAGTGGGTGGGTGGGTGAGAACCTTCAGGAGGAGGAAGAGGGTGGGATAGGGGGTTTTCAGAGGGGAAACCAGGAAGGGGGATAACATTTGAATTATAAATAAACAAAGTAACCAATAAAAAATATTAAAAAAAGAAAATAGTCAGGCTACCATTCGCAGCCTCTAAGAAAGTATTATGTTCATTTAAATCTCAGATAAAGTCATTTGCTTAACATTTTAGATAGTACTAAGAAAGAACTTAAATCAGTGCACATTACAATTAAGATTAGTATTTTGTTTGTTTGGTGAGTTGATATTATAGATCAAACTAACATTTTCATTTATTTTACATTAGAGAGAAAATAGTAAGTTGGTAAAGGCACTCATTAAAAAAAAAAAAAAAAACAGAAAACCTTCTTTTCATTCAATCTGACTCCTCCAAGTCTCAATATTTCCAATTACTGTATTTAACTCAGAATAACATCTCTTAAAGCATCAAAAGAACTGCTGATATTTAATATTGAATTCTCTAAAGAATCCACTACTTGTGTCACCAGCCTATCTTTTAAAAGTCAGTTATTTTAGTTCCATGGACTGGACTTGATTTTGCTGTTCTCTTGAACTTCACAAAGGAATTTATGGATTATCTCTTATAGCAATATGATCTCTCTCTCTCTCTCTCTCTCTCTCTCTCTCTCTCTCTCTCTCTCTCTTCCTCAAATGGTGTTCAAATGTCCTATTACTTTTTAAGGGCCAGGGCTGTGTTTGTAGAATGGTAGCAGAACAGGTCAGCCTCATTAGGATGCTTGTTGCTTATAGAAGGATTTGGACTGAAAGAACTCTACACTTTTATCTCTTACAGAGAGAAGAAATTGGAATATGGAAGCCATCTTCCCTCCTCCAGATAAAGATCCCAACCTTCAGGACAGAGAATGGAGACAGAGGGCTCGTCTCAAATAGACGTGATTAAAATGAATCACTTTATTTTTTACACATAGCTTTTTCTCTTACACACAGCTTAGCTACTACTGTACACAACTGTCTCTCCTTCTTCAACCACATTCAGAAGTATGGAGGCTTAGCCTCTTCTTGTGTACCTCATCTCCTAGGAGAATATAGAAGTCACTTAAGACTTCTACTTGCTCCATTTCTTTTCTAAGTTTCTTCTTAATTTATCTATTACTGATTTAATTTTCAGTCTTATGAAAAATGACAGGAGGGTAGAGAATCAATTTGTTACCCTGACTTTGTCCTGTCATTTCAGAAAACATTTCAGAAAGTCCAAGGGTTCTGAAAGGGCTGGCAGCACTCACTTCTATTTTTTGCCTTTTGGAATTCCAAAAATATCTGCATTTTACAAAACTGAAACTACACAGACACATACACACACACACACACACACACACACACACACACACACACCATAAACACAGTCATAAACAAATACAAACACACACAATAAATCTGCTTTTTAAATAAAGAATACTCAGCTATACCAAAGCAATCTACAGATGGCTAATGTTACACTTTGTCTTATTACATGATTGTATTCGCTGTCAGATACCATGTTCCTACCGCACACACACAAGTGTCAGTGGACCATGAACTCCCACATTGTAAGTTTTCATTTTTGAGTTGGGAGACTTAACAATGGTACTCTAATTAGTTATTTAGAGTCTAGACGTCCTCAGATATAGAAGATATGCATGTCTCTTCATCCGTCCTTCGTCATAATATAGTTTCATTTCTCAGCCTGAGAAGTAGAAGAAATACCAACTAAGTTCTAGTTCAAACAGAAGGAAGTTCAGAGATAACACTTGTGGTCACTTACCAGTTATGAACTAGTCATTTTGAAAGATTGTTTTACGTAGGTTTCTTACACATTTAAACAACAAATGCTGAAAATTAACAGGACATTTTTTGTTTGTTTGTTTGAAAAAATTATCCTAAAATGTTAGAGTAGCTTACAACTAAAATTTGAGATACTCTGTTAAGCCCCACCCTCAGTTGTTCACTTCCGTGTTGATTTAGCCACATGCTACTCTTTGTTAATCTTGTCCTCTTTTATCTGTGATGTTATCTTATCCTCTTGGGAACCGCTTCCTTTAACATCGAGCCCCCCAGTTCAGGTTTATGCTTATTTAAATGCAAATAACCCGCTGTTTCATTTTGTATTTGATGTCTGTTGCCACCTTAAGTGATTATGATGGGCATCTCCTGGAAAAACGAAAAATAAGCCTCAATTAATAAAATCCCTTGGGCCTGACTTGATGAGTCAGAATTTAAAGATTTTGAAGGAATAAATAATAAAGACAAAAGATAACATTTGCAAGTTGTCTTAATGTTTTCCTATAGAAGTAAAGAGCTGTAATGGAGGCAGAGAGACAAAGTTAATTTTGGTTCACAATCACCACCATAATGCTATACTTGACCATCAAAACAAAACAAAACAACTTTTAGCAGGTAACTTCACTTTTTGAAAGGAAAAATTGCCTGTAGAGTATCCATACCTGTATTGTTTTAGGGGCTGATTGGCATGGAACCTATCTTATATATAAAGAAGATAGGATTATTTGTCATTACTTTACATATATGTAGGTCTGCACAAAAATGCTTACATTTAAAGAGTTCTGTCATGGTGTACACATATAATTACACTATTTAAGAGGCCAGAATAGAAAAATCATGTGTTTCAAGATGGAAAGTCTCAAAATAAGCAAATGAACACTCACATGGTCATATCTGTGCATTGTATGAGCTATATACGTCATGGTATTTTAAAGAAAGTGATGAAACTCACCTTATCCAACCATACGGAAAGGAAATCTAGAACTCCATTTTTCTCTAAAAGATGTTCAGATCTGTCTCTAATCTTCCTACTTTTCTGCTTCTACATGTATGTACAGTTTAAAATATATACACACAAATGATTACATGTGTAGGCATACAGCTGGAGGCGGGGTATTGAATCTTACCTGAGCAAAGCCCTTCTTGTATCTTGAGCAGTCCACTTCTTTCCTCTGTGGCAACGTTACTACTATATATTCCAAATATGATAAGACATAGCACTAATACTTCAAAGATTGTCATTTTAGCTGTTTTACAGAGGACAAAATAAAAGCCAACCTGAGGCAGGATTGGGAGAATTAGTAATTTTTAACTCAGTACATGGTTGCAACTGTATTTTGTTCTTTCTTTCCTAAAAGTTGAGTATAAAAAAAAAATGTAGCAAATTGAGGGTTTCATTATTTAAAGTTTTTATTGCTTATAAATAATGATGCCATAAAATACACAAATTATTCAGCAAATAGAAAGTATAATTATTTTATGCCTCATTGGAAGATAGAAGTATCAAGGATGGTCCCCAGGGATCCAAACGTGCTTGGATATTATTATTCACCATATTCATTAAACAGTGAGTGAAAATGTAAATGAGTGCACAACCAAATATATAATAAAAGATGTTAGAAGTGAAAGATAATAAATCAGCTCGATCAAAATTGCAAATGGGCATGGACAGCTGGGGAAATTATTCAGATGAGAAGAAGATGAGTGTTAATAGAAAGAACAGAAAGATAATGAATCTGAAGGAAAATTATACATGGCATAAGAAGTTGATGTGCATCAAAAGTAATGATCAGGAACCCAATTGTAGAGTATATGTTGATAAACTGGAAAAAAAAAAAGCAATGTTCTAAGGTAAGGGATATGATAAAAGAGATGATTATGTTACAATTTCCCTAAATTAAATTAGTGGTAAAGAAAGAAAAATTGTAATACCCATTTAACTCTGTCATAAAATTGGTGTGTAGCTTACTGGATGTTTTAGGAAGTTTTACAATTTAAGGACAAAGTCACGCCAAACTAACTATTCAGCGTGAGATGACTGGAAAGTTTGTGTTAAGACCTAGGATTCTGGGCTGGAGGGATGGCTCAGTGGTTAAGAGCACTGATTGCTCTTCCAGAGGTCCTGAGTTCAATTCCCAGCAACCACATGGTGGCTCACAACCATCTGTAATGGGATCTGATGCCCTCTTCTGGTGTGTCTGAAGAAATCTTCAGTGTATTCATAAAAATAAATAAATCTGAAAAAAACAAAAAGACCTTGGATTCCCTTACATATACCCATTTACAGAGTAGCATAAAGTCTGCCTATCTTTTGAATTTTCTTTTTTTTTATCCTTCATTAATTCTCTCCTATATTACATCGCAAACACATTTCCATCCCTCCCAGTTCTCCCCCACCTCTCCTTTCCTGCAGCTCTGTTCCTCCCTCATTTCCCTTTAGAGAAGAACAGGCAAGCCATTGAATTTTCTACCTGTAGTTTTCTTGTCCATATCTTCTGAGGCTCTGAACTCCAAAGCTCCACTGCAGACTTATCCCTTGAATTTACACTGGTCTACTGCCTCAGTTAGGGTTTTACTGCGGTGAACAGACACCATGACCAAGGCAACTCTTATAAAGAACATTTAATTCAGGCTGGCTTCCAGATTCAGAGGTTCAGTCCATAATCATCAAGGAAACATGCCAGAAACATGGTGGCATCCAGGCAGGTGTGATACAGAAGAATCTGAGAGTTCTACATCTTCATCTGAAGGCTGCTAGCAGAATACTGGCTTTCAGACAGCTAGGATGAGGGTCTTAAATCCCAGGCCTATAGTGACACACCTATTCCAACAAAACCATACCTCCAAATAGTGCCACTTCGTGGGCCAAGCATATTCAAACTATTACATTCCACTCCCTGGCCCTCATAGACTTGTTCAAAAACATGAGTCTATGGGGGCCATAGCATACCTAGCCATAGCATAACAAAAAAGTTCATTTTAGTCTAACTTCCAAAGTCCCCATTGTCTATAGTACTATTAGCAATGTTAAAAGTCCAAGGCTCAAAGTATCTTCTGAGATTCATCCAACCACTTAACAGTAATCCCGAATCAAGGCAGGAAACCGGATGGGCAAACTATAGACTCTACTTCTCCATGTCTGATGTCAAAGCAGTTTTCAGAGCTCCAATTCTATTTTCATCTTTGTTGACTGCAACAAACTTCTTTTCCTGGGCTGGTTCCATTCCCTGTTAGCAGCATTCCAAAAGAGAATATCCTATGGCTCAGACATCTTGAAAATCTGCAGTCTCCAAGGCAACTTCAATGTTACAGCTTCTTGTTTCAATGTCTGGGATCCACATATGATCTTCTGGGCTCCTCTAATGCTCTGGTGTCACTTCTCCAGCTCTGTCCTCTATAGCACTCTAAGCTCAAGTTGATCTACTCCACTGCTGCTGCTGTTCTTGATGAATCATCCCATGGTACTGGCATCTCTAGTATACTGGGATCTTCTGCTGCAACTATGTTTCACCAATAGCCTCTCATGGTGCCAAGCCTCAAATCCTTTGCATGACCTCTTCAGTCCAAGGCCACCAACTACAACTGAAGCTGTACCTTAACCAATGGCCTTCCATGTCTTCTCACAGTGCCAAACTTCAGCTGTTCTTCACAACCCCTTCATACATTCAAAACCAGTACCATCTGGCTGATTCACACCAATCTGATTACCAAGCACAGCTGTACCATGACATATAACCTTGACTATCTCTGAAAAACAGCTTCTTTGTGCTCTCAGGAAATATTTCCCAAAAGATTTTACTTCATCGATGCTGGTCCTTTCTTAATCACCACTAATTTTTTAGCTCCAGCTAACCAGCATCAATTGTTCCAGTTGTCCCTTCTATTTTTCACTCTAAAGCCAAAGCCACATGGCTGAATTCTACTACTTGCAGGAGGTGGAACATGGTCCTGTTGCTCTATTACATTATCACTGGCTTTCTGTTTTCCAACTCCTTTACTGCCTAAACTTAGCTGTCCTGGATCTTGTTCTGTAGATTGACCTTGAACTCAGAGATCTATATGCCTATTGTCTAGATCTAAATTTAGCTGGGTAGGATCTTGCCCCCAAAGTCCCACTCCCTTAATCTACTATCTCTTAGAACACAAGATTCAGCTCCATTTCACCTCCTGGTGCCTCTTTAATAGTTGAACCATATATTTTATATTTTTCCTTTCTAAGCTTGCTATGCTTGTTCAAATGCTCTTCCTCAGACTTAACTGGAGAACAATGTCTCTGGGATTTTTTTTAAAGACTTCTTTTGTCAATACAATTAGCATAAATCTCTTTGCCTTAGCCTCAAGTAGACTCTTCAGCCAAGGGAAAAAAAAGCAGCCACATTTTCCACCAAAATACCACATAAACAGTTTCTACGCCACATACTGAAATTCTCCTCCAGGTCTTCACAATTCAAATTATTCTCAACAGCAAAGGGTTCCATATTACTACTAGGTTAGCTCATTAAGCCCCGTTTAAAGCATTCCACTGATTTCCAAATCCAAAAATCCCCAAATCCACATTCTTCCAAAGAAAAACATGGCCAGGGCTATCACAGCAATACCCTAGTCCCTGGTACCCACTTCTGTCTTAGTGTTTTACCGCTGTGAACAGACACCATGACCAAGGCAACTCTTATACGGACAACACTTCATTGGGGCTGGCTTACCTTTTCAGAGGTTCAGTCCATTATCATCAAGGTAGGAACATGGTGCAGGAGAAGCTGAGAGTTCAACGTCTTCATCTGAAGTCTGCTAGCAGAATACTGGCTTCTACGCAGCTAAGATGAGGGTCTTAAAGCCCATCTCAACAGTGACACATCTATTCCAACAAGGTCACACCTCCAAATAGTGCCACTACCTGGGCCAAGCATATTCAAACCATGACAACTAGTAATTGTACAGTTGATAGTTTTTACTAGATAATTCACAATTTTCATCCCTGGATGCATTACACTCTCCAGACATAAAAAAAAGACAAGTCATCTACAAGTTCATGGAATTGTGCATTACTTTGGGCATTATAATGGCAGTTCTTCTGTCTAGTGCTTACAAAATTAAGAAAAAGAAATCTCTTTGAAATAGCATAATATAATGCTAGAGTTGCTTCTAAACATGTAGAAAATGTAGGTTATCATCCCAGTTCTGACCCATTTGTTCTAGTCTTGAAAGTCTCTTATTGTCTCTGGTACTGCCTAGAACCATAACAGTAAGAAGATGTTTCACAATTACAAGTATTTCCTGAAATTAAATTGTCAGTGTTATTAGTCTCAGACTGCCCTTCCAAATTTTGACATAATAATGTACTTATGTCTAATCT
Source organism: Mus pahari (assembly GCF_900095145.1). NCBI lineage: Eukaryota > Metazoa > Chordata > Mammalia > Rodentia > Muridae > Mus > Mus pahari. The sequence continues at coordinate 63,218,465 of NC_034598.1, forward strand.
ACTTTTGATATTAGTGTGATTCCAGCACTATAACAAAATAACTTAGATAAAGCAGGTAAAGTAGAACATAGATGTATTCCTCATGGGCTTCCAGGATAGGAAAGAAAGAGAGCAGACTCTAGCTTGGGTTAATTCTAGTTATAAATTTCTTCTTGGTTTATATCCAATTACCTTTCAATGTACCCTCACACTACAAATACAGACAAACACATTCACAGAGAAACAGAAAGGGAGATGGAGACAGAGAGAAAGAGATGGAGACAGACATGGAAATGGAGAGGACAGAGGAGACAGTTTAATTTGGGTTCTTCCTGGTAGTTTAAGCTTAATTATTTCTCAGGAGTTCCACCAGCCTATTCAGAGTTAGGGCTTCCATCCTTTTTAAAGGGACTCAGACTTGCAGTTCATAACACTAGAAGCTCTTTAATATTCTATTCATTAACTTTTTTTTTAAAGACCAATTCTGTTGTCTTGCATTTCTGTCTGTCACATTCTCTTAGAGTGTCTGTTTTGTTTACTCTCCTCATCCTGAAAAATTGTTTGACATCATAACCAAAGGTAGTGAATTTAATATCTCTGATACATCATACTTACCATCCCTCCCCATTCTGCACGCTTTTAGTTAGGGAAGTGGATGCTTGCTTTTCTGTCATTCACCCAAGACAGGAGAAAGACTTCAGTATTCTCTGCAGTTTCCTCCCTTTTATAAATGGCATTTCTTCCTGCAGTGGGCTCTGCCGAAGTCCCAAAAGCACTTACTAATTCTGAATCCTCTCTTGGGTGATTCTTTGAATTGGAAATTCTGACCTTGAGGCTGCACTGATAGATCACTTCTTGTGGGCTGTGATTCTGTGACTATGTCGAATTCCAGAGAACAGCATCTTCCCTTTGCTCTGGGAGACTCATTCATCTCCAGGGGCTTTGCTTCCCTGTTCCTCGCGGGAGTCATTTCATGTGTGTGCACTCTCTGGGCACTGAATCTGAGTAGAAACATATGGCTGATAATATGCACACCGTGTTTCATGTAGGAAAACGCAAGGCAGGCCAGATGAGACGTAGGGATCAAGGAGTGGTCTCAGTCAGGATGTTTCATGATGCACCATGTGTGAGAATAGACTGTAAAGGAAATATACATCATAGAAGTGAAGGCTTATCCTGAGATCTTAATACAAATTACGTGTTTATATTATAATATCCCAATTCTATTAAGTTTTATTTTCACAACTTATTAAGATCATCTAATTAGATAAAATCTACAACCATACAAAATAATCCATTATTTTTGGCTTACAGAACAGGAACCTAAATTTTAAGAATGGCAAAATTCTAAGCATGTGAGATAGGGCTTAGATATACATTCATCACAATCCAGAAAGATAGAATAATTTAATAAATACTTCTAGATAATGGGAAAATATTCCAGTTAAGAGAAATAGTGACCCTGAGTGATTTCCATTGCTAAGGTAGAGAAATAAAACCAGATATTCCAACTGCCATACCTAACATTGATTAGTTGAAAAACCAATGCAAAGAGTTTGGTCAGCATGGGGAATACCCTCTTCTTTGCCCAGGCTCACAGACACACATTGAAGACCTTGATAAAGTTATTTTGAAAAGTCTGCACTTTGCTGACTCTGCTGGAAGTACACATTTGAGCAGACATGCAATAAATTATGGATTGTTTTAAGGCTCGATGCAATACAGCACAATGACAGTCATACACGAAGCCAAGGCCTTGCTGGGATAATCCTCTCCTTGCTGCAGATCTCTCCTGACCTATAGTGCTTAGAGATGTCACTGTACAATTTTACCTCCATAGTTCATCATCAGTCTCTACGACGCTGTGCTAGATTTATGAACAGACTCCATATTAAAAAAAAAAAAATACCCTAAAAAACGAGGGAACACTGTTATAACACCCAAAGAGCTAAGCAATGCTAGGAAAAATCTCAAGAGAAAAACAAAATGAAAAAATGATAAGGAATAATAAATAACTCATAGGTGAGTCCCTGCCAATGTGCATTGCTATGGTGCTACAGTAACGAGAGACTTTAACATCAGTAAAGGAATGTATACTAATTTACTATCAAGCCTGAGTTGATGCCTCTATCATACTTTTTATAATTATTGATTCCACTGTTAAGATATAAATGTGATATATTAATTAATGCAGTCTACGATATTATTTTCTTGTGAATGGGGAAAGCCAATACAAACTGATTCACTTTGATTAGACTCAAACTGAGTAGCAGAAAAATTTTAGGTGTGTCGTAATATGTACATTCAAGTGAGAGACCTAGAGTGGATCACTAATGGGAACTCATCAGAGGTTATTTGTTTTTGTCCTCATGAGCTAGTCTGAGGCGACCATTTTGAACCTCAAGTAAGAGTAGATGTTAACAGGTAACACCGATAAAATGTTTCTTAAAGGATATCAGACTAGATAGAGTAAAGGCATACTTTATTAGACAAAATAATGGGCAATATTAAGTTACACTAAAATCAACGTGCAAGAATTTCACTATAGTTGTGAGTTTAGTGAGAGGTTGAAATATTATAAATATCACCTGTGTCAGGGTCACATATGTTGCTCAAACTAAGTCCACAATCAATGTCCCAAAATTCAGGGAATAAGACTGAGGACATTCGGAATGCCCATAAAGTCGAAGTCAAGGTAGTTTTACCACATGAAAATGAAATGTTGCTGAATAGTTAAAATGGCAGCAGTCCTATTTACATGGAAAAATAAGAAGCAATGGGGATTTACATACAGTGGGAATAATACTTCTTGATTTAGCTTCGAGAACAGTAAAACAATGTTACTTACTTTGTTGAGAGTTGGGGCAGGATTTATTGAAAATCACATTGCTATTATTGTCTTCAAGTATCAAAAACACCATTGAAGTAATCACAGTCTTGGAGCAAATGCTTCAGTTGGTATTACACTCATATTTGTCTTGCCTGTTCTCACGTGAAGCCAATCTTTTCCAAAAGAAATAGACTAGACCAAAGAAAGTCTGCCTGTCGGGTGTAAGAAGAGGTGCTTACTCAGAGTAAACAGAAATAGCAGCAGACAGCTGGTAGGGAGGAAATCAGAGATGAGATGACATGATTTTGAGAAAAAAAAAAAAAAGTAAAAAACATCTCTGTAGGACTATGTTGCTGAGACTAATGAACAGGATACAGGGTTTTCAGCCCTAAAGGACTATTGAATACAAAAGACATTTTTTGTCCAGTGATGTCTACCTCAGAACATGCACGAGCTAGCCATTCAGCACCTTTTATACTACCAGATTCACACTGCCTGTAATGTACAATGGAAATGCCATATGAAAACTCAGAGCTGTGGAAGACCGTGCTGGAAGATGACCCCATGGTTTCATGCAGCATATGAATGCTGTCTCAGAACAATTAGCCTAATGAAAAAACATAAGACCAGTAATCCAGACTTAGTACTCAAATTCCAACTGTCAAAGGATAGGTCTTGTCATTGAGACTCAAGTAAATTTTCAGCTTCTTGAACAAATATTATAGTATTATCACTAATACATAGTTGGTAACGAGAAACTAAGAAAATTATGATTCTTTTTCAGCCATATAAATAAGCGACTTTGTATATATATATTGTATATGAAATATATTATAGAATATAGATAGATAGATAGATAGATAGATAGATAGATAGATAGATAGATAGATAGATAGATAGATAGATAGATAGATAGATTATGGAATCCAAAGCAGTGTATGTGTGTACACTGGAACTTATGTTTGGTTCTGTCCTCAAAGTTGGAAGTGCTCATTTAGACTTTTAAAAACATGTTGTGGAAAGAAGAATTCATTTGGTTTAATTTAAATGCAGGGAGAAAGAGGATTAAGTGCACACACTTTTATTTAGCAGGTTCAGCTAGCTTATTTGTGCATCCAACATAATCTCTTAAAAATTACCATAAGCAAAATATAACAGATTGTAAATGGTTGCTCATATTAACTTAGCTAAGTACTTGTAATCTGCCTAAGCATTATTTAACAGAACATAATTGTGAAACAGTATGATACCTCCAGAGTTTGTAAGACTATTATGTGCCTAAATCATAGTTAGCAATCAGAAGACTAAAACAGAGGTACTTAAATGGTAGTTTTTTAACATGGGCTTATAGATTATTTTCCAAATCAAAAAACACATTTAAAACCATTTCTAAGATGCAGCTCTTCTCATATTATTTCGTTTTAGTTGTCCTAAATTTAAAATATATTAAAAAGTAAAAGAAAAACATAAAGAATAACTCCTACATGTCTGAAAATTAAATCACTTTAAGTTTTCATTAATTGAATATTGGTGGAAAGAGAAAATTGCTTTTTGGTAGAATTCCAAAACCTTGAATTTAAGTGTTGAGCCAAATTTAAATGCTGAAAATAAGGATTATGTTATAAAGCACAAAACACACAGGCTACAGTGTAATGATATTCCAGCATAAAAGGACATAAACATTCCTAGCCTCAAGGTTGATTTATATTGGTGATTACAGAATACTACTCTTGATTTAAAAGAATTAGGATAAAAATTATTTAAAAATAATTGTTTGAGAAGAAGTCATTGCATCTGGCCAATCAAATGAGTAACATGCACTGTGGTTCCGGGGAATTTTAATGGAAATGCCCCAAAGATATGTGAGGAATTCTTGGGCTTAATCTTTGTTTCCCGGCTGAGCTTGAACCACAGGAGGAAGTCTCATTCTTGACTGTCCTGTATGAAGTTGTGACTCAACTACTTTTTCAGGGCTCTGAGTAGTTCAGAGAAAATAGAAGAGGGTTATAGTGTGCCCCTAGTAGGGAGATAATATTAAGAAGAGTAAAATTTTGGGCAAGGAGGACTTCAACTATGAGCAACTCGGTGGTCAAATATGGGTGAAGTGTGCAGCCATTTTGACTGGGCAATAAACGCATACTGCTCTCTTTCCTTCTTATGGGATAATCAATACAGTCCCTGCTCTTAAATGCTGATAACTTGGAGAAAAGCATCTAGACACAATTCTCAAGGTAATCAGGATAACTTGAACCTTGAATGGGAGCCTATCAATGAGTTTGTTTTTATTTTTTTTTAAAAAAAATGGAAACGTCTTTATAGGTTTGCTTCCATATTTTAGTCTATAATAGTTCATTTTCAGTATGCTATGCCAAATTATGCCTGTATATCAGGACAAATATGTGTGCACTTTAATATGTGTGCATTTGGAGGTGTGTGTGTGTGTGTGTGTGTGTGTGTGTGTGTGTGTGCGTGTGTGTGTGCATGGGCTGGTGCATATGTATGTTATGCATGTGTATATGTAGACCAGTTGTCAACCTCAACTGTGATTCCACAAGACCTACCCAAAGTTACTACCAGCAAGTACACAGGGTGACTAGGCAGCAAACCTGTCTCTCACCACTCATAACTGGAATTAAAAACACACAGCACCATCTTTTCTTCACTGGCTCTGAGAATCTCAGTAAATACTTTCCTCGCTGAGTTGTCTCTTGTGTCCTCCACAAGCAATGTTCTAATACAAAATTGTTTTCATAATTATATCTTGAGCATTTCAACTTGAAAGCCATGTCTGACTATTGGTCTGCATTCCATGAGTGTAATAAGTACAAGATAATGAACTAAAGAGAATAAAGGTTTATTTGGCCTCATGTTCTCAGGGGTATCAGTGCATGGTGGCTTGAACACGTGACAGTATTATCCATATTAGCAGTAATACATGGCAGAGGTCCGTTGCTGTCTTTCTCAAGAGCAGAAAAGGAGTATGTGAAGGAAGCAGGCTCACAATATTTCCTGCAATGACCTAATTTCTTCCCACTGGGCCCCACTTCTTAAAAGTTCAATTGCCTAATTGTAGCATCACAGACTGGGGATCAAGTCTTGAATATTATCCATAGGGGACAGTTCATACCCAAACTATAACAAACTTGCCATACCCTGAACTTAAAAATGCAAACAAATGCAATAATTATATCCCAAGTACTATACTTAATAGCACAGTCACTCAAGTACTATACTTAATAACACAGTCACCACAGGTCACACTAGAGTGAAATGGAACCACAAGTATTATACACACACACACACACACACACACATATATATATATATATATATATATATATATATATACCAAGAACAACAAAAGTC
>NC_034598.1:63224874-63245300 GCF_900095145.1 Mus pahari
CTTTCTTTCTTTCTTTCTTTCTTTCTTTCTTTCTTTCTTTCTTTCTTTCTTTTTTTCTTTCTTTCTTCCTTCCTTCCTTCCTTCCTTCCTTCCTTCCTTCCTTCCTTCCTTCCTTCCTTTCTCTCATTTTCTCTCTCTCACTTCCTTTCTTTTTTCTTTTTTTTAAAAATTCATCAGTCTACTTAGGGGAAGGTTGTTTTGTTTGTTTGGTTGGTTGGTTTGGTTTTTCCTTTTTTTGAAAATAGATTCTTTTCACTCACAATTTATGATAAAAGTTCTGGAGGAATTAGGGATATATGGATAACTGAAATTGAAAAATATCAATGACAAATGATTGTTGATATCTATTATTTTGTTGGTGGTCATGTGTGTGTGTGTGTGTGTGTGTGTGTGTGTGTGTGTGTTTTCCTTCTTTTGACTTTGTTAGTGTAAGATTATTTGTTTCTTTTGTTTTCATGGGGGTTGTTATCATCTTTAGGTTCCTTCTAGTGCCTTCTCTAGGTCTGGATTTATATAGAGATATTGTTTAAATTTTACTGTGTTATGGAGTATCTTAATTCTCCATCTCTGCTGGGCTGCCATCTATGATTTCTTAGCGTGTACAGCTCCATGACCTTCTGTTTTCTTGAGAAGGTGGATATGATTAAGATTGGTGTGCCTTTACATGTTACTTGGCCTTTTTCCCTTGTTGCCTCCAATATCATATTTTTGTTCTGTATGTTTGGTCTTTTCTTTGTTCTGTATTTTTGGTCCTTTCTTTGTTCTGTGTGTTTGGTGTTTTATTTATTCTATATGTCCAGTGGTTTTATTGTTATGTGCTGATGTCTTTCTTTTCTGGTGTTCTGTAAATACCTGTACCTTTTAGACATCTCCTTTAGGTTAGGAAAATTTTTGATTCTGTTGGAAATATTTTCTGTGCCTTTGAGCTGGGACTCTTCACTCTCTCCTATTCCTATTATTCTTAGGTTTTATCTTTTTAGAGTGTTGCAGGCTTTTTGGATGGTTTGTGCCAGAATGTTTTTAGATTAACATTTTCTTTGATCTATATAATCCATTTCTTCTATCTTTTCTTCAACCATGAGATTCTCTCTTCCATTTCTTGTATTCTGTTGGCGAAGTTTTCCTGTGGTTCCTGTTTGAATCCCTAAATGTCTCCTTTCCAGATTTCCCTCTATTTGCCTTCTCTTTATTAATTCTATTTTCATTTTCAGGTGTTAAACAGTTTTATTTGTTTCCTACTGCAGTATGTGTTTTCTTGGCTTTCGGTTATGGACTTGTTCATTCCCTCACACTGTTTGGGTTTTCCTGGATTTCTATTTATTCATTTTGTCATTAAGGATGTCAATCATCTTCATACAATTGGTCTTAAGGGTCTTTTATGCCTTATCTATGTTGGAGTATTGAGGGCCTCCTGTGGTAAGAAAGCTGGGCTATAGTAGACACATGCTGTCTTGGCTGATGCTGATTGTGATATCACCATAGCTTCTGGTTATCTGGGTTTGGGATGAGTATAGGTCCAGGTGCTGGTTTCTGGATTTGCCTTCATTGAGTGGGTGTTTTGTTCCTTAGTTTCTTTTCCTCTGTTGATTCTTGGTCAGTGTGATGGCTGTGTGCTGCCTGTTTTCCTGACACGCTCAGCTGCTGTGTTCACAGACAATGGAAGATGGGATAATCAGATGAGTTGGGGGAAAGGATGGTTCCAGGAAAAGATTCCTGTGATCCAATGGAGATGGGCTCAGAGAGAAAAGGGAGATCACTGCAGAGGTACTGCTAAATAGCTGGGGTTGAAACTGGGAGTCGGATCTCAGGAGCAGTAAGACTGGTATGGGGCAGCCTTCAGCCTGCTTGTTACACTGGGAGGAGATGCCCTTGGGTCGTAGAGGTTGCCTGCTGGGGCTGGGGGTCTTAGACAAAGCAACAAGTGCGGGAAGGAATTTCAGAAGTGTGAAGATCTGTGGGATCCAGAGGATATGGTAGCAGGAAGGCTGCCTAGGGTGTTCTGGTGTACGGCTGGGGCACTGCATCCGAAGGAACAGAGAGAGAAGAGATCTAAGGGCAGCCTAACTGAGTTTCTGGCAGTGTGGGCCTGTTGGTTAGCAGGAATGCCTGCCTGAGTTGGAGGCTGGGAATAAGCAACAAATGGGGGCAGGGAAGTTAGACAAGGATGATCTGTGGGATCCACGGGAGATGGAAGTGGGGATCGGGCATGGCAAGGAAGGCAGCCACATGTGTTTTTCTGCAGGCTGGGGATAAGACTGGGGAATTGGATCTGGGAGAACACAGAGCGGAGTTTCTGCAGGCAGCCTACCTGGTCTTCTGGCAAGCATGGCCGTTGGGTTAACAGGGGGATCCTATTGGATTTGAGGGTTGGGGGAGGGAAGTTAGAAGGGGAAGATCTGTGGAATCCACGGGAGACAGCACAAAGGGGCAGGAGATATTTCAAAGTATGTTCTGTGGCAAAACTAGGAATGACACTAAAGAAATGATTCTAGGAGAACTCAGAGAAGAGAATGTATCTGCAGTCTACCTGGTTTCTGACAGGCATCGCTTTGAGGTGTCTGCTGGAGTTAGAAGCTGTTTTCTTGTTCTGCTACACTGCTTTCCCCCCCAGTGAACGTCTGCATATATTTCATTCATCTTGTTTTTATTGTTTCTTCCCTTCCCCACCACATGACACTTCTCTCCATGTATGATCTTCACTAATGTATAAATTCCATAAGAACGGAAATTTGCCTCCCCAGCCTGCTTTTTTCTATTGCTGGTTCAGCAGAAACCTTCCGAGTGAAACACTCCTGTGAAGATGGTATTTCTGTAACGTTTAGTGGTGTGATCTTAGTGAACATTTTCACCTTTATCCAATTCTGGTTCCTTATACTCCACAGACACCTCAACGCAACAAAATATCCCATTGTACTACCTGAAATATTAAAGGCACCTAGAGTAGGAGTTCACCAGTGCATCAACGGAGATGTTTACTCTGTTAAATGCTTCATTCTCTCATGATCGTATTAATTTGTTTTAAAGTTCTTTTGAGTCTGTTAGATTTCACCACAACATAAGAGAGCAGAATGACAGTTGGAAGAGTTTCCTGAAAGGAAAAGCAGAAGACTCAGACGATAAAGACCCAGTCCTAAGAGGTAGAGTAAGGACATAAACCTCACCTCGCCATCTAAAGATTCATACCACCCTCTTGTGGTAGAGGTAATCCTAACACTCCCTGAGCCACTCTCAAATTAACCAGGGGCCTTCTCTATACCACCTGCCTATCATGGTTAATCCAGCAGAGCCCAGCTAGTTAGGGGTCAGGAAGCCAATTGGAACAAGAACCCGAGTTTGAACAACAGTAGATAATGAAAGGGTTTAGGACAGCAATCTAACACGCTGCAATTCCCAGGAACCTTTTATCTCAGCGAGCTGGGAAGAATTTTGGCCCCCATTTGTTTTCACCTAGGAAAAACATCTCCTCAGCATCAGGAGTTCCAGAGAGTGTCTGCCAAGTCCATGTCAGCCTTGGCACATGTTCAACACCGAGCTATACAGCCCATTAAACATCACACTACAAGAGAACATCCTGTGGCCACCAATATCCTTGCTAGCCCCTGTTGAAAGGCAAAGGCTTCCTGAGTGGATGACAGATGGACTGATGGGATTCAGTGTTTCTGTCCTAACTCAGGGTGATGCAACCATTGCTAGCTAGCTTGCTTCCCCTGACAACATATGTTTGAATTATAATCTAACTTTATTCATATTTTCCTTTTCATTTTTTATTGCTATGCTTTGCCCTTGCCTGTCAGATGTATTCTTGCATTGTTTATTATTTACCTTTATTCCTACTGGTTTCGGTACTTTAAAATATATACTTTGTGTTCCACTCAAAACAGCAAGAATGTGAAGATAAGAAGTAAAAGGGGAACAGCATTCCTTCAAATATGGTTGGTGTAGATTCATAAAGCTTAAAACTTAATATCGCAACATTTTGAAACATCTACTCAGGAATTTGGAGGTGTGGCTCATTCTTTCCTGTATAGCGAAACCATCTATCTGCTTATATTTTGAACACTGTAATGGCTATTCCCAGTTCAACTTGATTATATCTGTAATGAACTACAATCCATAATTGAAGGAATCACCTGTGATCCAGATATTGAGACTGGAAGACACAAGTTTCTGACCTGGATCTTGGCATGGAGATCTTGAGGAATAGTGGCCATGAAAAATTTAGGCCTAGGCTAGGTTGTACACACCTTTAATCCCAGAAGACGGAGGCAAGGAGATCTCCAAATTCATGGTCAGTTAAGGACAAAGAAAGTCCCAGATCTAGGCATGGTGGTACACACCTTTAATCTGGACCACACCTTTTGCTGGAGGCCTACATGAAGAAATTGGAAGACTCACTCTTCTTAGCCTGCTTGCACTTACTTGTCAGCACATCTGTTGGAACTTACTTCTATAGTAGACCAGCTGTAACAGCTAACTTTGTGGGAGTGAGCAACTACTAGATTCTGGGACTTCCCATTCACAGCTGACCATTGTTGGGTTAGTTGGACTACAGACTGTAAGTCATCACGTAAATCCCCTCAATATAGAGAGCCATTCCATAAGTTCTGTGACTCTAGAGAACCCTAAGAGGAAGCAGGAAAGGGATTCCATTCTTTCAGGTCACAAAGACGGAGCTATCACATCAATACAAGTGGCATCAATGAAAGAAATTGGGAACTAATAGCTGAATTTCCACAACCATGCAAGATAAGGCCCTCAAAGAAAAGCAGACTGAAACTGGTGCTGCAGAGCTGACACAGTGGAGAACAGCACTGGCTGCCCTTCTAGGACCTAGGTTTGATTCCCACCACCCACAGATCTGCTAAAAACCTTCTATTGCAGTTCCAATAGATGCCACAAATGTATTGAGCCTACACACACACACTGAACTCACATTATCCATAGAATATAGGCAGGCAAAACTTATAAGCATAAGTAAATTGTAAAAACAAAGAAAGGCCTAATGTGAAAGACAACTCACCTTTTCAATATCTTGCTGCTGCACAGGATCTTGTTTTAAAATCTCTTTCCATAGTAATAAGGATGTTGACTTAGTGTCAAAAATATATGCTAGTGGTCTAAGTGAATGTTATGCTGTTTCTCTCCATTTTTGTGTTGAATGTTCATTTCAAAGTGTATTAATGGCAGTTATATCATGGAACCAACAGTCAAATTCTGAAACTCAACTGGGAAAAATATAAATTGAGATTGAATGACTAAAACTGTGACAATAGAATTAAAGAAAATTTTAAGCTATACTTAGTCATTTTATGTATATGAGTATAGTGTAGCTGCCTTTAGATATACCAGAAACGGGAACTGTATATATTACAGATGGTTATGGGGCACCATGGTGGTTGCTAGGAGTTGAACTCAGGACCTCTGGACGAGCATTCAATGCTCTTAACCTCTGATCCATTTCTCCAGTCCCCAGAATTCTTAAACGTTAGCTCCATTTAGAAAAATGTTTACTCTAAAGACACATCTCCCTTACGAGGACATCATCACTTTCATGTTGATTATATGTTAGAGTGTTTTAAACTTTGTTTTACATAGTAAGAAAGAAAAATGGCACACTTTCAGATCCATTCGTGTAAAAAAAAAATAAGTGTCAAGTGCACACAATCAATTTATATTATATGCAAAGCAGCTCAGCCTTAATAAATGGTTTTAAGCAAATGAATAAGCAGACAACCTAGTATTTCACAAAATGTAATCAATGGATGCAGTGTTGTTTTGTTAAATGAACTTGCCAGGACAGAGTACTACAGCAGAAGGAAATCTGTCATGCTAACCAAAGGTAGAGAATTCATCATTCCTGGATCTAAGGAATGGCTAAATTCCCAATTACCACATCAGAAGATTGTCAGAAAAAGAAAAGCTCATTAGTTCAGCATAACTACCTGATTATCTCCACACTCTGCAATCTTATTTTTTATGCAAAAATGAGTTGCATTTTGGAAAAGCATTGTTGCATGGAAAATGTATTAAAAGAACTCTGTGATAGGTGCCTAATGATTTCCTTTTGTTGGGGAGTTTGGAAGGCATTATTATGCATACAGATGTGCTACAGATCATTAAAGATCAAGAGCTTTCAGATTGCAAAACCAACAAGCTGATGCAAAATCTGAAAGGCAAGAAGCATCCTGATCAGAATAGAAACTTTGAGGAGAAGAAACACTGTGATACTGCAATCACCATCCGACCCTCATCCAGCGTTTTGATTAGCATTCTAGACGGTAAAAGGATGAATAGACAGTTGGATTTAAAACTGTTTATAAGGGCTTGGTAGTAGAGGACTTGCCTAGTTATTTTGTGCAAAGCCCTGGAGTGATTCCCAGGTTCACAGAAAAAAAGAAATCAAAACAAGAAAAAAAAGTAGGTAAAATTTATTTATGAAATATTTTATAACATTTTTAAAAGGTTACTTAAGAAGGATATTAATGACAACATTGTTAGCATTCTGAGAATAAGTAACAAAAACCAGAAAACATACTTATGACAGACTGACTTAACATAGGCTCTGTAATATAGGAGAAATTATGTCTCATGAGAAAAAAAATGACACATTTTTAAAAATAATATTTCAAGTGAAAGGACACACAAAGGGGCAATTTTTCAAGCTTAAGAGTATTCTATAATGTAAAATTTGTGTTATATGATTCATAACTTTAAATAACCAACACAAACATTTTTACAGCTCACACCCTAGAACTGCAAGTTTGAGAAAACAAAATTTTTAGTTTACTGTATTTTAGAAATGTTTAATTAATAGACAAATCCTGTGGAACTGAAGATATGGCTCAGTCATAACAACACAGACAACTCTTGAAAAGAACCTGAGTTTTGTTCCCAACACTACCTCAGGATGCTCACAACCCTTCATAAACTAGGCTGCAGGAGGTTTCAGCACCTCTGACTTTATACTCATATACACATTATGCTTATACACAGACAAATACATATCTAAAAATAAAATAATAACTACTTTTTAAACATGAAATTATGATTTTATGTTTTATTGCTTTTTTTTCCGCCCATTGGCAGCTTTTGTAGCATTTTCAGGCATTGTGAGAGCAAGCCCTCAGGGGCAAAAAAAAAAAAAAAAAAAAGCTACCAGGTCATTTCCAGCTTGATTTCACCAAGTCCTGAGTCTGAAGTGTGTGGTTTAGTTTCTGGGAGACAAGCAAGGATAGTTGTAATAGTTTATATTTCATAGTGTCTCAGTTGGGGCTTTATTGCTGTGGAGAGACACCATAACCAAGGCAACTCTTATAAAGGAAAATAGTTAATTGGGCTGCTTTACTGTTTCAGAGGTTCAGTCCATTATCATCATTGTGGGAAGCATGGCAGCCTGCAGACAGATATAGTGCTGGAGGAGCCCAGATTTCTAAGGCAGCCAGAAGGAGACTGTCTTCTAGTGGCAGCCAGGAACATGATCTCTCATTCCATATGGGGAGGAGTTTAAGCATCTCTCAAAGCCTGCTCCTACAGTGACATATTTTCCCCAACAATGTCATACCTATTCCAAGGCCACACCTCCCAATAATGCCTCTCTCCATGGGCCAAGCATTCAAATACTTGAGTCTACGGGGGCCACACTTATTCCAACCACCACACAAACAGATAGAATTTCTTAAACTTCCTTCACCAGCAACACAAAAAGGTTTTAATCGTAAGAGAAAAACTGTCTTTAGAAACTTTATAGTTCCTAATCAAAAGTCAAACAAAAGAAATGGAGTGTGAACACATTTGAAATAGACTACTCTTGGATCATTGGAACTGGACTAATTAACATTTGTCTCAAATTCTCATGCTATCTGAGAACTTGTCATAACTTCTATACCTCAGATTCTTCCATGCTAGCAAGAATTGCACTCTCTGACGGTCATCTAAAAGTTGCCATTTCTTTGTTAATGCAGTCAAATCAAGAAAGAAAATTTTGGTTTTATTTCTAAGAAATGTGCCCTGTCCTGGACCCTGGACTGGGGTCCCTATATAAGTTGCTACCACATAATTTCTGAAGTCTCCTTGCCTGAACTCGTGCTTTATTTTCAGGTCAATTCCACCTTGCTGACCATTCCAGAGAGCAATTAATCCTCTACTGTCTGTCACCCTGACACTTTGTACAGATATCTAACTGACCTGTCTGGATGTGGGAACAGTGACAGCCCGTAAATTGCTCATCATCATGCTCTACTGATTCACCTCTCATGGTTTTCTAATGTCCTCCTTGGTAAGTCCCTCACACCAACCACTTTACTGTGCCTGTCTCTGTCGCCTAGGCTCTGGACACCATATTCTGCAACTAACTCAAAGTTTCTTTGGTGAGGAAAAAAAAGATGCCTAAACTTGGTTTTCAAATGATATTTGGAAACTTGCTAAAAGGAAAGGTTTCAGAAATTTCATCCAACTCTGGGAAATATAAATAAACAATAACAAAGTGAAAAGGTCTCTAAGATAAATCAGAATAAAATATAGGGGGACATTTACAGTTAAGAATACCAAAGAAATAGCATCTTTTTCAACAAAATACAGAACTAGAGTAGAGTAATAACTACCCCAAAGTAAACACATACTAAAAATTATTTTAGTTTAAATAAGAATTGACTTTACTCCTTCCTTCTTGTCTGTCCCTATGTCTATCTTCTTTCCTGACTGCCTAATAAAAGCAATTTTGTATTGAAATAAATCAGAAAAATGGTCATATTTACATATAATCTCCATGTCCACGTTCTATTTTTTAACTTATTTTATTAGATATTGTCTTCATTTACATTTGAAATGCTATCCTGAATGTCCCCTATACCCTCCCCCCGCCCTGCTCCCCTACCCACCCACTCCCACTTCTTGGCCCTGGCGTTCCCCTCTATGGGGCATATAAAGTTTGCAAGACCAAGGGGCCTCTCTTCCCAATGATGGCTGACTGGGCCATCTTCTCCTATATATGCAGTTAGAGACACGAGCTCTGGGGGTACTGGTTAGTTCATATTGTTGTTTCACCTCGTTCTACTTTTTTCTAAAACAAAAATCTAAAGCCTCCTAAAATTGTAAATTTAGGGACTGTGTGATTCTAAAACTATTTTCTTTCCATCAATGTTCTTCACTAATTTCTCCAGAGAGGAACATCTCCACCAAAGCCAACAGAGGAACGAGGAAAGTCACGTGAGCATAAAGCCTACTGACTGGAGGCAACAGTGCTATCTCCACGAGGCAAAACTGCTGAATTGTTACGAATCAGAAAGTGATGAGGGCTTGGAACAGTTCTCCAGATCCAGTTTCAAACAGGATAACCGAGTGAAATGATGTAGGTGGGCTAAGAGACCCATAAGGACAGATATAGTGAGCGAGTCTCACCTAATTTTCAGGTGAAAATAAAAGAAACATAAGATAAAATAAAATAAAATTTTGGGGCATTCCAAGTACATATCAAACTAATACACTATCTAAATAAAAGAAAGCTCAAGCCATTATGTAGAGGTGGCACATGATTTTAATTTCCACTTCAGGAGGCAGAAGCATGCTGATCTGAACTCAAGGCCAACCTGGTCTACAGAGTGAGTTCCAGGAGAGCCAGGGCTTCAGAAAGAAACCCTGTGTCAAAAAATTAAACAGGAAAAAAATTTCAACCCCAAAACATCTCTTTATAAATAACTTACAAGAGAACATAGATGACAATTTAGAAAGTCTTCATGATCTGTAAGTAAGAAGACAAAAAATAAGAAAATACATTCCTTCTATAATATGAATATAAAAAATGAATAGATTCAAATCACAAAGAAAATAATTTTAAAAAGACAAAAACAGGAGAATATTTTTATCTGTGAAGGTAAAAAACAAACTCTACCACCAAATATTAAATATTGCACCAATATTCAAGCTAAATAAAACAAAAAGTGATCTATCTGTTGTACTAAATATATACAGGGAAAGACTGAAAAGGCTTTACAAGATTCTTTTATTTTCTCATTGGAAATACAGATTTATTTGAGCTTCTTCATATATATGGTGGCAACTTCACCCACAGTTTCTTTTTAACCATTTTATAAGATTCTTATTTTCATCATTTCTTTTTTCCTTTTAATTATTTTATTAGATTATTTTCTTTATTTACATTTCAAATGCTATCCTGAATGTCCCCTATACCTTCTGCCCACCCTGCACCCCTACCCATCCACTCCCACTTCTTGGCCCTGGCGTTCCCCTCTATGGGGCATATAAAGTTTGCAAGACCAAGGGGCCTCTCTTCCCAATGATGACTGAATACGCCATCTTCTGCTATGTATACAGCTAGAGACATGAGCTCTGGGGGTACTGGTTAGTTCATATTGTTGTTCCACCTATAGGGTTGCAGATCCCTTCAGCTCCTTGGGTACTTTCTCTAGCTCCTCCATCAGGGGCCCTGTGACCATCCTATAGATGACTGTGAGCATCCACTTGTGTATTTGCCTGGCACTGGCATAGCCTCATATGAGACAGGTATATCAGGGTCCCTTCAGCAAAATCTTGCTGGCATATGCAATAGTGTCTGGGTTTGGTGGCTGATGATGGGATGGATCCCCGGGTGGGGTAGTCTCTGGATAGTCCATCCTTTCATCTTAGCTCCAAACTTTGTCTCTGTAACTCCTTTTATGGGTATTTTGTTATGAAGAAAGATATGAATAGTAAGAGACAATTTCATATAGGAGGAAAAACTGGAATGCTGCCTCAGCCTTTAAAAAAAAAAAACTACAATGCAAAAGCAATTTGGAGTATTTTAATTGATATAAAAATAAGTAAGAGTTTCTCATACTAGACCAGGAACATTGATTATCCATTAGTTATAGTCACGAAATAATGTCTCAGTGTTCTCTAGAGAAATGACAAATGTCAGTTACCAAAATTACAATAGACAGACTTCTCTTTAAAACTTTTATCAACAACAGATTATATAAGAAAACAAAGGTTATGAGTCAAGAACATTTTCCTTTAAAATTATGTACACACACACACAAATCTTTACCTTAGCAATCCTTTGCATATATATATATATATATATATATATATATATATATATATATATTAAGTTTTCCAGTTTAGTGTTTTTATGGGATTCCTAGTGTGTGAACAAGTGGGCTTTTACATCTGTCTGTTTTTTATACCTTTTCTTAAGCAAGATCTTTCATTTTTTTTAATGTTTCTGCATATGTATTTTTTTTATTATTATTTTCTTTATTTACATTTCAAATGCTATCCCGAAAGTTTCCTATACCCATCCCCCCACCTCTGCTCCCACCCACTCCCACTACTTGGCCCAGGCCTTGCCTTGTGCTGGGTCATATAAAGTTTGCAAGACCAAGGGGCCTCTATTCCCANTGATGGCCGATTAGGCCATCTTCTGCTACATATGCAGCTAGAGACACAAGCTCAGGGGGTACTGGTTAGTTCATATTGTTGTTCCACCTACAGGGTTGCAGCCCCCTTCAGGTCCTTGGGTACTTTCTCTAGCTCCTCCATTGGGGACCCTGTGTTCCATCCAATAGATGACTGTGAGCATCCACTTGTGTATTTGCCTGGCACTGGCATAGCCTCATATGAGACAGGTATATCAGGGTCCCTTCAGCAAAATCTTGCTGGCATATGCAATAGTGTCTGGGTTTGGTGGCTGATGATGGGATGGATCCCCGGGTGGGGTAGTCTCTGGATAGTCCATCCTTTCATCTTAGCTNTAAATTTTGTCTCTGTACCTATATCCTTTCATGAGTATTTTGTTCCTTATTCTAAGGAGGAATGAAGTATCCACACAATGGTCATCCTTCTTGTTTTTCTTCTGTTTTGCATAATGTATCTTGGGTATTCTAAGTTTCTGGGCTAATATCCGCTTATCAGTGAGTGCATATCTAGTGACTTCTTTTGTGATTGGGTTACCTCACTAAGGATGATATCCTCCAGATACAAGATCTTTCATTTTATTTGCTTGTTTTGTTCTATTCTAATATATTAGATTTGTTATATTATATTATATTTTTATCCCATAGAATCCTGTTTTTTGTGATGAGAAACAGAAAGGGGATGGATCCAGAAGGATGAAAGGAGGGAAAGAATTGAGAAATGCAGAGGGAGGAGTAACTGTAGTCAGGATCTAATATGTGAGAAAAATTGTTTTCAATAAAGGGGAAAAGAAAGAAGAAAATATTCAATAGGAAAAGCTTAGATTCTGATGAGATTTATATCTCATTAGACCTTGGAATATGAAGACAGAATATTCTAACGTATGTAAAACTAGTAACATTAAGTATGTAACGATTTAAGATTGTCAGAAGAACAACCAACAGGAATAAGAAACATAAATTAGGACACGGACGCAGTGAGATGCTATCTGAACGCCACTGTTCCAAAATGTCAATATAAAGAGCTCAGTGCAGGGACCACAGTACAAGAGAAGAGCTCCGTAACGCACCTCAGTGACAGGAAGGCAACGTAAGTCTCTGATAATGTACTCTATAAAATATTTGTAATCTACAAACTGAGAAAATACGGAAAAAAATGGACTTCAAATCTAATTCTAGAGTCCATTACTATGGTATCTTTTCAAACACAAATATAAATATGTACACATATAAATATATAATAAAATATATTTACATATATTGTATTTTTATAAAAATATAAATNTCTACATGTTAATTTTATATGTATAAATATCTTTTTTTTAAAAAAATTCATATGCGGAAAGAGTAATTCCAAAATATTGAGAAAGTTTATTTCCAAACATTTGAGATTCTTTCTCTAGCTTCCCTCCCAACACTTGTTGCTTTGTCCCAGCCCCCAGATGGGGGGAGCAGCTTCAGCCAGAGAAATCAGTAGGCACACAGCAANAAATCCACACCACGCTTTCTGTACCCCCAGTTTATCTTACCCCCTGAACCACAGCAGAGAACCTGTGCAGTCTCCCTTTTCTTTCTCACCCTATCCCCTATCACAAAAATCTCCCTCAGACTAACCCCTGCTCTCCAGTGCATCCTATTAGTCCAGCCTCCGACACCAGCTGCCATTCCCCGGAAGCACACCAGATGATCAGGCCAGAGAAACTGTATTCCATGCTCCAACACCACCAGGAGTGTCCTGTGAACACACCAGGTAAGCAGGAGACAATAAGGTAACTAAAGACCTTGGCTACATCCCCCCTCTCCTCCAAACTCAATACCGAGTCATTCCTATCTCTGTAGCAGAAAGCCAGATGCAGCCTACCTTCCCTCTCTGCTCACATCTACAGTGAATTCTGTTATAATCTTGACCGTCGCACAGCTTCTGAAGGACCCACACCAGGTCAAACTGTTCCACGTGAGGTTTATTGGGAGAGAGAAGGCAAGGTGGCGGGGGAAAGAGAAGTGGGGAAGAGACAGAGAGAGATCAGGGGGCTTTTCTTTATATATGGATGATTATGTAATCACAGGTAAAGGTGTGAGGTGAGCCAAGTGGATTCTGGGAATGTGGTGGCTGTTGCCTTGGGAACAGGTGTGAAGGTCCCGCATAACTGATTGAACATGTTTCAGAGGTCCTAAAACCAACACATTCCATGGACCTTTCTTTCCTAGTCTCCTTCTCCCCATTTGTTGCTTTAGCCACCAGTTGCAGCAGGCAGTCATGACTAACCAAAAGATACTCCTGCCCAGAAAGCAAGAGTATAAATCTGTAAATGTTCTTTACTTCTATTTCTCTAGCTCTCACCGCAGCACTATAGCAGATCCTCTGTGGTGACTTCTTTTCACAGTCTCCTCTCATTTCAAGAAGGAAAAAAATGCAGATAGATGCTGGTGAACACACTGCTTTCCTAGCTCCTGTGAACCCATTCAGACTCCTAGTCTATTCCCATTCCTAAATGTCAGCTGTCAGTACCTGGGAGCCCAGTCTACCTGGGACCCACAGTGGCCATAACTATGACATCTAAAGAAAAATTTCTACCAGGCAATGAACAGGAAAAACCAAGAAAAAAAAACAGAAAATAAGGAACAAAACAATCAGCCAACAAAGACAAATGCAGAAATCAGCACATAGATGTATAATCTTTCCTATCGATATATAAAACAAATGATCAATAACAGTCATGGCACAATGTGTTGTCCACTAGAGTCAGTCTATCCTAACACAGCAGGCCTGGAATATTCCAACATGGTGAAACACAAGAGAAGGACTTTAAAATAGACTGATGCATATAATAGAGGTCCTCAAAGAGGATATAAATAAGCCTTTCCTAAAGATGCAGGAAACTCAAACAGTGGAAGAAAATGAGCAACACATTTCAACACCTAGAACTGGAAATGGAAACAAACAAACTGAGAGAACTGTGGAAATGAACAATTTAGAAACCCAAAAGGAACTACAGAGGCAAGCCTCAGTCATAGAATACAAGAGATGGAAGAAAGGATTTTAGGGTCAAAGATACAAGTGAAGAAATGGTCCAGGAAAAATGTTAAATCCAAAATCTGTTAATATAATACATCCAGGAAATCTGGGGCACTATGAACTTCCAAACTTCAGAATAATATAAATAGAGAAAGGAGAAGAAACACAAGTCATAGGCCGAGAAAATATTTTCAATAATATCGTCAAAGAAACTTTTCCTATACTACAAGCCATTGGTGTTCTGTTCAGGAATTTTTCCCCTGTGCCCATGTGTTCAAGGCTCTTCCCCACTTTCTCCTCTATAAGGTTCAATGTATCTGGTTTTATGTGGAGGTCCTTGATCCACTTGGACAAGGCAAGCCTCAAGTGTAGAAGACAAGACATGGAAGAAAGATTTCAGGGTAGAAGATACAAGAGAAGAAATGGTCAAGGAAAATGTTAAATCCAAAATCAAATGGGTTGATTTTCATTTTTCTACATTCTGAACCAGCACCATTTGTTAAAAATGCTGTCTTTTTTCCATTGGATGGTTTTAGCTCCTTTGTCAAAGATCAAGTGACCGTAGATGTGTGGGTTCATTTCTGAGTCTTCAATTTTATTCCATTGATCTTCCTGTCTGTCACTATACCAATACCATGCAGTTTTTTATCACTACTGCTCTGTAATACAGCTTGAGGTCAGGATGGTATTTGCCCCGTTCTTTTATTGTGGAGAACAGTTTTTTGGCTATCCTGGGTTTTTTGAATTTGCAAATTGTTCTTTCTAACTCTATGAAGAATTGATTTGGAAATTTGATGGGGATTGCATTGAATCTGTAGATTGCTTTTGGCAGGATGACCATTTTTACTATATTAATCCTACCAATCCATGAGCATGGGAGATCTTTCAGTCTTCTGAGATCTTCGATTGCTTTCTTCAGAGATTTGAAGTTCTTGTCATACAGATTTTCACTTGCTTGTACAGTCACACCAAGGTATTTTATATTATTTGCAACTATTGTGAAGAATATCATTTCCCTAATTTCTTTCTCAGCCTGTTTGTCCTTTGAGTAGAGGAAGGCTAATAATTGGTTTGAGTTAATTTTATATCCAGCCACTTTCCTGAATTTATCAGATTTTGGA
Source organism: Mus pahari (assembly GCF_900095145.1). Taxonomy (NCBI): domain Eukaryota; kingdom Metazoa; phylum Chordata; class Mammalia; order Rodentia; family Muridae; genus Mus; species Mus pahari. Next base: position 63,240,420 of record NC_034598.1, read on the forward strand.
ATTCTCTGGTGGAATTTTTGTGGTCACTAAAGTATATGATCCTATCATCTGCAAATAGTGATATTTTGACTTCTTCCTTCCCAATTTGCATCGCTCTGACCTCCTTTTGATGTCTAATTGCCCTAGCTATCAAGTACTATATTGAATAGGTAGGGAGAGAGCAGGCAGCCTTGTCTAGTCCCTGATTTTAGTGGGATTGCTTCAAGTTACTTTCCATTCAGTTTGATGTTGGCCACTGCGTTGCTGCATATTGCTTTTACTATGTTTAGGTATGAGCCTTGAATTCCTGATCTTTCCAAGACTTTTAACATGACAGAACGCTGAATTTTGTCAAATAGTTTTTCAGCATCTAATGAAATTTTCACGTGGTTCTTTTCTTTGAGCTTATGTAGTTGATTACATTGATAGGTTTCCATATATTGAACCATCCCTGCATCAATGGGATGAAGCCTACTTGATCGTTGTGAATGATCATTTTGACATGTTCTTGGATGCAGTTGGCAAGAATTTTATTGAGTAATTTTGCATCAAAGTTCATAAGGGAGATTGGTCTGAAGTTCTCTTTCTTTGTTTGGTCTTTGTGTGGTTTGTGTACAAGCATAATTGTGGCTTCATATAATGAATTGGGTAGTGGTCTTTCTGTTTCTATTTTGGAGAATAGTTTAAAGAGTATTGGTATTAGGTCTTCATTAAAGGTCTGATAGGATTCTCCATTAAAGCCATTTGGTCCTGGGATTTTTTTTTTTTTTTTTTAGTTGGGAGACTCTTAATGTCTGCTTCTGTTTCTTTAGGGGTTATGGGACTGTGTAGATGATTTAACTGATCCTGTTTTAACTTTGGCACCTTGTATGTATCTAGAAAATTGTCCATTTCATCCAGATTTTGAGTATAAAGTTTTTGGCTTATGTTGTAAGAGCAAGAATAGACAAATTGAACCTCATAGGCAAAGGTCACAGAAATAGGACAAAAAAGGGCAATGAACAGATTGGAAAAAGATCTTTACCAATCCTCCATCTGATAAAGGACTAATATCCAATATATAAAAAAGAACTCAAGAAGTTGGACTCCAGAGAAACAAATAACCCTATTAAAAATGGGGTGCAGAGCTAAACAAAGAATTTTCAACTGAGGAATATAAAATGGCCAAAAAGCACATAATAAAATGTTCGACATCTATAGTCATCAGGGAAATGCAAATAAAAAAACAAACCCTGAGATTCCAACTCACACCTGTCAGAATGGCTAAAAGCAAAAACTCAGGTGACAACAGATGCTGGCAAGGATGCAGAGAAAGATGAACACTCCTCCATTGCTTCCAGGATTGCAAGCTGGTACAATCACTCGGGAAATCATTTTGGCAGTTCCTCAGAAAACTGGACACAGTACTACCTGATGACCCAACTATATCACTCCTGAGCATATACCCAGAAGATGTTCCAAAATATAACAAGGACACAAGCTCCACTATGTTCATAGCAGCCTTATTTATAATAGCCAGAAGCTTGAAAGAACCCAGATGTCCTTAAACAGAGGAATGGATATAGAAAGTGTGGTACATTTACACAATGGAATACTACTTAGCTATTAAAAATGGTGAATTCATGAAATCCTTAGGCAAATGGATGGATCTGGAGGATATCATCTTAAGTGAGGTAACCCAATCACAAAAGAATGCACATGATATGCACTCACTGNTAAGTGGATATTAGCCCCAAAGCTCCAAATAACCAGGATATAATTCACAGACCACATGAAGCTCAATAAGGAAGACCAAAGTGTGTGTGCTTCAGTCCTTCTAGAAGGAGAATAAAATACTCACAGGAGAAAATATGGAGATAAAGTGTTGAGAAGAGACTGAATGAAGGACACCCAGAGACTGTCCCGTATATAGTTACCAAATCCGGACACTATTTTAAAGGCCAAGAAGTGCATGCTGAAAGGAGCCTGATATGGCTGTCTTCTGAGAGGCCTTGCCAGATCCTTACAAATACAGAGGCAGATGTTATCAGCTGACCATTGAAGTTGAAGGGGTTTGCAACTCCACAGGAAAAACAATAATATCAACCAACCAGACCCGCCAAAACTCCCAGGGACTGAGCCATCAACAAAGGAGTACACATGGCTCCAGCTGCATATGTAGCAGATGACGGCCTTGTCATGCATTAACGGGAGGAGAGGCCCTTGTTCCTATGAACCCTTGATAGATGCCCCAGTGTAGGGGAACTGAGGAGTTGGGAAGGGGAGGGTGTGTGGAGGAACACCCTCATAGAAGCAGGGGTGGGAGGATGTAATAGGGTGTTACCAGGAAAGAGGGAAACCAGGTAAGGGAATAACATTTGAGATATAAATAAGGAAAATATCCAATTAAAAAACAAACAAACATTTTCTCCACAAATTGGAAAATGAAAAAAAAATAAAAATAAAAAAGGAAAGAACATTTTTCTCTATAGGTACCATTTACCAGTTAAAACCAAAACAAGGTAAAGAACTTGTATAGGCCTATAACCCCAGTGAAATAGAAGCAGACAACACCAAAAACAAAAGCAAAGGGCCAGATAATTATACCTCAGAATTCCATAAGATGCTTAAAAATAAGTTAGTGCCAATACTCCACAAATTAATTCAGAAAATAGAAACAGAAAGATCATTGCCCAATTCATTTTTTGAGGCTACAGTTACACCAATACAATAATGAAAAAGAAAGAAAATAACAAACATCCCTTATGCATGTAAATTCAAAAATTCTCCATAAAAGTTCAAACCAAATCCAAGAAGATCACCCACCATGATGAAGTAGGTTTCATCCCAGAAATGTAGGGATGGTTAACTATATGAAAATTAGTGGGCTGGTGAGATGGCTCAGCAGGTAAGAGCACCCGACTGCTCTTCTGAAGGTCCTGAGTTCAAATCCCAGTGACCACATGGTGGCTCACAACCATCCGTAATGAGATCTGGCGCACTCTTCTGGAGTGTCTGAAGACAGATACAGTGTACTTACATATAATAAATAAATAAATTAAAAAAAAATTAGTAATGGAAACCCACCATATAAACAGACTGGAAGAAAAATCATAATCATCTAATTAGATGCAGAGAGTGCCTTTGAGAACACCTTACACCCCTTCATGTCCTAAAGTGACTTGGGAAACAAGGGATGTACCTTAAACATAGAAAGGAGTTTATGAAATGTCTATGGCCAACATCAAATTAAATGGAGAGAATTCAAAGCAATTCCACTTAAAATCAGGAACAAGACAAGTTCATCCACTATCTCTATACAGTATATGCTTACATATGATATGATATTATACATAAAGAACCCTAAATATTCTACCAAGGAACTACTACAGATGATAAACATTTTAAGCAAATTATCTGAATAAGAGGCAAACTCACCGAAATCAGTAGGACACATATGACAAATGGACCCAGAAAGAAATCAGGTAAACCACATCTTTTTATCTTTCACAATAATCTCAAATAATATAAAGTATCTTGGGTTAATTTTAAGCATACATAGATATGTTAGAAAAAATTCAAGTCTTAAGGAAATTAAAGAAGATATTCAAAAATCAAATATTTCCCATGCTCATGGATCAGTAGGATTAAAAGTAACATTCAACATCCTACTAAATGCAATATATAGATACAGTGTAATCCTCATCAAAATCCAGGCACAATTCTTCACAGAGATTGAAAGGACAATTATCAACTTAATATGAAAAAACAAACAAACCCCAGGATATCTAAAATAATAATAAAAATAAGCAATATATTTTGAAAATCCAAAATACTCTTGAGAATAATACTGTATCAAGGAAAAATGAGAGAGAGACAAAAATGTAGTTTAATTTTTTATAGGAAATCAACATATAACATCTTTTTAAAACAACCAAGTATGCACACATAGACAAACTCAAGAAACTCTATTAATGTATGTATGCACATGTATGTCTAAGCAACAAACACACACACACACACGCACACACACACATACACACACACATACACACATATGGGTGTGATCCTAAATATTCAGACAAGGATCTACTACAAATAATGAATATTTTAAGCAAATATATACATATAAACAGACCATAATTATTTGACAAAGAAACTACTACTAATGATAAACATTCTTTAAGAAAAGTTTCTTTCTAATTTTTCATTTCCAGCAGATCACAACCGCAATTGCACCCCCACAAGTTTATGTTTCACACTCTATATATACATGAGCTTATAGCCAAACAGCACAGCAAGTAATATGATAAATGTTCATTATCTCATTAGCTTAATTCCATGTTGAATAATATGCAATCCTGTTTTATGTCTTGACAATAAAGATGAAATTAATAAGTAAAATATAAAGAACAGTTTGTTTCTCTTTTTCCACATCCTTTGATCTGAGTTTTTGATCTTAGCCTTTCTGACTGGTGTGAGGTGGAAACTCGGGGTTGCTTTGACTTACATTTCCCTGATGATTAAGGATGATGAACATTTATTTATGTGATTCTCAGCCATAGGATATTCTTCAGTTGATCTCTGTATTCCATTTTTAATAGGGTTATTTGTTTCTTTAGAGTCTAACTTCTTAAGTTCTTTGTATATAATGGATATTAGCCCTCTATCAGATATAGGATTGGTAAGATCTTTTCCCAATGTGTTGGTTGCCTTTTTATAGTGAGGATGTGGAGAAAGAGGAACACTCCTCCATTGCTGGTGGGATTGCAAGCTGGTACAACCACTCTGGAAGTCAGTTTGGCAGTTCCTCAGAAAATTGGACATAGTACCATCTGAGGACCCAGCTATACTACTCCTCGGCATATACCCAGAAGATGTTCCAACTTGTAATAAGGACACATACTCCACTATGGGCATAGC
>NC_034598.1:63245740-63247571 GCF_900095145.1 Mus pahari
CCCCCCCCGAGCTCTCAGGGACTAAACAACAAACCAAAGAATACACATGGAACTCGTGGCTCCAGTTGCATATGTAACAGAGAATGGCCTAGTTGAACATCAATGGGAGGAGAGGCCCTTGGTCCTCTGAAGGCTGTATGCACCAGTGTGGGGGAATGCCAGGGCTGGGAAGTGGGAGTGGGTGGGTTGGTAAGCAGAGGGAGGGGGAAGGGATAGGGGGTGAATGTTTTCGGAGGGGAAACCAGGAATGAGAATAATATTTGAAATGTAAGCAATGAAATATCCAATAAATAAAAGAAAAGTTTGTTTGTGGGTTTTGTACTGAAATACATTTTTAAAACATAAAACAATACCTGCCTGATGGTTCGCTGATATAATATTGCCCTGTATGCCCAAGGATCTGAGTTTGAGTCTCAGAATCCATGATTAAAGAAAATTAATTTCCCAAATTTATCTTATGAGTTTCACATGCATGCTGTAGCATGCAAATATACCACATCCAGGTAGGCACATACTTAATAATTCTTCAATATATTCTTAAAACAAAATGTTGTAACAATCGAACATGAAAATTTATACCCGAAAGTTGCACAAAAATATTTTCATGTAATTTTTATAAGAGGAAATTAAAGTGATATCAATCATTTAGCTGAAATGAATAATTCATTATTTTAAAAGATAATATAATCTGTCACCTTTAAGATTGTCACTTAGATTGACTCCCATGAGAGCAGTTACGGACATTAGTCTTTTGAATATAAATTGGCACAATCTTTTTTGAAAGGAGTCGGGCTATGTCTACCATTATATGCATTTAGAACATTATCACAGAAGCTTAAACAATGTATTAATTAGGAATGTGAATAAGTTAGTATATTTAATGCAGAACAGTTTAAAATAACATATTACTCACTTGTACTAAAATGTTAAAAATAATAAAATATATTATTCACAAGAATCAGTACTATATAAATAATCTTTTAAAATTGCTTTAAAAGTTCTAGGTTTACCATAGGAGTACTAACTTGTTACAACTTATTAACAAGTACATATTTATGCTTATCTATTGGAGCAATATGTTATCTAAGAACATTTGCCTATATAAATATTAACTTTATTTGTTTAGCAATCATTGTGATATTCATGTGAGTAAGTTAGGAAGCACTAGCATTTAGCTGACAGAGAGGGTGCATTTCAAAAACTGAGTAGTCTGTTCCAGAGAGAGAAAAGGTGCTCCAAAAGCATCATTTCTAAAGCAATGGTCCATGTGAGGAGTCAAAGCCTATGTGTATGGTCAAAGAAGTAATGATACCAACAATCACTTTTCCTTAATATCTCTTAATATCAATGGACTCAATTCCCCAATAAAGAGGCATAGACTAACAGGTTGGCTCCACAAACAAGATCCAACATTTTGCTACTTACAGGAAACTCATCTCAGGGAAAAAGACAGACAATACCTCAGAACGAAAGGCTGGAAAACAATTTTTCAAGCAAACGGTCTGAAGAAACAAGCTGGAGTAGCCATTCTAATATCGAATAAACTCAACTTCCAACCAAAAGTTATCAAAAAAGACAAGGAAGGGTACTTCATACTCATCAAAGGTAAAATCTTCCAAAATGAACTCTCAATCCTGAATATCTATGCTCCAAATGCAAGGGCATCCATAATTCATCAAAGAAACTTTAGTAAAGCTTAAAGCATACATTGCTCCTCACACAATAATAATGGGAGACGTCAACACAACATACTCATCAATGGACAGATCCTGGAAACAAAGTAAACAGAAACACATGGACACTAACAGAAGTTATGAAACAAATGGATTTA
>NC_034598.1:63247582-63258800 GCF_900095145.1 Mus pahari
TCAGTGGTTAAGAGCACTGACTGCTCTTCCAGAGGTCCTGAGTTCAATTCCCAGCAACCACATGGTGGCTCACAACCATCTGTAATGGGATCTGATACCCTCTACTGGTGTGTCTGAAGACAGCAACAGTGGATTCACATATATTCACATACATAAATAAAATAAATAAAATGTAAATGAAGTAAATACCTAATAAAAACTGGAAAAAAAAAGAAGTAAAGATACATCTGAGTCTAGGAACCAGGTAAAATCCAGATCTTAGCTAACCTTATGAATGACAATAAGACATCTACCAAACTTCAAACAGAAGATGCCTTTAAAAGATTTTAAATGAATGGATGTTTTGGTGGTGTTGGTGTTGTCTATGTTTCCAATTTTTATTACTGTTTTTGATTCATTGTAATGCACTTTGGTCATGTTCATCTTCTCCACTCTACCAGATCTAGATTTGTCATTTCTACACAGCTTTCTTTTCTCTTCTTCTTACCTTTCTTTTTATTAATCAAGTCCAGGTAATACTGAGTGTGGTCTACTTACCTATCAAGAGCCTTACCCTCTATAACCAGCTATTTATTGACTACAGCTCCTCGACTGTGGATGGGATTTTATATCTAGCTCTTCATCCACATGATAATTTTGTCTACATTGAAATTCTACAGGCCTTGCATATGCTTTCACAACTCCTGTGAGCTCATATGCACAACTACTCTGCTATTCTCAGAAATAATCTTTAATTGTAGACATCTACTGCCTTTGGCCCATACAATCTTCCCATATTTTCTTCCACAACAATTCTTAAGCATTCAGAGGAAGGATGTAATATAGATGTCACTTTTAGGACTAAGAATTATGCAGTCTCTTATTCTCTGAACTCTGAACAGTTGTGAGTCACTGTACTAACAGTTATCTATTCGAGAAAGAGGCTTCTCTGATGTGGGCTGAGTGATGCACTTATATATATGAATAAGGATACGTTACTAGGAGTAGATGTAATATTGTGCTAATTTATCAAATATCAGTGGTATGCTCTCATAGGTCCTAGGATCTGCCTGGCCACATTCTAAGTCCTGGTAATTGTACCAGGTATGGCTTTGAACTTTTGGAGAAGAGCTTCAACATAATTAGAAGTGGTCGGTTACTCCTATGATATTCCTGGCACTATTGCATCAGTAGGTATGTAGCTATCAGACTGCACAGCTAGGTGAGAATGATGGATAGGAAAGCTACAATCATTAATCTTAGAAGAACACTTTAAAAACACATAGAAAAGCTGTAAGACTCCCAATATAGAAAAGTAAAATGACAATCTTATCTTTAAACATATTGACACAGTGTAGTGATATATATATATATATANATANATAGATAGATAGATAGATAGATAGATAGATAGATAGATAGATAGATAGATATAGATATATATATATATAGATAGATAGATAGATATAGATGATGTAGATATAGATATAGAGTCAAGTTATATCTATAAATCTATGGAGGACCACTTGGTTAGACTAATTTTTCCTAAAAGATAATCAGGAATAATAGCCAATATATACAAAGAACTCAAGAAGTTAGACTCCAGAGAACCAAATAACCCTATTAAAAATGGGGTACAGAGCTAAGCAAAGAATTCTCAACTACAGAATACCAAATGGCTGAGAAGCACCTAAAGAAATGTTCAACATCCTTAGGCGTCAGGGAAATGCAAATCAAAACAACCTTAAGATTCCACCTCACACCAGTCAGAATGGCTAAGATCAAAAACTCAGGTGACAGCAGATGCTGGCAAGGTTGTGGAGAAAGAGGAACACTCCTCCATTGCTGCCGGGATTGCAAGCTGGTACAACCACTCTGGAAATCATTTTGGCAGTTCCTCAGAAAATTGGACATAGTACTACCTGATGATCCAGCTATATCACTCCTGAGCATATACTCAGAAGATGCTCCAACATGTAATAAGGACAGAAGCTCCACTATGTTCATAGCAGCCTTATTTATAATAGCCAGAAACTGGAAAAAACCTAGATGTACTTCAACAGAGAAATGGATACAGAAAATGTGGTACATTTACACAATGGAGTACTACTCAGCTCTTAATAGCAATTAATGAAATTCTTATGCAAATGGGTGAATCTAAAGAATATCATCCTGAGGGAGGTAACCCAATCATAAAAGAACACACATGATATGCACTTACTGATAAGTGGATATTAGCCCAGAAGCTCATAACACCCAAGATACAATTCACCAAACCACATGAAACTCAGGAACAAGGATGACCAAAGTTTGGATACTTCCATCCTTCTTAGAAGGGAGAACAAAATACCCATGGAAGGAGTTACAGAGACAAAGTGTGGAGCAGAGACTGACAAAATGACCATCCAGAGACTGCCCCACCTGGGGATCCATCCCATATACAATCACCAAACCCAGACACTATTGTGGATGCCAACAAGTGCTTACTGACAGAAGCCTGATATAGCTGTCTGCCAAGAGGCTCTGCCAGTGCCTGACAAATACAGAAGTGGATGCTCACAGACATTCATTTGGACTGAGTACAGGGTCCGCTATGGAGGAGTAAGAAGAACTGAAGGACATGAAGGAGTTTGCAATCCCACAGGAAGAACAACTACATAAACAATCCCCCCCCAAGAGCTCTCAGGGACTAAATCACCAACCAAAGAGTACACTCCAGCTGCATATGTAGCAGAGAATGGTCTTGTCAGGCATCAATGGGAAGAGAGGTCATTGGTCCTGTGAAGACTTGATGCCCCAGTGTAGAGGAATGCCAGGACAGGGAAGTGGGAGTGTGTGGGTGGGTTGGGGAGCACCCTCATAGAAGCAGGGGGATAGGGAGGGGATAAGGGTTCTACAGAGGGGAAACCAGGAAAGGGGATAACATTTGAAATGTAAATAAATGAAATGTACAATAAAAGAAAGAAAGAAGTCAGGTGTGGTGGCGCATGCCTTTAATCCCAGCACTTGGGAGGCAGAGGCAGGCGAATTTCTGAGTTTGAGGCCAACCTGGTCTACAGAGTGAGTTCCAGGACTGTATCGAAAAAACAATAAAAGGAAGAAAGAAAGAAAAAAAGAAAGAAAGAAAGAAAGAAGGAAGGAAGGAAGGAAGGAAGGAAGGAAGGAAGGAAGGAAGGAAGGAAGGAAGGGAAGAAAATCAGTGACACAAAGGAAAAACTGAAAGAAAGACAGATACAAAGAGAAAGAAGGAATGAAGTTGAGGGGGATCAGAAGGAATAGAAGCAGTGGGAGGGAGGGAGACAGAGAGACTGAGACAAAGTGGGAGAGACACCTGTGTAAATGTTGCTGAATTCAGTGAGTGGGAAGATATTCAAGTCGAATATTAAGGAGACAAATTCTTCAAGGTATAATATATGTCCTGCTATCATGGTATTTTGGGAGTTAGAACAATAGGAAACTCTCAAGTTATTGTTACATCAGATATTTATGTTTAAGGTTTTACTGACTATAAATAGATGTGGATTCCAAGTCAAACGTCAGAGAACTAACAGAAGAGGTGGATAGGTTATAACAGTATAACTGAACCATAGAAATGTCTGTGGACATAGTAAGAAATCAATAAGTGCTTAAAATCAGAAATGATAAGACAAGCTGCTTCAGAAGTTAATGAGGTGCATAAGAAAGACATGGAGGAAATAAGAGGATGCAAATGATCTGTGGCAAAGCACATTTCTTTTGTGCAGGATTGGGTTATAGAACTAGTTCTTACAACAGAAAAGACCATGGAATTGACATATCTGGGGATCAAGGACTGGGCATTTAAATCAATATCTCCTAGAAGTTTTGAAAAGATACATTAATAAGAATAACATACAATTTCATATATCCATGAACCCAAGAAGTATTATTTTGTTCACATATAAAAATATGAAAAATCATAAAAACAAACAGAATTTCTATGAACACAAGAGGATTTTTTGTGGGTGCATTTGGAATGTGATATTACTGAGGAAATCCAGAAATGTTAGAAGTCATATAAAAAGGCAGAAGTAGAGGAGGGTGAGAAGAAATAGAGAAGAAAATGAAGAAATTACAAATTAGAATAGTTAGGTGTTTAGAAAGCCAATAAACAGGTTTCAGTTGTGTTTTGTTTTGTTAGTAAATAAAAAGGCTCAATTTGCTGAGTGCAAATGAGGGTCACTGAATTACAAAGGGTGGTATATGTCAATGACATTAACAGCACAATGTTGCTGTGCAAGGGAAAAGAGAAAAATCCATAATACATGGCATACTTTTTCCTGTGATTTTTTTCTATAACATTCCACAAGATGAGAATGAAATAACAAACAAGGTCTTCTTGCCAAAATTTTAGATTATGACCGGTAGAGAGAAGCAATACAATGTTACAGCAAAAAAGGTATGGTGTATTATTACTGAGAAAAACAACATTTAACTGAATTTACTGACATGTCACCTTTCCAATGGCATACCTTTAAGACTGGGATATTTGCATAGGTCTTCCCATAGGGCCATGGATTCTCTATCACACATACAGGGGAATAGAGTGAACATTATTATCTGCAAGAGAAACTCCTTTCTTAAACATGCCCTAAGTCATCTATTCCCTGGAATGATGGTCCTACAAGGACATGGCCACATAAATTAATAGCATCACTCTTTTTGCAGTTCAGAATATAAGATATGGGTATCCTTCAACAGTTAGGTAGCTTGTTGCTTCTTCAGATACCCAAATTCAGTTTCAATACCCACAACAGGTACTCACAAACACCTCTAACTACAGCTCCAATGGATTCCATGCTCTCTTCTTGCCTATGAGTGTACCTACACACAGGCAGCACTCACTCACATACACACACACATGCACATTAATACAACTAAATCTTTAAAAGTAGTATAAAGTGCCCTTCCTTCTGTAAGTAATTTAGCAAAGAGTAGCTATAGAGAGGAACGTAATCTTGGTCCAGCATGCTCTCATTGGACTTCAGCAGTTGGCACCTGTGAAGGGTAAAGATAGAGTGAGAGCAACTTACACAATTGCTCTAGTTCACGTGAGAGCAACTTACACAGTTGCTCTAGTTCAAGTGGGCTAAGGACAAGGCACACAGTGGTTTTTGTAAACTAACAAGAAAAGGAAAGGAACAGGCCCTAGAATGTATAAGTGCTGAGATTGACAACTAAGCCAGGTAGGAGGTCCTGTCAGTTTGTAGATATGAGATATCAGATATCTGCTCTTCCTGTCTACGAGGTCCCTGGCATACATGCTTGAGACTCACTGACTCAGTCTGCTTTGCATTTAACTGATGTCCTTGGTTTTCAGTGTTTCATCTTCTGCTTTGAGCTCAGGAATTTGCAGGCTGCATAGAATCTAATTGGCTTCTCTCTCTCTCTCTCTCTCTCTCTCTCTCTCTCTCTCTCTCTCTCTCTCTCTCTCTCATTTTGCAGTTTTATCATCAAAGTGAAATACTTAGAGACAGAGGGATGGTTTTCTTTTCAATTTTTTATTAGATATTTTCTTTATTTACATTTCAAATGCTATCTCAAAAGTCCCCTATACCCTCCCACCGCCCTGCTCCCCTACCCACCCACTCCAACTTCTTGGTCCTGGCATTCCTCTGTACTAGGACATACGAAGTTTTCAAGACCAAGTGGCCTCTCTTCCCAATGATGGCCGACTAGGCCATCTTCTGCTACATGTGCAGCTAGAGACACGTGCTCTGGGAGTGCTGGTTAGTTCATATTGTTGTTCCACCTATAGGGTTGCAGACCCCTTCAGCTCCTTGGGTACTTTCTCTAGCTCCTCCATTGGGGGCCCTGTGTTCCATCCAATAGTTGACTATGTACATCCACTTTGGTATTTTCTATCAGGGTCCTTTCAGTAAAATAATGCTGGTATATGCAATAGTGTCTGGGTTTGGTGGCTGATTATGAGATGGATTCCCAAGTGGGGCAGTCTCTGAATGGTCGTTCATGCAGGCTATGCCCTGAACTTTGTCTCTGTAAATCCTTCCATGGGTATTTTGTTCCCTATTCTAAGGAGGAATGCAGTATCCACATGTTGGCCTTCCTTCTTCTTGATTTTCTTGTGTTTTACAAATTGTATCTTGGGTATTCTAAGTTTCTGGGCTAATATCCACTTATCAGTGAGTGCACCAAGTGACTTCTTTTGTGACTGGGTTACCTCACTCAGGATGTGGAGATAGTATGGTTTATTTAGCTTTGCCTAATTATCCTTTATCCTAGAAATGGCATAATGCTATGTTATTAATGGATAAGTAATCTGTGTTGTGTGAAATTCATTATTTCTTTATCCATTAATTGGTTTGTTGGGTTATTTTATTTCTTATTTATTGGAAAGTTCAACATCAACATATAAATGCAAATATTTTTGGAGTAGTGAATAACAGTCCTTCAGATATATATCAATCAACCCAGGTGTGGCATAGCTAGGTCATAAATACTTCAATTTTAATTGTTCAAATCTAATTGTTGAAGAATTTTTCTATGATTTTAGGAAACAGCACTTCAACTTTTTTTCATTTTGTATTATGCAGTTTTAGATTCTGCTGAAATTTTTATTATGGAGAGAGAGATTTTCTATTCCTCATTTCTTCAGAGATTTTATTAGGAAAGAAAAATGAAGTTTGTCAATATTTTTTCTGTGTCTATTAAGAAAATTAATCATTTTATCTCTCTAATCATGTTTATATGTTGTATTGACCCTATAGTTTTCATATATTAAACAAAAAAATTATCCTGTGGATAAAACAACTTGATCTTGGTGTATTAGATTTTTATTATGTTCATGGATATAATTTCAAACAATTGTTATCAGAATTTTTACTTCATTGTTCATCAGAGAAATTGGCCTATCATTTTCTTTTGTTGTTTCCTTTGCCAGTTATTGAGGAATACTGGCTTTGTTGGCTGTGTGGTAGTATTCTTCTCTTTCTATTTGTGGATCAGTTTTAGAAGATTGGTGTTAACTCTTCTTTATATGTTTGAAAGAATTAAGCAGTGAGTCCAATTAGTCATTAACTTTTGTTTTTTAAAAGGAGACATTTATTTTTTAAATCATATTTATTTTATGTATAGTTTATCTTCCTTTATGCAAACTACATGTGATGCCTAGGACATAACAATGCATCTCAGATCCCCTGAGATTGGAGTTACAGACGGGGCAAGCTGCTATGTGATACTGGGAACCAAACTTAGATCTTCTGCAAGAGCAGCCAGTGGTTGTTACTAGGTATGATAGAACTACTCATATCAAATTGTCATCAGTATGGCTGCTTAAGCAAGACTTGAACAGTGACAAAACCAGTGGACTTCCTAAAAATAGATGGGCTAAATCTCATCAGGCCCATGCCTAGATGAAGAGCTACAAGCAATTAACAGCTGCTGAGACAGGGATAGTTTGCCATACCCAGGAATGAGTCCTCTAATTGGTTGTCTATTACCAAGAGAAAAGTCCTTAACATATGCACATAAGAGCAATACTAAAGAGACTCAATTTTGTATAGCTATATTTATTTCAATATATCTAATTATTTATTTCAATGTATATTTATATATATTCAAGTAATTCCATTAATTTTTTGAAATTAATTCAATTCAAATAAATATATCTGTATATACATTCATATATATATATATACATATATATATATATATATATGTATGTATATATATTTGAAGCAATAATAATTTAAGAAAAGGAGGTCATAAATTTAACCAGACGTAGGAGTGGAAGATAAGAGGAAAGAGAGAAGGAGGAATGGGAATGAACTCAACACAGTTTTCATTTTGAACAGTCAAAAAATTAAAATTGAAAAGAAGAATCATAATGGTAAGCACGTGTAGATACTTTGTTTCTTCTTAGAATGGGGAACAAAATACCCATGGAAGGAGTTACAAATTTCAGAGCAGAGCCTGAGGAATGACCATCAAGAGAGTGCACCAATTGGGGATCCACCCCGAAACCAACCACCAAACTCAGTCACTAGGCAGATGCCAACAAGAGCCTGCTGACAGGAGCCTGATAGAGCTGTCTCCTGTGAGGCTCTGCCACTCCCCAGCAAATACAGAAGTGGATGTTCACAGTCATCTACTGGACAGAGCACAAGGTCCCCAATGAAGGAGTCAGAGAAATACCCAGGGAACTGAATGGGACTAAAGCCCCATAGGAGGAACATCAATATGAACTAACCAGTACTCCCAGAGTTCCTTGAAACTTAGCCACCAATTAAAACAAACAAACAAACAAACAAAAACATGGTGGAACTTGTGGTTCTAGCTAAATATGTAGCAAAGGATGGCCTAGTTGGTCATCAATGGGAGGAGAGGTCCTTGGTCCTGTGAACATTCTATGCCCCAGTATAGGGGAATGCCAGAACCAGGTATGGGAGTGGGTGGGTTGGGGAGCAAGGGGAGGGGGAGGGGATAGGGGATTTTCAGTGAGAAAACTAGGAAAGGGGATAACATTCAGAATGTAAATAAAGAAAATGTCTAAGATAAAAGAAAATAGAAAAAAGCATAAGTATTTCAAATATTTACCATCAGACAGCACATAATTTAACATTTAAACTTGCCAAATTAGACATTGTTCAACTAAGAGTTGAAAAACAAAAAGACTTGAGAACACAGGAACATAAAGGCAATGACATAATATAAGACATGTTCCCAATTATATTCAAATATAGAGATTAAACATTCAAAAGGGACAAACAACAAATATCTTATCATATCAATAAGTTATGTTAAAGGAAACTCCAAAATAAGGGGGTAGTGTTGAACATGGAGATATTTTATAACAGCCAACATTAAACTGCAATTATTAAGCAAAGATATACACCACAAAAATCAACAGACCAGGATTATGCAAAGAATGCTCCAACAAATGCATGTTAACCCTTATGACAAAGCGTATGTCTAAACATAAAGAAGGAAATAGACTTTAATTAACAACTTATGGATTGTACATACATGTATATGAATAATCAAATAACAAATTCTATCGACTACAGGACCTATATTACAAAGACAAACCTCCAAAGACTCCTCTTGTCTCATTTCCTTTCTGTGCTATTCAACTCTTCTTTTATAGCCGCATATAAGAAAAATGAAACTCAGTAGTTCTTATTTTGCACCCAAAGCAGGATCCACATGTCCTCAGGAGGATTTGAATAAACTGCAATTGATAAATAATTGTCAACCTCTTTAGTCCAACAGTCTTTGACAAAGGGCATCATGCTGTTTCCTTTCTGGCTTCTGCTATTAGTTCTTAAAAACCTAATTTTAGTACTGATTAAAAGGGAAAACAAGTAAATTACTTTCCCCTTCATTTTGTCCAAGTTTCTTAGTGTATTCTTTAACTTCTGATTTGGGGTACATGCTAATTTTACCTGAGAAATTCCTGAGGATGGGGTAGATGTTGACAAAGGCACTGAAACATAGCATCTCTACTTAGAGAAATCATGTTTAAAATAAAAAAAATATTCTTCATGTTATTTGCTTCCTTAACTCATAATGATAAAAAATATTGTGATAGGTGTCCTCAGAGGAAGCTTTTGTCAAAGTAACTTGTTTGATTGAAGGTGCATGACAGTTCAGTGTGACACACTGTCAGACTACACTGGCTGGCTTGTTCCTGTGTCACTATATGACTCACTAATATCCCAGGTCCTTCTCCTGGAGAAGACCAAGAAATATTTTTCCAAGAAGAGCTCCAATAAATCAGCTCTTACTGTAAAGTTGTCATGTTGGGGTTCTTTTGGATTAACCCACGCTTGGCCTCAAGTTTCAGTGACTGGCTTCTACCCCACTCTCATTTCATCTCTGTATTTCTGTAAACAGTAGGATTTGGTCAGAAAAACAGTTAATACTTGTGGCAGTCTTCAATTTTGACCTCAACCTTTCTGCCATTCACCTCATCCGAAGGCTATACAATCAATCTAATAAAACATTCACCCTTACATGAGTGTGTGTGTGTGTGTGTGTGTGTGTGTGTGTGTGTGTGTATGTGTGTGTGCATTTAGTTCTGTAAACATTTCAACATTTGGGCAGTGGGATTTAGTAAAGTTATTTTATGCCAGTTTCTAGACCTTCCGAAATATATCTTATTTTGAATGCCTTTAATATTCTCATATCAGTTGCTTTTGCTTTCAGTAATGTACAAAAAATACAATTTTGTCTTTTACTTAAGAGTAGCTCCAGCAGCTTTCATGGAACTCTTTCCTTCTCTAATCGAATAATAATCTCTCATTGTGTATCTGTTGGTGGAATTCACAGCCAGCTTTACCCTACAAAGAGGGAGAAAACAAAGTATTCCATGACAAAAACACAGTATCTTTCCAGGAATCCAGCCCTTCAAAGGATAATAAAGGGAAAAGTCCAACACAAGGAGGGAAACTATGCCCTAGAAAAAGCAAGAAAATAATCTTTCAACAAACCTAAAAAAAGCCACATGAACAGACTACCAACTCTAAGAACAAAAATAACAGGAAGCAACAATTACTTTTCCTTAATATCTCTTAATATAAATGGACTCAATTTCCCAATAAAAAGACATAGACTAACAGACTGGCTACGTAAACAGGACACAACCTTTTGCTGTATACAGGAAACCCACCTCGGGGACAAAGAAATATATCTTTGGACTGCTTGTGAGTATAGAATGTCCATCCTGACACTCATCTCAATAAATTTATCTGATTAGTAAGAGGGGCGATTTTTGGTGAAGACTTTCAAGTCTGGTATTTGCTGTTGTTGTTAAATCTGCTAGTACTACACTGAATTATAGCTTTTAGATTCTATTTGAAAGTCTTTCAATTTTTATACAGGATCCTACTTACAAAAGTAAATATTAGTTTATAATTATATTTCTATATCTACATTTACCTGGTTAAATACCAAGTATAAGTTGGAGCCTAAATGTCATTATAGTGATAGCTTGTTTAAATGAAAAGTTTTCTGACTTGTTGATACTTTGATAAAACTTATGTGAATACAATGTCTTTGAAAGAAGTAGGAATTCTGATAATATTTGAGCCCGGATCAATGAGATCACTTCTAGAATGTAATGGGTCAGGTGTGGTAGTGCACAAACTGTCACTAATCCCTTTCATATACTCCCTTGATCTCTTTTTTACATTAATTACATATATATATATATATATATATATATATATATATATATATATATGTGTGTGTGTGTATATAT
>NC_034598.1:63258987-63268966 GCF_900095145.1 Mus pahari
ACTATACAGAGACTACCCTACCAGAGAATCCATCCCATCATCAGCGACCAAACCCAGACACTATTGCACATGCCAGAAAGATTCTGCTGAAGGGACCCTGATATAGCAGCCTCTTGTGAGGCTATGCCAGTGCCTGACAAACACAGAAGTGGTTGCTCACAGTCAGCTATTGGATGGAACCCAGGGCCCCCAATGGAGGAGCTAGAGAAAGTACGCAAGGAGCTGAAGGGGTCTGCAACCCTATAGGTGTAACAACAATATGAACTAACCAGTACCCCCAGAGTCTCTAGCTGCATGTGTTACAGAAGATGGTGTATTCAGTCATCATTGGGAAGATAGGCCCCTTGGTCTTGCAAACTGTATATGCACCATAGAGGGGAATACCAGGGCCAAAAAGGTGGGAGTGAGTGGGCAGGGGAGCAGGGCAGGGGCAGGGTATAGGGGACATTTGGGATATCATTTGAAATGTAAATGAAGAAAATATCTAATAAAATAATAAAAAAAATAAAAGAGCCAGGGAGTCAGAGAGCTTGCTGTGAGGTTGTGTCCCCAGTGATATCAGAAGTCTCCATAAAGTCTCACGAACTTGACTACCCAAACAAGAGTTGAAGAAGCAGAACAATGCACATGCTAAAATGGATAGGGAAATACCCGGAGGTACCAACCCTACAGGAATAACTATAGGCAAATAAGGAATGCTAAGAGTTGGGAAAACCATCTTCTTTAGGGAAGGGTACATTGATTGGTTATTAAATACCAAATGGTCAGTCTTGAAAGCACCTAAAGAAGTAACATCATGTACACTGAGCAGGTTATATTGGGAAATAGATGTATATATGCACACATATACATATTTAACAACAGATAATGTAAAAAAGAGGTGATAAATTCGAAAGAGCAACAAAGATTACATGTGAGGGCTTGGAGGGAGGAAATGAAGTGATTACATTCAAATCTCAGAAATGAGAGAAGCAATGAAAAATTTAAAAACTGGGTAAACATGTTTACAATGAGGACTTTATTTTATTGATGTCCAACTCAATGCCTTATTGTTTTTAAGTGGTTGTGGTCCAGAGAATCCACCATAGTATGTATCTGGATATACTCTGGATATATATTTGATGGATATGAAGGATGGGTGTGCCTCTTTCTATTCCTATGTTCAGCTTTTCCTCTTCATTTACAAACATACTTGAATCCTCACAATAAATACATTATAATATCAATGAATAGTTTGAGAGTCTATCAGTGTACTGATTAATTCACTATAAGCAATAGCATTAGTGAGAAATGCATTGTCCTCTCTGGCATCCAGCTTCAATAGTTTTTTTGTTTGTTTGTTTTTGTTTTTGTTTTTTTGTATGTTCATCTTGTTATTTGCTTTTCTTTTCTTTTGTTTTGATTTTGGTTGTTCTGTTTTCTTTTGCTATATGATAAGTAGTCACTATGTTGAAGAGTTATCCAGCCATTAGCAACTGGGAAGTGACCGTATATCTCTTTTTAGCAATAAAAGTTTCTGATGGGTTACTCTTTGAGCTCCTAAAAATGAACTTAACTTAGAAGACTCTCCCAGTGCTGAATTGCTGTTGGTCAGTTCAGGGGTTACCTCCACATGCCCTTCTCAATTGTGCTCCTTCTGAAATGGTTCACTAAATTTATGTCCCTTTCTTTAGATAAACAGACAG
The DNA here is from genome assembly GCF_900095145.1 of Mus pahari. Lineage (NCBI taxonomy): Eukaryota > Metazoa > Chordata > Mammalia > Rodentia > Muridae > Mus > Mus pahari. The sequence continues at coordinate 63,260,673 of NC_034598.1, forward strand.
AAAAAGAAAGCATGCCTCCACACCATGTTCTTCTCTTATTTCCTCTCCATTTTGAAACGGTCTCTGTATTCTTGCCTTTCAGCTCAAGTGATTTGTTGTACCATGGGGACATCTGGAGCACAAGCCACTTGAAACAGAGGACATTTTTTTTATTATTATTTAATAGTGAAATGAAATTGAGAGGCCAAATCATTTGTGCATTGCTGTGGAATTCCCACACTCATTTTCTTTTTAAAATGAAAAGGTGGCCTGGGTAATAAGAAGAATTGGAGGGACTGCCATTCCATTGCTAAATCTACTGCTTGTAGGATGAGCTTAAGAAAGACAGTGACAAGCCGGTGTCTGGCTTTGATTCTGATTGATTATTTTCTTGCTTTTCTGTCTTTGCCCTTCACTGTTTTACCCTGGCTGTTCCTACTATAAAGGCTCATTATGAAAATTATCAAAGTGTGCTTAAATATTCTCCTCTTTTAGTCATTTGTATTGCCAGTAGATACAAATGGAATTTAGGAAACACTGATGACAGAATTTCTATCTCTGATCTGAATACTTTGGCTCAGTTTCTCCCTCTTTGTGGAGGATATTTAATAAAATTCCAGTCATGCCTTACCTGATACAGATAAGCCAATGTGTTTATTGGATTAGAATAACTATTCTAAAAATAGGCATTCTGTTTTTCTTCCATTTTATTTTTATTGAGTTTAATGAGGCAGGCTGTATTATATGCATGATTATTATTAATTGATTTTATGAATTTGGAAGTCTATCATTTATCATTTTTATTTTGATATTTGAAGTATGTGTCTGTTCATCATCTTTTCTAAAATTTTCCTTTCTTACCTATCTTCTAATTTTGGGGTATTAACTTTAAACCACTATTTGAGGTATGATTGACACCCAAAACTATGAATAAAATTAAGTAGTTTTTAATTTTAACATTAAGATACACTGTTATGGTACTCTAGCAGCTGATATTTTGTTGTTGTTGTTGTTGTTGTTGTTGTTTCTGAATATGAGCAAATTACCTTTAATCTTAAAATCAAAATGAAACGAAAAACTCAATTCCTGTGAAAATAGTCTTTCAATTCCTACCTGTCTTAATTGCAAAGTGCAGGCATCTGAACATGTTACAGGATGACAGTCAGTGCTTTTAACAACTGAGACATCTGTCAAGTCCCTTAATTTTATTCATAATTCACTAAGAAATCAAATACTATCACCTTAACTTTCTAGACTTTAAAGCACTTTGCTTACATTTAGTTTGTCTAAAACCAGATCAGGGTTTGCCCACATCTACTCTCTTATGGAATATCCCTCTTAGCTTTGGCAGCCTCATAATAATTGTTATGTTTTCCTCTCTTTTTATTGTGCAGGCCAGCTAATGTCACCATGTTTTCAAAACGGACTCTGCATTCATAGGCACAATGCTGGGGAGTTCATCTTGCTTACGCTCATGATCACATGGCTGGCGGTAATTAAGGCTCACGTCATCACCTGACACTTTTGAAGAATATACTACTTACAGAAAGGTCAAAATTCTAAATGAAAATTTCTATTGAGAGTGGATTGCTTTGGAGCTATCATAAAGCTCTCAAATCCAATGTCCAACCATTGTAAATCTAGGAAAATCTGTCTTAGGTTTCTAATACTTTTTGTTTTTCTATTTATTAAAGGACGAATTACACAAAGGATTCACAATGTAGAACATGGTAGAAAGCTCAGTGGTTAAATGACATGGAAAACACATAGGAGAATCTTGAGTTCGATTCCCCAACATTCACATAAACCAGGGCATGACAGTTTACATCTGTAACCCCAGCAGCTGGTGGATGGAGATGGACAGATTCTGGGAGCTCCTGACCTGCCAATTAGTTGAATGGTTGCATTCCAGGTTTGCTGAGAGACTATGCCAATAAACAACGTGGAAACATCACAAAAATGACATCTCAGTGACATACTATAACCAACAGACACATAGGTATGGATGAGAACATAAACATATACATAAATGCACACACACACACACAAAAGCATGATTTATGATCTCTTCACTTATTTTTTTCTTTTTTAATTTGATATTTTCTTCATTTACATGTTAAATGCTATCCCAAAAGTCCCCTATTCTCCCCCTGCCCTGCTCCCAACCCACCCACTCCCGCTTCCTGGCCCTGGCATTTCCCTGTACTAGGGTATATAATCTTGGCAAGACCAAGGGCTTCTCCTCCCATTGATGGCCTATTAGGCTATCCTCTGCTACATATGCAACTAGAGACACAAGCTCAGGGGGTCCTGGTTAGTTCATACTGTTGTTCCTGCAATAGGGTTGCAGACACCTTTAGCTCCTTGGGTACTTTCCCTAGCTTCTCCATTGGGGGTCCTGTGTTCCATCCAATAGATAACTGTGAGCACCCATTTCTGCATTTGCCAGGCACTGGCATAGCCTCACACGAGAGGCTATATCAGGGTCCTGTCAGCAAAATCTTACTGGCATGTGCAATAGTGTCTGGGTTTGGTGGTTGTTTATGGGATGGATCCCCAAGTGGGGCAGTCTTTGGATGGTCCGTCCTCCTGTCTTAGCTCTGAATTTTGTCTTTGTAACTCCTTCCATGGGTATTTTGTTCACCATTTTAAGAAGAAACAAAGTATCCACATTTTGGTCTTCCTTCTTCTTGAGTTACATGTGTTTTGCAAATTGTATCTTAGGTATTCTAAGTTTCTGGGCTAATATCTACTTATCAGTGAGTGCATATCATGTGTGTTCTTTTGTGATTGGGTTACCTCACTAAGGATGATATCCTCCAGATCCATCCATTTGCCTAAGAATTTCATAAATTCATTGTTTTTAATAGCTGAGTAGTACTCCATTGTGTAAATGTACCACATTTTCTGTATCCATTCCTCTATTGAGGGACATCTGGGTTCTTACCGTCTTTTGGCTATTATAAATAAGGCTGCTATGAACATAGTGGAGCATGTGTCCTTATTACAAGCTGGGTCGTCTTCTGGGTATATGCCCAAGAGTGGTATTGCTGGATCTTCTGGTAGTACTATGTTCAATTTTCTGAGGAACTGTCAGACTGATTTCCAGAGTGGTTGTACCAGCTTGTAATCCCACCAGCAATGGAGGAGTGTTCCTGATCTCTTCACTCTTAAAATGTTGAATTGGGAAAAGAAGTTGCTTGGTATATAAAGTTAATTACCAATTTTATTTGTAAACAAAATTTAACATATAAAGTATCAAATTGTGTTCGAAAAGTACATAAAATCATGGTGCATAATTGAATAAGTTTGTGTAATATTTATGTATTTGTCTTTTTTTTTTTTTTTATATTTTACTTAATAGCTAGTTTTATGTAGTTAGCCAGACTGAGCGGTCTAGTAAAGGGGCTCAATGTGGCTTCTTTTAGACGAGATTTTCCGGTTTTTTTTTTGTTTTTCCCGAAAGCATAGACATTGGTCTTTAATTTTATCCATGATTATTGACAAAATTCGTCTGAAATTGAATGAGTGGGATTCAAATATATGAGTCCATATGTGAGACAAGGTGGGTCAGAAGGGACCAGACAGACACAAAGTCTATAAGTCACAAGAGGATAAGAGGAGGTTCTTACCTATCACCTTACTAATTATGCTTATTGATCAAATGAGATCCATGTATTTTGAAGACCCAAGAACAGCAAAGCCATTTCGTTTCATTTTGGAAATGAGTTTGTCAGTTCAGACCTAGGCATAGGACTATCGGTGTGTCATAACTTAATATAAATTTAGATTATAGCGTTTTTATAAAGTGCAATGCTGAGCTCGAGATGATCTTCAGATATCCTTACCTGTAGTACAAAGTCACTCACCAAACTGAACATGGGATTGTTGTTACATTCTGACAAGGATGGGGAAGTTTGTTTAGATTCCTCTCTTGTATTGAAACAAGCTCCTTATTAGAAAGACCTGGATTACAGTCAGTACAGGACCACTGGTCTCACCTGACAGCTGGTGTCCTCTGAGTGGTAGCACTTAGGATAAAGAAGACAGCTGTCAGAAGTACTTGTGCATGGTTCTTTCTTCTCCCAGCCTCAGTGTGAGCTCCGGTATGAGACCATTGCTTAGTGTTTCTCATCCTTCCACTTTTGCTCAGTTATGAACGATCTCAAAGTTTCTTCTAGAAAAAAAAAAAAAAAAAAAAACATCAAATCCTTATAATAAGATCTCTTATTTCCATAACCAAAATAAGGAATAAAATCATCTTTGAAATGACAAGGAGATAATAATATTAGATGAAGTAATAACTACCCCATAGTACACAGCAGGTATATCTAAATCTAAGAAAATTAAAATCTCAGAACCATTGTGCCAAGAAAATTAGTTTTTTATTATTGTAACATACAGTGCCTTTTTCAGTTATGAAGTTCTCAATATTATATTTATTTTAAACATCTTTAAGAAGACTTTTTTTTATGTAGACGAGAATGATCGAAGGCTATGGAGTTTTTGTTGCTTTCAAAATCTAATAATTTATATAGCCGGAAAGAAATAATTATGTTTAAAAGAAGAGGTCGATTTACTTTCCCACCTAGGTAGCACTCAACTGGAAAATTAGCATGGGAGGCACACTGGCCAGAACCTGTGAGAAGTGTACCTGAGTGGAACATCAGTAGCCTAAGAATGCGAAGGGAAGTGGAATCCAGGAAGAAGACATGGAAACGGGAAGTCCTTCCAATTTAAAACCTGCTTTACTGTTGTCAAGCCTGAATTATTTGCCAGACTATAAGGCATCATATGATTTTGGAAGAAATTGCATTTAATGGTGATTTTGTTTAGGCTTTAATGAAACTGTGTGAGTGTGAGATTTGACCTTTCCAGTTGCTAAAGAACTAGCATAACATATGATAATTTCTAAAGATAATTTATGTGCTTCCAGTGCATAGAGAAAGGTAGAGAAAGAAAGATTGTCTTCCACATGATATGTGCCAGCTCAGTTTTATCATACATTCCAGAGTAAACTAAATGGTTTGTTCTATATCACTTACACATTAAAATATGAGATTTGAATTTATTACCATATTTTCCTTTCCTTTCTCTAATTAGTGCCAGCCATAAGATATGTCATTGGAGGGACACTTTCAGAACAGTTACTTAGGGTGCAATCAGTCTAAGGAACCTGACAGAGGTTATTTTGAAAACTGATACAATTAATGTACTTGGAGAATAACAAAATGAAATAGGCTAAGATAATGAAGACAAGATAGAAGAAAAGTGCTGAAAAGAGGTTATGGCACAGGAAGAGAATGGTGAGCCTTGCCTACAATAGCTAACTCCCTTATCATCCAGATGCACGGAAATGATGCAAGCCAATCCTCTCAGATGCCACAGCTCGCTTGGTGAATTTCTGCTATGAAGGAAATATTTCAAATAGGACAAACACAAACATAGAAAGCATGCTTTTCATCACATCAGATTTACTTCCTGAAATTTTAAACTCGTTGATTTGTAAGATTAGCTTGATTTCACAACTGAACTATAGCCACACACATATGTGTATGCATGTGTACCATATAAAGTACTTTGGTCATATGTGAACTTGTACAGTTTATAATCCAGACTCCGTGAATGCAAGCCACACTTTTGGTAATAATGCCATTGAGCTTTTCAGTTCAGGGTTCAGAATTTCCAGAAAAGGAGAATTACCAAAATTAATTAATAATTAATTAATTACATTACATTTAAATGTGATAATAATTTTACCAATGACAGATTACACATTACATATTATTTTGGTTGTATTTTTATTTTATAATGAGTATCTGAGGAACATTTACAGAGTTATTAATAAATTTTAGATAAAAAATAATTGTATCTGTATATAGTGGAATTACCTTAAATTGTACTTAAAAATAATAAAGTACATGAATTCATATAGTGGGGGGAACAGATTTCAACCAGTGTTGTGGAGTGTTTTCTTTGATTTCCATATGATTTCTTGACAAACCAACGTGCGTGTTTGTTCGTTTTTTGTTTTTTGTTGTTTTTGGTTTTTGTTTTTTAATCTCTGTGCAGCATTGCCAACTAAAATCTCTGAGGACTTTTCTAAAGAAAGGGGCTCCTCTCAGACCCTGGGGGGGAAGCATCTGCTCTCAGATGCAACAGGAAAGGCTAAGTCAACTCCCCTGAAAACCTGGTGCAGATTCAGAGTTGTATGCCAATGACCAAACCTTGTTAAAACTATCTCAACTCCAAACTGAGCACTGGAAACTCCAAATTGATATTAGTGATACATTTTGGTAGAATATTTTGACACATATTTCAATTTTCATGTTTATATTTTTGAAGCTGTAATTACACACTCCACCCCTCTCCCTGTTGCAGCCCCTCGTGCATCTGCCTGGCTCTCTCTCAAATTCACGCTACCTTTTTCTTTCATTGATGTTACACATGCACACACACATGATGAAATTATGTCAAATGATTTCATTTGGACTCAAATTGCTGCTTAGTTATCTACATATGAGTCTCATATTCCTGACAACAGCTATATACAAATCTTGCTACCTTCCCACGCTCTCCGATTTTAGCCCCCTATGTATCATCAAATGCTGTGCTTAATCTTAAACAGTCAAAGGCAGTTAAAACAAGTGAGTTTAGCATCTTCTGAATTACTATCATTCACTGCTGCTAACTAATAAATAGAGTAGAATTAATTTTAGTCACAGCTTACAGATATATTACACGGGGAAGAAGTAGGTTTATTTAATTTAAAATAACTAATTTCATTCCTGTTTTCTACATCAATTTTTCTCACATATTTAACATTTGTACTTTCAGCTTTGATGCATGAATGGCTACTTATCAAAATGTATAGAACGGATAACATTCCCATGGTGTTTATCATTTAAGTGTCTACTATTTCCACACTTATGCAGGTTAAATTTGTTGATAGCTATAACTCATCAATAGATATGATTGGTTTTCCTCATTACAAAAAAGGAAACTGTGGTACGTTGCTAGATTAGAGAATGTAGGATTTAACTTATAAATGCAGGGTTCAGAGGTTTTGTGATATTTTGTATTGCTACAACTCTCTTTGGGCTGTATATTCACTCCTCTGAGCAAGTCATTAGCAGTTGTCTCATGGCCTGTCATCTCCAACATCTTAAGATCTTCACAGAACTCAAGGTTTCTCTTTCTTATCTTCACACAGTGGCCACTCGGGGCTTTTATGTACAGAAATATCTGCCAATCATTGTCTAGCCTTAACATCTCTCAAAACTCTAGAGGAATGATTCACAGATCCCTCATTCTGACCTTAATTTCTCTAAAGCCAGCACCGTGTGGGTGACACTGTCCATTTCTCTTGCTATTCTGCCACTCTTGAATCACATTAACTGCACTTGGTAAAGTTATCTTTCCCCAGATGGAAGCTTAACTAGGTGGCATAGGGATCTGGACAATGTCCCCTTTACTCCGGCTCAGATTAGGAAGTTTTCCATAACTGTGCTAACACATGCAGCTTCTTTTAGCACAAGGCTTGGCTTCAACATTAAACTTCTTGGTCGTCTTTTAATCTCCAAGCTCCATTTGTATTTCTCTCTGCCCCCACTTTATCTTTTTTTTTTCCTTTCATTTTATGGCTGTATAAGCACTATCGGCAACTACCATTCCAAAACTTCAATCTTGCATAGTCTTAAAATTAGCCCAATGCTTTTATATTTAACCTCAGACAAATTCTTAGCATCAGAAAGAAAAAAAAAAGAAGAAGAAGAAGAAGAAAAAGAAAAAAAATGCAACCAGATTCTATAACAAAATATCCTAAAAATGAGTGCTGGTATAGTTGATGTTAGTCTTAGCATCTTGAATGAAAAATCTATACTCTTCTCTCTCAGCATTATCTTCCAGAGTTCAACTAAAATAGTGTGATAATCTGGGTATGCAGCATTAAATCAGTTTTGATTTTCTAATCCAAATTCTGAAATCCTTAAATATTCATAAAACAACAACAACAACAACAACAACAACAACAACAACAACAACAACGAAGCATGATCAGATACTTCACATGAATACCCCAATTCTGGCACCAATTACATTAGTATTGGTAAAACAACATGAGCAAGAAAACTTATAGAAAAAAAAAAAGTTTATTTTGGATTATAGCTGCAAAGTGTTAGTCTCCATGCGGTAGCAGACCTAGCAGCCAGGGCAGGAAGCTGATGCCTCACATCCTCTACTGGTAGCACAAAGAGGATGGGAAGACAGAGAGAGAGAGAGAGAGAGAGAGAGAGAGAGAGAGAGAGAGAGAGAGA
>NC_034598.1:63268976-63296231 GCF_900095145.1 Mus pahari
AGAGAGAGAGAGAGAGAGAGAGAGAGAGAGAGAGATCAATGGAAATGAGGTGAATGTGCGTGTAGCTGGATTTCGCTACTTTGTGGGTTGTATTTTTTTTTCTATCACCCCTCTCTACCCTAACACTAGATAATAGAGAAAAAAGATAGAAAAGAAAGAAAAGAGATCCCTAAATAGAGTCAGGGGTAGGAAAGGGGCATCATTATCATTAGGTTATCATTAGACTACTTCTTGCTGATTAGGGGCACTGAGTTCCTTGGGACAAGTTTGATCTTTGCAGTCAAGATATCTATTTTTTTTCTTATTATTAGTTTTTTTTTTCCCTTTGTGCACAATTTTAACAAACCGCAACCAACAGCAATCAATAACCCACCACTTAAACAAGCAACAACCGACCAACCAACCAACTCAGCCTCTTGGGACCCTAGCGTTTATATACCTCCTAAAAAGTCTCCAGAATTCTAAATGTCATACAATCACAGAAACTATTGGGCCACTGGCAAAATCACGCCCCTACTCGCATAGAAGGCAAATCGCAGTCAGCTGCTGTGGACAATCTGAAGCAGCCCCATGTCCCTACCTGGGATTAAAACAAAAACATTCTTATATATCTGTTTTTTTATGTTTTTGTTTTTTTTTTTAAGAAACCAAAATTCCAGAATCCTCACTACACATGGGGTTGTGTAATCACAAATCCTGGCTCAAGTGATGACCTTTCTACAAGAAGGCTGTGGTTCCACAGCCTCCTAAAATAGTATCAGCAGCCAAAGAATAAGGATTCAAACACTTGAGCCTCTCAGAGACATTTTCATTCAAACCATTTGTCTGCTTGCTTGTTTTCTTGTCTGCTTGAATGCTTGAAACAGGATGTCATGTTGCCCACTTTGGCCTTGAACTTGATATAAAGCCAAGATTAGCCTTGAAGTCATGATCATTTTGTCTCTACTATCCTAGTACCTATATAACAAAACATAGAACTTAGGGCATCTGTGGTATTTATGACCCCCTACCTTATCCTGTCTCTTCAAAAGAGCAAGTTTCAAACAAGTCATGCAGTTACAACTCATAGGAAGTTGCATAACCATCATATGATAGGGGGTTTTTAAATCATTTTGCACATTTGTGGAGGCAGAACTTAAATACTACGACATTCACCAAGTATAATTTGTAATTCAACGACATTTTGAAATTTCTATAAATTTGACATCATTGCTTTAATTCAGTTTCAGAACGTCATCATTCAAAAATTTTCTTCGTAATTCCCTGCTTTTGACCCTCTTTAGCACTTCAGGAATATAAAAGGAATATAAAAGTGGTACATGCCTGTGCCCTAGCACTTGGGAGTCATAGGCCATAGTGCCATGATTTCAAAGGCAGCCTGTGTTACAAAGTGAATTACAGCAGATCCCAGATGGTATAGAAAGACCCTGTTTCAGATATCTATTCTCTCTGCCCCAAACGAACAAACAAACAAACAAATATGAAAATTAAGATACTAATTTATACAGAACTATTTTCTACCCTATAATTCTTCTCAGAATATAATCTGTTAACTCTGTCATTTCCTTGGGATTCTTTCAAAATGTCCAAAAGTGAGACGTCTGTGCACACAGTGTTGAGATACAGTATAGTAAGTACAGTGAAGAACAGCCTGACATTAGAAGTGGTTAAGGTAGTCTTACACATGGGAAATCCTTTAATTTCAATCGAGAGAGTAAAGAAATGTATACACACACACACACACACACACACACACATACAAACGAACAATACCACTCATTTTGAAAAGTTATTTTTTAGTAAAGATTATGCATAGTACTCTGTGATTGGCTCACACTTGATAATTTAAGTGGATTCATTTGTTATTTATGCTTTAATTTATAATGAAGGAAGCACTGGCATGCAAATTGAACTGGTGTGCGCATAGAAGACACTCTGAAAAACAGCTGCTATGCTCTGTGTCCCATGGATCACACATCCTTTTTAAGAAAGAAGAAACTGGAAGGATGTTAACTCCTACTACTTGTTCTTAAAAAACAGACCATTCCTGGGATCACTCAGACTTAAGTGTGTGTTTGTAGTTTTCAGACCTCGAGTAATGGCATTTGTTTTATACTTAAAATAAGCTCTGTGTTGGCAGAGGACTTGATGGCGCCTATGATTCATAAGAGTTTTCTATTAAGCAGATAACACACTGGGAATAAGAAACCCATTCAAGTGCCATTCTATCACAAGTGGTATTCTGTCACAGAGCCATACCAGAAGGATCTTCCACCATACTGAGAAATGGCTGGATTAAGGAGGGAACTTCAGAAAAGAATTTCTGTTGCTTTTAGCCAAAAGGACCAAAATCAGAGGAGCCCAAGAAATGTTCACAGCATCCTGCTGAGCCTTCTACTGACAGATAGGATGGAGAGACCAACAGAAAAAAAAAAAAAACCAAAACCAAAACAAAAAACCCAGAACTTGGTTCAGAAAAACTAGGAACACAAGATTATGTAAGAAACACAAATGCAACTAGTCTGTTTAAAGGCATATGAAATTTACTTTAGTCTGCAGAAGTAACAGAATTGGTATAAGAAACAGATAAATGAAATATAGAAAAGTGAATGCTGTAGGAAGCTTTTTTTTTTTTTTTCCTCAGCAAGTTTTATAATTCCGATGTGAAAGTCTGGCAAACATAAGTTTTTCCCTGAGAAAGAGCCACTCTGAGACTAGATTAGAAGTATAAAAAGTCTTGAACATATGCTACACTGAAAAGCATATCAGAGTATGAAAATTCCAACGATGGGATACTGAAAGACTGAGATTGGGCCCCAAGAAGAGCAATGACTGAAGAAGTGGTCAGAGAAGAATGGAGCAAATTGCTCACTTTCACAGATGAAGAGCCAAGGGGATTCTTTGATCAAGAGTCAAGTCAAAACCCAAGCCTTAGCAAGACCAATCAAAACCCAAGCCTTAGCAAGTGTGTACCCAAGCCTCACCCACTCTGTATAGAAAGCGATCTTACTTTGTTCTTTCGTCAGAGGAAAACATAGACATTTTGTAGATGTTATCCCAAATCATACTTTTCATATGCTTTGACTGACACTCAATAATCTGATAGATCATAACTTTTAAAATGGGAGAGAAGGCAAGCAAACAATGAAAATAGATCCATGGGTATGAGTCATATTAGATCATTAGAAAAACATCCTTCTATTAGCATGCAGGGAAATAACCAAGAAAGAAGATGAAAGTCACCAAGACATTGGACTTATCAAAATAAATTCATGACAAATGAAGTAATCAGTGTTAAAATTCACAGTAAGATCAAATGGAGAGACTGTTGAAAACATAATGGAATTGTCAAAAGGGATGGGCATAGGGAGGGAGTAGGCAAAGAGTTAATTAAAAGAAAATGTAATGTGTATTTTACTTGTTCATTAAAAATATCATGATGAAACTCATTTCTTTGTTTCCTACTAAATATGAGTCGGAAAATATCAAGATAGTAAAATGGCTAAATATAAGGTAAAAAATAGATTATGTGCTATTGGAAGACTAAGAATTGACCAGAAAGTAAGTTATTAAAGTTAGACACCTGGTACTAATTGATTCAAAATCATAGAATTAAGAAAGTTAGAATGTGCAGATAATAGGGAAATTATATCTCAGGCTATTTTTAGTCCCTGTGAAAGGTATTCACTGACCATTCCTGTGCCTGACCTTAAATTCTTTTGACTAACCAAAACCTTTAGAATGTATTTTAGGGGAGCTGGAGAGATGGCTCAGCAGTTAAGAAGCACTTGTCCTTTTGCAGGAGACCTGAATTTGGTTCCCAGCATCTATGCCCAGAGGCTCACAACTGCTTGTAACTCCAGCTCCATGAGATCTGGTGTCCTCTTCTGGCTTCTTTAGCCACCCTAACACACATATTGTATGCATGCACATATATACTTAAACAAAAATAAATCTTAAAAATTAAAAAAAAAAGAATAGAGACATTTCAAATTTTTTTTTTTATTCTAAGAAGTCTTATTGCTCATTCCTTATTTACTCTACTTTACTGGACATACATATTTGAGCTAATTTTATATTGCAGAGAAAAGGCATGACAAAGGCAACTTATATTAAACTAAAGGAGTTAATGGGGGTGGTGGTGGTGGGGCTTCATTACAGCCTCGCAGGATGGTTCCATAACCATCATGGTAGAAAGCATGACACCAGGCAGGAAGGCAGGGTGCTACAGCAGTAGCTGGGAGATGTAATCTGACGCGTAAGAAGTTGGAGATTGAGGGAGGGAGAGACTGAAACTGGCAAGGGCTTTGAGCTCTCAAAACTCACCCCCCCCCAGTGACACACCTTCTCCTGTGCCCTCCACCCCACCTTAAGCAGGTTAAATAGACCTTAAGTGTTTGCCCCAGTCGGTCTTCCACCTACACAGGTGGAGTCTTCCACCTTGTGGCACCTGCAATTTCTTACAGGAGCAGACTGGCAGCTGAGCTTGCTTTGCAACATAATCCAGATGAAACAAACGATGGGTCTGTGGGCTCTCCCTATGTAAATACACTGCTAAATATTAAACTTCAAGCCTTGATCAGAAACCTTTATCTTGGCTTCATCATTCTCTCTCCCCTTCCCCCTGCCCCAGTCCTTTTCCATTTCCAGCCTCCCTTTCAGGTACCCAGTTCATCCATGGCTGCAAGACAGCTACATCTACACTCTCCAACAAGGCTACACCTAGTTCTTTCTAAAACAGTTCCACCAACTAGGAATCATGGATTCAAATACATGAGCCTATTTGGGGGAGACAGTACTTATGTGTGTGTGTGTGTGTGTGTGTGTGTGTGTGTGTGTGTGTATAACATAGATTGCTTTTATCAATCCAATGTATATATGTCATATAATAGATTATTTATCTTTTTCTGTCTTAGTTCCAACACTATTGAGTTCATTATTACCTTATATCAGTTGTTTCCCTTTTGTTCTTTTCTTCTAAGGTTTTCACATCTACTATTTATACTTTCATCATTTTGTACGAATAGTAGACTGTTTTCTTTGTTTCTATTTGGTCATATCTCTTCCAAAGGATAAAAATCTCAAGTAATTGATTATAAGATATCAATACTTTTGAATTGCCTCTTTACCTTCGAGACTCAAATCTTACGTAAATATTAATAGAATCAAATTGAATGACTATCCCTATATGAATTAAAATTCATAAAATTTAGAGAGTCACAAAATTTAGAGAGTACCAAATGACAAATGTGAGGAAAACATGGGGTACACATGGATCTCCACAAGGTCCTTATGGATGTTAGCTCAGAATTCTTGTGAGATTCCTAACGGGGGGGGGGGCAGCTGTGTTTTTGACTCTTTTGCCTACTTTTGGAACTCTTTTGGTCCAATTAGGTTCTCTTTTAGAACCCCCATATGTGTGCTTTTGCATCTTACTGTACCTTGTTCTGTCCTGTGTGGAGGAAGCCTGCTCTTGTTTGAAGAGGAAATGAAGGGGAGTGGATCTGGGGGAGAGAGGAAGTGGAGAGGAGTTAGGGGGATGGAGGAAGAGGAACCTGTGTTCTCTCTGTGTTGTATGAGCGTGGAATCCATTTTCAATAGCAAAGTTTTCAGAAAGAAATGTAAGAAAAAGACACCTATTTTTATTAACTTAATATTAAAAAGAAAGTATCACAAAATGACTTATGGGAAGCTTAACTATAGGACCCTTTTCGTTAGTTAAAATGATTTTATGTATCCTAGGTTGTCACAAGTCACTGTCAATATACCGAATTCGTAACAACAGAGGTGACTCATTGAGAAGATTATGCTTTCCTCTGGCTCCTTATGTTGACAATGGCAGTTTGTAATAAGGCTGAAATGCTCTTTCCTCACAACATAGATCACATGAATAGGAAGAGCCTCAAGTGCCAACACCTACAGGCACTTCCTGGAAACCTACTGGCCACAGGGAATCCAGTGGTCAGAACTCACTCCCCGTCCTGTCCTCTAATCCTGAAATCTTATCCCCAGCTTTGCATTACACACCTGCTATGGCCTCTCCTTCTACTCTGTTCCCATTTGAAGATATTGACTTGAATTCTGTTGGCACATTCAGTTTCCCTCACCGTGGAGCCTCTCATATACCCCTTGTAGCCCACCCACTTTCCTTAGTATCAGCTTCCAAAACCTAGAAACACCAGAGACCCCCAATGATCACCCCTGGCAGGGTCTCAGAAGAAACATTCTCTACTTGACGACCTTTATCCACCACAAGCTCTTAAGGAACAAGGAAGAGAAAGCAAGGGATATAACAACATAGATATATACTGGGAAAAAGTGCAGCATCTTTAACAAATTGTTCTGGTTTAAATGGATGGTTGCATATAGAAGAGTTGAAATAGATCCATACTTATCTTCCTGCACAAAACTCAGCATGAAAACCTTCACATAAACTCAGATACATTGATTCTGACAGAATATACAGTAGAGAATGATTTTTAGTTTCCTAATACATTAGTGCAAAATGAAAGTGTTTGCCATGTAAGTGTCTTTTGGAAGCTCAAAGAAAGGAACTCTTCCAAATTCCACTGAATCCAAGAATCTCTACATTCCTGAGTCTTGGGCAGTGTAACTCCAGATTCCCTTCTCTCGTGAGCTTGTTCTCTCTTTCTGTTCAAATTTTCTCTTATAGCTATTCAAAATTTATTAAATGAGCATCTACTCTAATCTAGCATGCTCTCATCTCAACTTAGTACACAACAATGTCATATTTCCATGTACAGAAGACTAATATTATAGGATTGAGTAAAAATCATACAGAAGTTGAACCAAAAAAAAAAAACCCATATGATCTATTTAATATATAAACAACTTCTAACATAAAATTGAATTTATGGAAAATACACACATATTTAAAAACAAGCTGTAATTATTATTTCTGTAATGCTGACAAGAAATTAACTGACTGGTCTAAGACTCCATTCACCTATTTTCATGCTTATACTGACTGGTTTTGTGTAAACTTTTCATAAGCTAGAATCATCAAAGAAGAAGAAGTCTCAGTTAAGGAAATGTCACCACGAGACTCACTGTAAGGCATTTTCTTAATTGGTGATCAGTGTGAAATGGCCCAGTCCATAGTGGGTGAGGCCATCTCTGAACTGGTGGCTGTGGGTTTTCTAAGAAACACAGGCTGAGCAAGCAAGCCATGGGAAACAAGCCAATAAGCAGCATCTCTTCATGGCCTCTGCATCAACTCCTTCCTCCAGGTTCCTGCCTTGTTTGAATGCCTGTCCTGATTTCCTTCAAGATAAACAGCAGTGTGGAACTGTAATCTAAATAAAGTCTCTCCTCCCCCAACTTGTTTCTGATCATGGCATTTCATCACAGCACACAAAAACCCTAAGACAATGTCCAACTTATATCAAAACAATGTCCATGGATTAAAATAATAAGGGAAACTGACCAATATTAAACATTACAACTTAGAGCCTGCCTTCTTCATTTTCATCCATGTTGCCTATGTGAATAAAGACAGCTGAGGGAGTAAATAACTTGACTCCTTGTGCTCTATTTGGAAAAGTAAATTTGGAAATCAGGTTTCGCCATTTGAGGGATCACATCTTAAACTTGAGAATACTAGCTGTCAGTGTATTCCATGCTCCAAGTTAGGATTTCAACTGTTGTGCTTATATGAATCCTTCATACATTCTTAACACTTCGTTCAAAAAAAAAAAAAAAAGGCTCCAAAGAATTATTTGGCTCAGGACTAAACAAGTGAAACATGTAACAAGGACAGAGCCCCCATCTAAATTTACAAATAAATACAGACTGCAAAGATGTACAACTGATGGTGACGTCTCAAAATAGGAATGATCCGGGCCAGGCGTGGTGGCGCACGCCTTTAATCCCAGCATTCGGGAGGCAGAGGCAGGCAGATTTCTGAGTTCGAGGCCAGCCTGGTCTATAAAGTGAGTTCCAGGACAGCCAGGGCTATACAGAGAAACCCTGTCTCAAAAAACAAAAAAAAAAAAAAAAAAAAAAAATAGGAATGATCCATAAATCAACAAAGAGGCTCATAAGGAGTCAGAAAAAAAGGAAAATGGTAATAAGTTAGAAAGTAAGTTTTATTACCTCTGCAGGGGTTTGTATAAAACAGAAAGTAGCCCTGGGGATTGAGAGGAGAAATTATTCCCTTTGCCTTTAGAAAAGAATAGACATAATTTTCTAGTTACACATCAGGTATGTAGGAATGACACTTATGAATTGATTTTAAGCAAACCCTCTGCATTGCCAAAACTGTCTCATTTTCAAAAGTGTCATCGTAAAATATATAAAACTAAAATTAAGTACACTTGTTTACCCAAACTTGTAGCTCGACTGAGTGAAAGGGCAAGAAACACCTTGTCAATGGCTATGTCACTACTTTCAAATAACAACACTGTAATTTACGTATTGTCCTGATAACAGCATATGTCACTTGATGGGACGATGTGATTGAGCTCCCTAGGGCTGTGATTCAGTGGCCAGCATGCCCACTTATAGATCAATGTGCTGCAATCAATCTCTCTACGCTATTCAATTAAGGCACAGAACTCTGTCAGCATTTATATTTCCAAATTAAAACACCTCGCAGACTAACGAGAGCTACGTAGTTCTGAGGAGCTAGGCAAGACATGGCTGAGCACATAATGACCCAGGCAATTGCTTGCTTGCAATCCTCTCACCCCAAGTGAGCAATCCGCCACCACAAAAACAACTTCAATACTGTTTAGAGAGACTCAGACGCTAAGGCCCAAATGAGCCTAACTGTGTGGTAGTTGGTTTCATCACGTATGATATAAATCAACTATGGTTGCGAGTAATGACTTAATGAGATTCTGAAAAGCAACTCCAGCTACTCTAAAGTGAAAAAAAAAAAGTCCTCTTTCATTATATCAGCAAGTAAGGTATTAGCAGCCAACACAGAGAATTTGTCATAAAAGGATAGCTGAATGAAAATAATGACAATAACAACTCCATTTTCACTGCAATCAACTAATGTCTCTTTCAGTTATAAAAGCATGCCACTTAGTATATATAAAATGAATGATATCTACTCAAAAGGTTGCATTGCCACCCCTAACCCCCACGATGGATATCTTATTTTTCAAGATGGAAATTATTTCAAGTTGCACCTTATTGACAATGCATTTGATGTGAGAATTACTCTCTGACATGATACAGTACTAGGCCATCTCATGCTATGATGAAACATACTTTTAGAAATATTTCTATTTCTTCTATCAACATTTCTACTGCAAAGGCCTAATTATTTCATTCTGTGATGGCAAATAAAATTTAACCATATAGTGGAGATAATTTATAATTCAATTGAATTATTAGAATGATAGATAATTTTGGAAATTTTAAACAAAATAAATACTGATGTTGCAGATTTAAAACAGTTGAAAAACAATCCTGGAATTGTCATTACGGTCTACATATGGTGCTCCTTTTTTGAATGCATTTAATGACAAATGTTGAGACAAATTAAAAGTTAGACCCAGTGTTTACAATAAATATAACAGTGCATATTTTCCCAGTTACTCTCTCCAAAGTTGCAGTTACCTGATGTATGCCATCGTTAAAAACATATGGCAAAAAATCTGGACTTAAAATAATGTAAGAATAATAAAGTAACTCTTCATATGTTATAATTATTCAGTGTTTTATAATAGCCATTACTGTTGTCTCTCACTGTGCCTAGCTTTTGAATGCATCTTATAGTAATAAGCACATAGGGAAATTGTGGACTGTGGAGTCTGTATTTTCTGATAGTTTCCAGAATTCCCTAGGGTATTGGAATGTGTCCCCAACAGAGCAGGGGATTATTCTGTAAAGTTTTCAGGAAAATAGTGAAATTCACATAAATTCATAAACTGAATCTACTTTATGTGGATATACTTTGTCTTTTTATGTTAACACCCTATGGTGTCTAAATCTTGTCTTTATTTCCTCATTTATAATTGGAATCACATTTAAGAAATTATTTTGCCCATTCCATGTGAAATCTTAACAAGCTAAAACTATGTATATGCTAATCTTAGTTTAGTATCAGAATGATTCTACTGAACCACATGGTTGTGTGCCACTGTTATTCATTTCACATGGTTGCTAAAATATCACAAGACTGGAATTTTATCTGCAGGATCTCCCTTTTACTGTAATGTTAACATTCATCTCATAGTATTGTGCAGCATATACACATCGTACAAGGCACAAATCATATGCATAGATTTTATTATGAAGGATTCATGTGTCAGACAGATTAGATGGACATACCTGGATAGTAGAGTGGATAGCCACAGTGGCCACTGACATAATTGCTACCTAGTTCAATGAGAGAATGTCCAGTCCACTCAGCTCCTTTGACACATCATCCTCGAGCCTTCTTGAGATAATATCATCTTGGCTTTTATGATGATCACTTTCATGATTGTCTTTATGCTTCTATTTCTTATAAGTACATAAAAATTGATCAGAAGTCTGTCTCCTTCCCATCATATCCACACAAACCAATAAAATCTATCCAATCACACTGGCCTGTTGCCTTCTATTATGCAACATTGTGTTATTAAGATGCAGTTATGGTGTCCAGGTTAGCTTTCATTTGGTTTCTTGCGGTGCATCCTTTTATTTAATAAATACGACAAAATTTGTCTGCTCTAATGTAGATGAGTATTGAGTCATTTCCTTATTAGGACAGTTCTGAATAAACAAATCTCTATACTTGTCCTTACTTCAGCTCATCCAAGTGAGGATTTATTTGTTCATAACCCCATGAACACACTCGGGCATATGTCAGCTTTAGAAACCAATTCCCAAGAGCATCCAAATTGCCTATAAAATATGCATACACACTAGTTATGTAGGATGATTTCCATTGCTTGACAAATTCTCTAACATACAGAATTGCCAGGTTTTCAGGTGATTATTGAAGATATTATCAGCTGTTCACACTGTGCTGTTGTTCAGATTTATTTTTCTGTTTTAAGCTCTTATTCGAGATTTTTGAAGCTTCAAATGAGTCATTTTGCTTTACTGATAAGTTCAGTACATTTCCTAGATCTGGATTTCTCATTGATTGTATGCAATGTAATAATTCTTCTCGCTCTGTGGTTAGTCTTTTCACACATGTGACAGTTTCCTAGAGTAAAACCAAGCCCTAAAATTTGATACAGATAAATTTTCAGGTTGTTTTTGGTACAAATAACATGTTATTTGAAAAAAGTCCCTACTGTTATTACTGACAAAAGCAATGCTTTTCTGTCTCCTTACAAACTTTAGCACTTCCTAAGCCAAGTTTGCATTTAAAGAAATACAGCATACAGTTTTTATATTGAACATGTATTTAACAATAATTAAAACATTTCACAATGACTACCAAGTTCATAAGATATGCACAAAGAGTGGCAACAATCACTTTCCTTTCCAAGTTAGACTCCCTGATTATATATTATAGACACTTCAATTTTGGCTTAGCATGCTGCAAAGTACCCATAAATTAAATCATGTAGGTTATAAGTCTGTGCCTGTTCTCTTACAGATTTTATTGGAGGGATCTATCCATACTACTCTATTTAATTTATTTTTTTCTTCACAATTAGACAGAAATATTGAAATAAAATATTGAGAGGGTTTTGTCCAGCTACTGGTAATGTTAGTAGTGGGATTCTGAGCACTTCGAGACACATTTTTGATGCACGTTTGCATTTACTTTGGTGGAATGATCCTAGAATAAAATCACTAAGCCTTAGGATATGATTGTGTTCCATGGGAGAAAATACTACTAAAGTGCTTTCCTAGCTATATTCTACCTTATTTGTCATGCTAAACATTCACTGAGCTTCTTAACCTGGCCTGCCTTTGACTTAATTAGTTCTGGAAAATATGCTGCCATTTTATCTTCAAATATTGCTTTTGAACTATTTCTCCTATCCATTTCTTTGGAGACACCAATGATACGGTCTTTTAAGGTCTCTATTTGCAATATTTCTTGCTCTCATCTCTGATTGAAGCGTGCCTGTCTGTCAATACCGCATTTTCGATGCTTCTTCAGATCTATTTTCCAGTTGGCTGGTTCTTTTCCAGGAACGTCTAGCTGCTCACTGGTATAAAATCTGCTTTCAGAGCACTTTGGGGGTGTCTTCTCTTTGTTCCTCCTAAGGGTTCAATTACACATACACTGTTAACTAATGTTATGTTAGGTCTGAAATATGTTTGATCATTTTTTTTTCCTGCTGAAAGCCTTTTATACACTTCAAAACTCTCTCCACACGTATACTGATACTACTTGGTGTCAGTTATTAATTTGTAGCTGAAAATATAATGTTGAAGTAATACCCCATGATATTACTGAGAAAATTACATTATCAGGGGTATAAAATATGTCTAGCCGCTTTGAAAGGATGTTGAAATAGTTTAACTTTCTATATATTATTCTGGTTTTAAATAATATAATTTTCTATATCATGCACATTATTCCTAAACCACAACTTTTGCCATAAAAATTGTGCTATGAATAGGTATAGATTATGCTATTTAGTAATAATTTCATATCTATAGACTTGTAATGTATCAGCTGTTTGTAACATTAAATATAGTAATGAAAACCAGCATAATATTACTTCTTTAGATATAAATATTAATAAAACATGTTTCATTAACTTAAGATTATCCCCAAATGAGAAGATTAAAATTAAAATTTCAAAAAAAAAAACTCTTCTAAAAGCCTGGGTGATATTTTGCATACCTTTTTATCTTACTGTACATTTCTCTGTTTCACTTCATATTTAAGTTTCTCAATTTCATAAATACTGTGTTTTCCCACTTAATGCCTTTTAATCCTTATGCCGTTATCAGTTTCTCATTTTCTATAACATTTAATTATTACTACTTTATACCTTCATTGAATTCTATTATTTAAGTTATTCAGTTCACACTCAGTATTTATAAATTAATACTTCCTCTGAGAGCTCTCATCTAGTAGATTAAATCTTCTGAGGGTATAGAAAAATGTACACTCAATGGCAAATATTTTATATTCTTTATTGTCAAAAAGATATTTTTCTATTGCATTGACTGGACTAACAATTTTATTTTGATTCTTAAATACTTGAAGGGATTCAAACATATATGATCAATAAATCAGCCCTTACATCATATGTAACATGGAAAGTATAAGACTGGAACTCATAAAACTAAGATAGGAAAAAAGAATCACACTTAATTGGGAGAGATGCTAAACCTTACAGGATGTAGGTATTCAAGATGTTACTTTGTTTCAATCTCATACTGTGAATTATATCTAATAATTAATTTTATCTTTAATCCAAGCTAATTACCCAGCTAACCAAAATTTTTGTAAGCAGTTCATTGCCGAGATAAAGCTTGCAGGTTACTGACATGAGATATTAAGGGAAAAATTAAAAACATAATACACTTTGTTTAAGAGATGGCTGATTAACATTGAAAGTACAGGGCTGGAGAGGTGATTCGGCAGTTAAGAGCACCAACTGCTCTTCCAGATATCCAGAGTTCAATTCCTAGCAACTACATAGTGGTTCTCTGTAATGGGATCTGATAACTTCTTCCAGTTTGTCTGAAGACAACTGCAGTGTACTCATATACATTAAATGAATAAATAAGTAAATAATCCTTAAAGAAATGGAACTACAGTCTCAATTCAACTTCATCTTCTCTTTAATGTGGTCTAACAAGACATAATTAATCTTACTAATCTATTATTTAAAAATTATTAATACTTTTGAAAATATTAGAAAATGGCATATACACATGTTATAATAATATATACTTAGCATAATTAATTAAACTTAATTGATGGTTATAATATCAGAAGATAGCATAGATATAATTCTGGAATTGAGGAGGGGGAAAAGTGGGATGAGGTTGGGGGGATTGTGGAGGGGAAAGCCAGAAGGGGAATATCTTTTGAAATATAAACAAATAAAATGATTAATAAAAATAATTCTTGTATCTTGTTCATTGATACACATACCTCCTACAATTCTCCCTTCTATAACCACCATGTAAAGGACAATATTTCATTTGGTTCAACATATAAATGATGTTTTTAAATGAAATTGGACCAAACAGATTTAGAGTCTTTATGGCATAAACAGGATCATTAAATAAAGCAATCTATCAACCAATAGTAAGGCTTTTTCTCATAGAATCTAGAAGTATATTTAGAAGGTAATCAGATATGAGAGGTATAAAACAGAAAACCTTTCTTTGATTTTTCTCCTACATAGATACAGGTAAAAATTAGATTTTTTTAAACTGAAATACTTCTGAAAATAGTTTTGATGAAATGATTAAAATTTCACAGAAATTTATAGGACCATTATGAGTAAACAATTTCAAGAATTTTTTAAGTCTAAACAAATGAAACCATAGAAAATATTAATGATATTCTGCTATACCTGCATACAAGAGCCTAGCATAACTGTCACCTGAGAGACTTCATCCAGCAGCTGACAGAAACAAATGCAGAGACCCATACAGAGCCCAACATTAGATGAAACTCAAGAAGTCTTGTGTAAGAGGGGGAGGAAGGATTAATAGAGGCAGAAAGATTAAGAACACCACAAGGAAACAGACAGATTCAACTAACCTGCGCCCATAGGTGTTCACAGAGACTGAACCACCAACTTGAGAGCATGCACGGGAGGGACCTAGTCCCTCTTCGTATATGTAACAGATGTTCAGCTTGGTCTTCAGGTAGGACAACTGGAACTGGGACTGTCTCTGACTCTATGCCTGACTTTGGAGCCCTTTCCCCTAACAGGGCTGCCTTCTACTGGAGATGCACCTAGTCCTACTGCAATTTGAAATGCCAACATGGGTTGATATCCATAGAAGACCTCCTCTTCTCTGAGGATAATGAGAGGGATAAATGGCAAGAGGGAAGAGTGAGGACTGGGAAGAGAGGAGACAGGAAGGCTTTGATGGCTATGGAAAGGAAATAATCAATTATTTACGTTAATTAATGAGAGCAACTGCAAAAAATACTGAAACAGGAAATAAAAGGGGGAAAAGACAGCTTATGAAGATGGGTACATCTTATTTCTAATTCATCCATAAATAACTGATGAATAAATATAACTCTATTGCTTTTTTTGCTAAAACAGAGTTAAGGACATAAAACCTCTACCAAAGGTTAAGACCAAGGACAGATTCCAGGATGCTCAATAAAACTAAAATTTAGTGATACATAGTGTGTGAGTAGAGTTTTTTTGACTCTTTTTTTCTGGGGATATTATAAAATGCAAGATTTCTGGGACAGACTCTGGAAAAAAGTTGATAAGCACTTGTAGTAACACATGATAAGTTGAAAGCTCTTACCTGAGCATATAATCATGAATACTGAGGAAACTTAGTGGTCTGTCAATACCACTTACTATGACTCCCCCGATGACATCACATACTTTGGTTGTGAGACATAAAGACATTGAATGTAAAAGTAACTAGGAAATGTTTTGACAGCTGTCTAGTTTTCATAGTGCTAGAAGATGCTAAGAAAACCTTTTGGCATGTGTTGGGGGCTGGTGATTAAGATATATCATTGGTCTTACCCAGTATGAACACAGGAGGCTACAAGACTGACCTGCTACAGAAGATTTGCCACTGAACCAATAGTGGCATGACTGTTAAGAGGTAACCAAACATTTTGTGATTGGATTTCAGGCCTGCTCCATAGGAAACAATTCTTGGTTGTTATTGTAAGTCTGTCAAAAACCCATAGATGTGGAGATCATAGGGTCTGGGATAGGGTAATTACTATTACTGTTTTATTAAATGCCCATGTTGTCAAACTGTATTCTAAATACAATACATTTTAAACTAGCATATTTTATTTTATTTTGTAATGAGTCAGACTTTTATCATGTTCAAGGATGGACTTGAACACACGATTTTCCTGTTATAATCCTCTGAGTATTGTGATTACAGGGATATGTCACCATGCCCTTTTTTTGTTGTTGTTAGCATTTGTTATTAAAAGTCAACACATATTACTCTTTATACATGATTCCATCCCATGTATAACAATTTTTTTAATCTCTAGGTTTACAAATATATGTTTTATTTTCCAAATATGTGTGTATGTCTACATACCAATATAGTTATCTGAACACATCTTGTTTCTGAAACTTTGAGATACAGAACTTGAAACACATTGAAGTAAGGACTTCTTAGGTTCTTAATGGTCATTTATGTATTTCTTTCTTAGAAGAGAAGAGCATGACTAAACAACTTTTCAAAGTTAACACTTGCTGAGGATCATCTCCATAAAATGAATATAGGAAAACCATTACATGGACAGCTCACCCCCTAGCATTTGTAGATAGTTGGCTGTATAATCTGTCATTGGCTACTAAACTGTGACTATTCAAGTCATTTATATGAAATGGCATAGTATTCGAACATGATATGAACAGCCTGCTGTACGACTTTTTTAAAGTTTATGTCCCAGATGCTGCTCCTTTTCCTGGCCCCCCTCTCACAGAGTTCCCCAATCCCCTTCCCCTTCTCTGAGAGCTTGCCCCTACCCCACCCAGGTTTCCCCCCATCCTGGTGCATAAAGTCTCTGCCAGATTAGGCTCAACCTCTCCCACTGAGGCCAACAAAGGCAGCCACGGAGACTGAGCTGCATGTCTACTACATAGTGCCAGGGGGCCTTGGTCTAGACCATGTATGCTCTTTGGTTGGTGGCTCAGTCTCTGAGAGCTGAGGTCCAGGTTAGTTGACTCTGTTGGTCATTCTATGGGGTTACCTTCCCCTCTAGGTCCCTCAGTCATTCTCTCAACTCTTACATAAGAATCTCCAACCTCTGTGCAATGTTTGGCTGTGGGTATCTACACACACACACACACACACACACACACACACACAAACACAAACACACACGGGGGAGAGAGGGGGGGAGATTCAAGTGAATTTTTTTGTCTTGCTATATTAAATTAAATATAGTAAACAACATTAAAAAAAAAACCCACCAACTTCAATCCCTTAATTGGCCTCTCTTTCGTCATTATTTTATTTTATGTGCACAGTTATATTACCTGCTGTGCACTACCTGCACGTAGTACCTGAGGAGATGAGAAGAGGATATTGTGTTGCCTGGAACTGGAGTCAAAGATTGATCGTCCGACCTCATTTGGAAGCTGGGAATTGAATCTGGGTCTTCTGGAAGAACAATCCATTCTCTGAAAAAAGCAGTCAGTGACCTTAACTGCTGAGCCATCTCTCTAGCCCAGATTGGCCTTTTGGGGGGAGTTATTTATCACCGTGAATGAATAATATTTCTCAGGCACATAAGCACAGAATGCTAACTTATAGTCACAAGTTTCCCTTTTCAACTTCTAACGAAATGTTCTTTAACATTTTAGCATCATTTTTGACCCGCTTCTGTACAGTCCTGTAGGGTTCCTTTTTCATCAAGCAGGGACCCTGCTTAGACTCACCAAGGACATTCCCTCGCTGCTTTCTTCAATTAACTCCGATGAACCATTTCAAAGAAAAAAATCATGCCTGCTAACCTTGCCAAAATTGAATGTTACTTTTAACAAAAACTACTTATGGCAAAATGCTAGCCTTCTTTGTTTCAATCAATAAACAAACAAAGGCATCAACAACTACAGAGTCATTTTCTCACTTACCAGTCCTTTCTCTCTCAACCCATTCCCTCTTCCTCTTCTTTCTCTTCCCCCTACTTTCCTTTCTCCCTCTTTACTCTTCTCCTTCCCTTCTTCTCTCTCTTTCACTCCAATAAATCATAATCATTTTGAAAGAGCTAATCAATAAAAAATAATAAATTGAGAATTTTTAAAGATGTAAGATATGTGTTTTTGTAATTATTAGGTCAATTGTTATAACTAAATGATTTGCTTTTCCTTTCATAGTGAGTTATAGCCAGGTTAGGTAAATCCTATATGAAGAGAAAATAAATCAGATACCAAACACTGAAATCTATGAGATTAAATTACTCATTCTGCAGAGTAGAAATAGTTTGAAAATTCAAGTTTATCAGATTGTTTAAAGCCATGTTATTATGTATAAAGTGCTCTCTCTCTCTCTCTCTCTCTCTCTCTCTCTCTCTCTCTCTCTCTCTCTCTCCACTTTTGTATTAAGCTACCTTGTAGGCTTATATTTTTCAAAACCTACTTTAATAAGTGTACTAAAATGTTTTAGTCTCCCTTTTAGCCCACTGCTCACCAGCAATAGTAGAAAGGAAAAGTTAATAGGGCAAAGGAGGATGTACACCTGTTTCGAAATAGTTCTTTGGGGAGAATTCTATCTACATTGTCAGGATATCAGCAGTTCAGTTCATGCAAATCAGCAATGGTAGCACGATCCACTCATAAACACCATTCATCAATCAGCAACAGCAGCTCAATCCAGAAGAAATCATAAGGCTCTGACAATTGGCCCAAGCCGGAACACCACCAGAAGTTCTTTGGTGCATTTCTCTATATGAAGTCATGGAAACTGATGATCAAATATAGCAAGGAGAAACAATATACAGCACCATCGGTGAAGACCTTCATCAGCCAAGCCCCAAAAGATAAGCAAGCAATGGCAAAGTGAACTAATACCACACATCCTCATCCACTGTCTGTTGGATTACATTTATACTCTTTCTAAACATCATGCATTCGCTCAAGCATCCACTCTAGCCAAACATCACATGCACTTTGTCTAAGCAGCATCCAGAAAAACATCACATGTCTCTTCTAAGCAAACCATCCTCCCAGTTGTCATCTTCAGCAAAAACATCCTTTTGTAAGACAGTTTCCAGAAAAATATTACAAGACACAAAACTGAGCCTCCAAAGAAAGCAGAAATGTCCACTTCAGGAACATGACAAAATAACTCCTAATGACACAATGCTATCAATGCCTTGTTCAGTCATCATTAAAGAGGCCTCTTCCTGCAGTATATAAGAACAAACACAGAGATACACAGCGAGATAAGGTGCAGAGAATGAGAGATCTTAGAACACTTGGTTCTAAATGGAATGTCTTCCTAGCCACTGCATAAACTGTTTTCTCTGCTACACTGTGCTGCTCCAGGATATTCAGCATGATCTTCAGGGTATCCATGCAGTGAGTCAGACTATCCCAGTCTGAACCCAACTGAGTTTCCAAACCTTGGAGCCCAAATAAGGCTTTTCTGCTATAAATTACATTTCCCATATATTTTGTCATAGTGAAACTTAAGGCAAGAACCATAGATCCTAAGGTAAACACACTCAGAGAAATGGTTCACCAATGTTTACAGAAAACAAAAGCTAGAAAGGCACAAATCTACTTTAAAGTTCAGCAAGAGTGACCTATGGTTACAGAGAGACTGGAAGTCAAAGCTTACCAAGAGATTATGGAAGACTAGCAAACAATTCTGAACAGAAGTCAGCACCTGGCAAAAGCTCAAGGGTGGGAACATAAAATAAAAATAAAACCAAAGTTGAAAACAAACCAGCTGGAAAGAAAAGAATAACAAGATACTAAAACTAATGTTTAATAGGCTTGAGAGAATTGACCTTTATCATACTTCCCCTCAAAGAATATTTAATCCATCCCCTCTGAGGAAGACAGTATGTTCCAAAGCTTCTCTGAATTTTTGTGCAATGTCTGAAATTAATACAAAAATCATAATAAAGGTTTTAGTAAACACACATGACAAAAATTTAAAAAGTTAAACAAATTAAGTATAATAATTATGAAACATAACAGTTAAAAAATATTATTGATGCAATGAAGAAAAGAGAGTAAACAGATTATCAGTTTAAAAGCCAAGTCCTTAAAACGCCCTAGACATTAAAATGCAGCAACTGGTTACTCTGAATTTTAGCTTCAGTATGTAAGGAAGAGTTTAGGAGATGTCACTCCCATCTTTACAACAAGAAAAAGCAGGACAAAAGAAAATCAATGACTTTTATTGAACTCATCAGAGATGTGAGATTACAGGGCAAATTGCTAGCCTGAAACCTGGTGAGACAAGCAGATCACAGGTCCCAGTCAAGAACTGCTAACTTGGAATAGGAGCCTCAGGAAACATGTAGGGGTACCTGAACCCCAATTCTGAGGAATTGAATTATTGTGACTATAAGAAATTTCTGGAGACACAGTCTTTGCCCACTACTTCTAGCATAAATACCGGGAGAAAAATCTCTTTGTAAGTCTAACAAGGTCAGGGGGATAATGATGGCTAGATAGTGTCTAAAAGTTTTATGTGAACAATTCCTGTTCCCCAAGGGAAGAAACTTACATAGTTTCATCTAGGTAGAGAGAAAAAGGAAACAAAAGACGTGTACACAGGTCTGTACCAACATACATCATATACGTATGCACATACACATACATATACATGAAGTATGTGTGTGTGTGTGTGTGTGTGTGTGTGTTTGTGTGTGTGTGTATTTGTGTGTATGCACGCACACACGTGCACGTGCCTGGTTACCTCAGGCTTACTGTTGTTGAATGACTATGTGAAGCTTTCAGAAATAGCAAATGTCACCTTCATATAGAATACTCAGAAGATGAGTCTCTGGGCATACTTGTGAGGGATTAGGTTGATTAGATTATTTGAGATGGAAAGACCTGCCCTCTATTAGGGGGACAAAAGGAGCTGAGCATTTGGTTCATCTTTCTCTCTCTCAGAAATACAGATGCAACCTGATCACTTACTTCAAGTTCCCACAGCCATGACTTCTTCACAATAATGGCCTCTACTCAGGGACTGTGAACCATGTTAAACCCCTCCTTTCTTAAGTTACATTCTCCAAGGCATTTATTTTATCATAGCCAAAGAAATGTAGCTAAGAAAATGCATTAAAAATAATTCAGTGATATACTTCAAATGATACCCTTCATAATTAAGTTTTATTGCAGCCATCAAAAAGTAATAGATTCACAACATAAATCTACCAACTAAATCATAAAATTTAGAGAGAGAGAGAGAAGAGAGAGAGAGAGAGTGAGAGAGAGAGAGAGAGAGAGAGAGAGAGAGAGAGAGAGAGAACTGATAGATTCGATGCACCACACAAAATATAGAGGAAAAATGATGATCATATTCACTAATGAGGAAAATCTATTGACAAATACTATCTTCATTCACATTTAAAAGCAAACCAAAAAAACCCATCTCTTTGGATTCTAAGTATAGAAACTTCCATATGTCATTAAGAATATGTATTTAGAACTGAAGCTGAAGAGGACATAAGAAAGAGATAAGTAACAAACACTAAGGACGTTTAGGAAAAATCTATATGGAAGGTTATTATTCGCTAACCTATACACACACAGTTTATGAAAAGCCCAGTGTCAGGTCTGGGTTATCTCATCTCAAGATTTTGGTCAGTATAAACTGTAAGACACACCCTCTCAAAACACTACAAACTATTGCTATTGCTTTAGTTTGGCCATCATTGTCTGAAAAGACCCTATTACTGAAGAAACTTGATCACAGGATGTGGAGAGATGAAGATGATACTGGGAAATTTTCTCCCTGCTGGCTAGCACTCATAATTCAAAAGATGCTACATAGGCTACTAGGAGACAAAAAAAAACATTCATATCATTACCCAGATGCTAATACAACTAGTTATGATAGCATTTATTGGCCTGGCAAGATA
Organism: Mus pahari; assembly: GCF_900095145.1. NCBI lineage: Eukaryota > Metazoa > Chordata > Mammalia > Rodentia > Muridae > Mus > Mus pahari. The sequence goes on from NC_034598.1 coordinate 63,290,656, forward strand.
TGTCCATGCTTATAACAGTGGGACAAATTGTATCAGAATAATGGACACCTTTTTGACTAGATTTAAAGTCCATTCTACAGGAAGAGATACACATCTGCCATTGTAAATCAGATCAACAACTTTTGAGTGTGGAACCCCAAGAGCCCAGGTGTAAATTATGTACTGTTATTTTGTTAAATGAACATAGTATCAAACAAATATATTCATATTTATATATTAATGCAGTTCTGATCTTTTACCAAAGAAGGGGTGGGTTTTTTTGGTAGTAGATATAGTACCTGTACTCCCAAGACTTGCAGCTATAATGAAACCTGTCAACCCACAAATGAACACAAGATATAGATATACAGAAGAATTTCATTCCATCATGAAACTGAGTTGAATTATATCATTGAGACAACATTCAAGAGATATAAGACAAATTATTGTAGTTGAAATAATATAGACACAGAAGGACATATATCACATAGATGGAATCCTAAATAGTTAATCTCATAGAAGATGAGCGTATAATGGCAATAACTAGAGACTAAAGAAGACCTCAGTAAAGGGGAGGGTGTGAGAATAGGGGGCTCTACATACAAAACTAATCCTTAGGAGGATCAAGAACTAATAATTTGCACAAGGAGAGATGACTTAGCGGTTAATATCAAGTACTGCTCCGACAGAGGACCTGAGTAGTTTTCTAGCTCCCAGAACTTGTGCCGTACATGCGGCTCCAGATTCAGGACACTTAACATCTGCATACACACACAGTAAAATATTCATTTATAAAATAAGTACATCTGAGAGAGAGAGAGAGAGAGAGAGAGAGAGAGAGAGAGAGAGAGAGAGAGAGCCTACGCTTCGCTTGATGCAGGATAACCATAATCACGAATGCAGTTAAAAAGGTATTAGTGAAACAGCCAAAGAACGGTGCATGAAAATTTAAGAAAAAGTAGAAGGCTAGTGTTCGGTAGAAAACATTTAAGTTTCAGAATATCTAGAAGAGAGATTTTAATGTTCAGACCACATAGGAACAATGAAAAGATAAATGTTTGAGGTAATGAATAAACTCACCATGCACACTTAGTGCGATGCTTATAAAATAATACAATGTATATGTGTCAAAATATCAAAACACATCCCATTAATGTGTAATGATAAATCACAGATTATGAATGGAAAGAGAAGGAAGGAAAGGAGGAAGGAAAGGAAAGGAATGGAAAAGGAATAAAGATGGGAAAAATGAAAAAAAGAAGAGAAGAGAAGAAGGGGATAGGGAACAGAGGAATTATGATAATCATCACAGAACTTAAGGGTGTGAAAAATACTGGAACACCATCTACCAGAGTAAAAATCAGGGTAGGACTCATCTCTGAGAGGTGTATATGATGACTCTTACCTCTGTTTCTATCATTTTGTAATAGCTCATCTAAGATTCCTCCTATAAGACTAGAGGCAACTCCAAATATTTTTATATTTACTTCTTGGTGTCATGCCATTGGAAAATAAGTTTGATCTCTTCATCTTAAGACATGATCCCACACAAGAAGTAATTCTAATAGGTGCTTATTAATAGTCTGTTCCTCCTAATTGAGCCATCTGGTCACTCCTTCATTTGATGAGAAGTACTATGATATGATTACTGCCAGTCACCACTAGATACTATAATAGAGTAAGACAGTATCTGGAGCAAATTAGTGGAGACAAGAATCTGGACTTCAGGGAGTCATGCTAATGATAGTCTATTGTGATGCTCATTTTCAATAGTGTTCCATTCTGGTAAATGAGAGCCAACTTGATGGTACTTCAAGCATCTTTTTACCCACAAGGAACTTAACAGAAATCCTTAAGATGCCAGCTCCTTCTCGTCACCCCTCGGCCAGATTTTGATCTTATGTGTGCTCTTCCTAAGTTCCCACATGCTTTTTGTCAAGTCATATGATGTAGCCCTGGGATACATATTTGAAATTAAATGGAAAGATTATCTTTTTCATAAACATCTCTTAAAATTTCTACCATGGGTATGCTGTTTCTACAATGTGGCCATGGTGCAAAATGCTGCCTGTTCTTGGATGCAGGATCCCTTGATGCAAAGCAATCTCCTTGCCAAACAGATTTGAATATGATCTGCAGAGGGACATTTTATACTCCCCTAGGCTATGAGAAACACTTGCAGCTTGGAATTAGATCAAGACCGATGAGATGCTTGCCTTTCCAGCACCAGGAATTTCCTGCATAGACTATTTCATATGCTCATGGAAGCAATAGCTCATGGGCATGCCAGTTTAATCACTTTATCTCGAAATTTGTGTGGACAACATCAGCTTACCATGATGATTCTGAAGCCAGGAAAAACAAACATGTGGGAGTAAGGCAAATCCTTTCTCTAACTCTCTGGGAATAAACTACAGAAGGCTGAATTTCAAAGTATTTCAAAGCCTCCCTTCACAGCAAATGAAGGATTGGGTCTGGGCCATTACAAGTTTCAGTGATGGACCTGAAGCCACAGGGCTCTGTCAGTACAAATCACAACAGTATGATGAGAATCCCACCCATAGCCAGAGTTAGCTCCTGGCTTTTTCAATTAAAAGATGTAAAGCACTTAATGTTTAAGCCAATATGGATATCTAGATGTATCAATCTGAAGGCCTTCAGGGAGGATGCACATTTAGGAAGCCAATACATAATCTTTCCCATGATTGAAGAACCTTTTCTCAAAAGTTACCTCCAAAATTCTCCTTAGAAGCAGAGGAGTCTGCTGTCAATTGAAAACTTTTACAGGAGTGCCTGCCTCCATTACTTCGTAGGAAAATCCTTATAGACAAAGAATAGTAAAACTAGGACAAAACTTCAGAATACTAATATTGAGGGCTATGGTATAGCTAACGTACAATGGTGATCAGTTTCAACATGGAACAAAGCAGAGAAATCAGAGAAGGTGATTTCTAGCGTCTAGGGCTAGATAAAGAATTCTCATGCTTGGCATTAAATATGTACACATAAAGGGAAAATGTGAAAAGCAGGACCTCTGCAAAATTGAAAGCTACTATTCTGCAACGTGTCTATCAAGTGGATTAAAAGTGAAGTTAAAGATTCACTACAAATCTTTAACAAATATCTGATAGCTACAATGTTTCACACAGTTGATACAAACATACACACATAATATGCACACATATATAGTTCACAACTGCAGTTCACACAAGCACATACATACACACATACACACACATGTACACATGTGTAGTTCATAGCTGCACATAAACAAATATACATATAGTTCACACCCATACATATGTACAGACAGTGACACAGTTCACACAGATACACACACATAGGAATACACTCTTCATAAACAGAGATACATGGAGAGGAACATACATATTACTCACATCCACATTCAGAGGTACACAATTCACACATACATACACATGTAGAGGAATACCTATATACATATATAAACTCATATGCAGAGTGACTGGGTTCACATACATACATACATGCATACATACATAGAAACACCCAGTTCACAGACATACATAGAAATACACATTTATATATACACACACAGACATGTACACATACACACAAGTGGGGGAGCACAGAGTTCACAAACACACACAAAGGAACATACTGTTCATACACAAACATACATACTTTAGTTTACATACACATACACAGAACATCACACTGCTCACAGACAAACTAGCACACACATGTACAAATTACATCGCTCCAACCAAGTTCCCTTGTCTGAAGTTTCCAGAGTAAACACTGAAGAGGGGAAGCATCTAACTACCTTTGAAAGACCAAATCTAGGAGAACACCCAATCAATAGACATTTTAGAGGATGATATTTTCTGGCACTCAAAGCAGTTAAATTGTATGATACAATAGTAGTAACAGAGCACAAGTTGTCAAGACAACGCATGCCAGAAGTAACAGATAAGTCATGTTCTAGAAAAAAAAAACTATCTGCATAAAATTTGCATATACTGCTACATTAACAGATGCAGACTGGTGAGAATTTGGACTCAATCTGAAACCAGAAGCAACTTACTGAGTCACTGGAAGGTTTAATCAGCAAATAAGATGTAGTAAGAACTATGCAAAAAGATCAGCCCAGTTTGATCATGCTAAATCTGAGAAGCATTCAAACTGTAATACGCTTGAAAGTCTATGACCTGACATGTAAGTGACAGACAATACATGGAAAAGACACTAAGTGGAAGCCAAATAGTGACTGAGGTGCCTTGATACAGAGCATTAAAATAAGGAACCCACGTGCCTTGAGATTTGGTACACGCCATATCAGACGTGTGCTGAATTACCAAGATGTAGAATAACTTACAGAGTTTTCATTTCACGTGTGATAAAATCAAAATCAAGAAAATAATTGACCACCCTGAGTTTATGTCACGAAGTCATCCCTCAGCCCATCTCCAACAGCAAACTGCGTGCCTTCAATGTTGCTGAAATCCATATGTGCTTTTACATCAATTATCTCCTCTTTCTAGGAGATGCAGCTCTAAGATGAAGATTGGGAAATTAATCTCTAAGGAGATTAATTTCAGCACAGTTCCACATGGAAACCCACCCTTTCAGAAACACAATGGCTTCTTCACTGAAGATACAGTGGGTAAGATAGAGTTGGATTTCGTACTGGAGGCTGTTGAATTTCAAGTCATATAGCAGGTTTGACTCAGCACGTATAAAAGTTGAAGGTACAAAAACACAAACAGTGCTTAAGAGTTTGGGCTCTGGACATATCGTGTTGAGTTTGGAAACAAGCATGTTGCTTAGAACAACTCCTTGCATCGGAAATATGTAGAACAAGTGCATCTTGACATAGTTTGGGTTACTTATTTATTTATTTAGTTAGTTAGTTAGTTAGTTATGAGTTTAAATTGTATAAATGAAAGATGGAGGGTGAGGGGTGAAGGAGTGATGAACCTGCAGCCACGTATACAGGAAATGGGGACACTGAACACTTAAAGACAATACAGACAATTCAACAATACTGGGGGGGAAAAGTGAAAAACTGAAGTCAAGAAAAACTGAAGTGTGAAGAGAAGAGAATAAAGATGCAACAAGAGAGTGAGAGGTTAGGCAAGGAAACTCTGACACATGAACTTGGTGTCAGTGCATCGGTGGCATTTACCTGGTGGATAAGAGAAGGAGTCAGACAAACCGTAGTGAGAAAACATAGAGGTCATAAAATAGAAACAAAAGAATTCGGAACATCTATACAGACACCACACCATCAAAGAAACGGATCTATTAATGAAGCTGGGATCCGCAAGAGATATGTTTTCTGGCATTAGTGTTTTAAATATGCATAACGCAGATAACCAGAAACCTAGCAATTAAAAGAGCTGAAGGGAATCAGAGTGAGATAATCTCAACGAAAATTCAGACTCAGTTCTGAGGGAAATATTGACTACAGTGCTGTGAAGAAGTGAGAATAAAAGCAGCATGGAAATTTACACTGGCCTAGGGACTTGCAAAGGGAATCTGAAATAATTCTTTTATGATATTTCTCTCTCTCTCTCTCTCTCTCTCTCTCTCTCTCTCTCTCTCTCTCTCTCTCT
>NC_034598.1:63296838-63300682 GCF_900095145.1 Mus pahari
TGTGTGTGTGTGTGTGTGTGTGTGTGTGTGTGTGTGTGTGTGTGTTTTTACATACAGGATATCACTCAAGTCAAGGCTGGACTGTAATTGATCACCTGCCTTTCACATAATTCCAATTCTAGTGTGTGTGTGTGTGTGTGTTTTTACATACAGGATATCACTCAAGTCAAGGCTGGACTGTAATTGATCACCTGCCTTTCACATAATTCCAATTCTAGCATTACAGATGTGTTCTACCAAGGCTGTCTCTGAAGACCTTCTCGGAGGACAAGCTCTGGCAGTGGGAGATGATCATGGTTCTTTCTCTGTGTAGGCCTGGGTCAATGGATGTGACTGTGTTTTAGTTTTTGATAAAAATATTAAAAGGTAAATTAAAAATAGAAACATGGAATTGAGACACATTTTTGGAATTTTCCCTTGAGGTGTGTGCGCGGCAGGTAGACTGGGGGGGCTGGTGGGGATGAGAACAAGAGGGGTCAGGTTTGGGAAGGTTGAAGGACCTACAAGAGTACTAGAAGAGAGAACTGGAATTGGGGGTCATTTCAGGGGTGAAGTAGAAACTTAGCCTAATGGTGACCCTAGAGAAGCCTTAGCAATGGATGTGGACCCTGCATTGCCATTCTCCTGTAACCAGGAAAGAATGCCTGTGGAGACACTGGGACAGGAACTCAGTCACAAAACCTTTGGCCTACCATTTGTCCTGCCAGCAACATTGCTAGCATAAAGATGGCCCAGAAATTTTGAGAGTGGCCAACCAAAAACCAATCCAGTTTGAGACCCTAGCCACTAGTGGGAGGCTTTCCCTGTCACTGCCTGGAGGGCCAGAAACCAGATGTCAGATATCCCAGAGACCTAGGACAGAACCACATATACCCGACAAAAAGCAAACAAATAAGTGGGGAAATGAAATGATGGAGACTAGCATAAAAACCATCAGAGAGGCTCCATCCAGCAACTAATGGAAACAGAGGGAGAGAACCACAGGCAAACATTAGGCAGAACCTGGGGAATCCTGTAAAAGAAGGAAGGAAGAACTGTAGGAGCCAGAGGGATCAAGGACAACATAAAAAAAACCCTCAGAATCAACTAACCTGGGCTCTTAGGGCCTCACAGAGACTGAACTACGTGGCCTATACAAACAGTATGACACATGGTGGAAAATTAAGCATGCCTACTGTTAGCATAAACCAGCTCAGTGTTATTGCTCTGCCAGAGAATATCTACGTGGCCTAATTGATTCATTTTTCATCTCACCAAAGCAGCTTATATATGATTTATACCTAGTTGGATAGAGAAATGAGATTCTTAGAAATTTAAAACTAAAACCCTTAGGAACAATCTAATTGACCAAGTCATTTTATAGAGACAAAAAAGCTGAGAACTTTTAAATGTGTTTAAATTCAACAAATTGGAACACAACATACAAACTAATTGCTTGTTTTGTTTGCCATGTTTTTATTTCGAATAATTTAGCAAGTGCAAAAAGGTAATAGAAACAGTTACCAACTTTGTTTCCAAATAAAGAAATGCAGTGCCTATAAAGAGATAAATCTTTGTGAGATGATTAAAAAGTATAGGCATACAGTGAATAAATTGCAATAATTCATTATCAAGCTCTAAAAAACAAGATGAATATTTGAAAATATGGATATAATATAAAACCACTGGTCAGACAGCATGTTTAATACACCTAAAAATCGATAAGTTAAAAAAGATTCTGACCTTAGATATATTACTAAAAATATTCACACCAAGATTAAAAACATCACTTAAATATCCATCAGAGACTCAAAAATTAATTTGTGATTAATATTTAGCACCTAGGATTTATAAGAGATTATAGTAACCAAAGGTGATGGGGCAAGGTGAGGAATAATCATAAGGTCAGGGCTAAATAAACACTCCCTAGAATGTATTTAAAATAAAGTAATCTGTTACTTTTCTGATTTTATATAACATTTGTAGATACTTTATTGTTTTACAATAATTCCTTAGCAGTCTATGCTGTTGTTTTCTTTTGGAACTATGTAAAAGAAATAGGGTTTTTTTTTCTTTTAATGTCAAGAAGAGTCTTCCTGTAAAAATGTCCTTAACAACAGGGAAGAACTTTGACTAAACAATGACAAAAATAGTTATAAACTTTTTAATGCTAAGGCATTCCAATTTCTGGTCATAAGATTGGAAAAGGAGAGATAGCAGAGCATGGTTTGTTTTATGGTAGGGGCAGGCTTATTATAAATTAGTCAAATGCACGTTTTATACCCAAAACAAACATTGATCTTCATAATTTCATAGCAGTTTACATGAACACCAAATTTATACTACATTTTAAAAATGTTATTAGGTCTTTATGTAGTCAGAGATTGACTGCGAAAATGAAATCACCCCAGGAGATATTTATTCTAAACAGCATACACAGAAGTTCTGATTTCATTATGGCAAGGTTTGAGAAAAACATGGCTTCATATTTGTATCTCTCAAGTGTCCACACAGTGAAAAGTATGATAAAGAAAAGTGGAAATATCATGATTCTAACTAGTTATAGAATTTTAATATGAAGACATGTTAATTTCCCTACACAATAAATCCAACATATTATTGCAAATGCTACAAACTGCCTTATTAACTGAAGTCAAACATTAATTGAAGAGCTACCATTTGCTATCCAAGTTACTGAGGAGACCAAATGAAGTCACTTTCAGGTAATTGTCCTTGTAGCTTTAACATTGTTTCTCTGGAAAAATCAGAAACTCAGAGTAAACAGAGTATTAAATAATGATGAACTACACTTCGGGTGGTTTGATATAATACTGACCAAATTATTAATTATTAACAATAGGCACAATAGCTTTGTTGTTGACAACTTAAAAAGATTCCATCAAGCCACAATAGTTCCATCACAACAGAGATCAAATGCAACACACACAAATATGTAATATGAGAAGCCCCAAGAATACAGGCACATCCATCACACTTCAGAAGCAGAAAATAATAGAACGTGAGAATGCAGACAAAAGCTTTACAACCATCTGACTAAAGGGATGACTTAAAAATGTGGAATAAACGAACAAGGCAAACCAAGTGACTATGCTATGTGACAATCTAGCTGCGTGTCATAAGCTAGTAAGTGAGGATGACCCCCCACCAGGGAAACCTAAATCAAGAGATGAAAAATTGCATTAAATGGACATCAAACTGAAGACAGTGTGTTTTTGAACAAGGCAAGGAGCTGCTATTAGGTCCTTTTATAAACATTTTCGGTTTGGGCTTGATATGCAACTTGATCATTATTGTATTAGAGCAAAAACTCAGTCTTATATCCAGCACATACTTAGTGAAATGGAAAAAAAAATAATACAAAAAGGTAACACTGTGAAAGGATTAATTTTCTAGTTATACTAGACCTGAAATGAATCAATAAAAGAAGAACAGAAGCGTCAATATATGATCACAGGAGTGAAAGTTCTAAATAAAAGCATTAGCTCAGAAAAGTGCCAATAAGAAAATTCAGAAATAAACCCACCCACCTGTGGTCACTTGATCTTTGACAACAGAGCTAAAACCATCCAGTGGAAAGAAGATAGCATTTTCAACAAATGATACTGGCACAACTGTCAGTTATCATGTAGAAGAATGTGAATTAATCCATTCTTATCTCCTTGTATTAAGGTCAAGTCTAAGTGGATCAAGGAACTCCACATAAAACCATGTTGGGATCAAAATAAAATAAAAGAGGGGACTGTGGGGCCCAGGGGAAGATGTGAGGAAAAAGATGCCCAATGTCCCGCCAGAGAGGAGAAGAGAGGAGAGGGGAGGGGAGGGGAGGGGAGGGAAAGGAGAGGAG
>NC_034598.1:63300868-63302019 GCF_900095145.1 Mus pahari
GAGGAGAGGAGAGGAGAGGAGAGGAGAGGAGAGGAGAGGAGAGGGGAGACAGGAGAGAAGACAAAGAGAAAGGAGAGAGGAGAGAAGACAAAGAGAAAGGGTACAAAAAGGAAGAGGAGAGAGAAGAGAGAGAAGTGAGAGGACAAAGGAGTGAAAGTAAGAGAATAAGAATAAGAGAGCATGGTGGGCCGAATACCCCTTTCTATGGTCTTCACTGTTGCTAGGTAAATGGGGAGGAGTTTATCCTGAAGGTCAGAAGCTTGGGCCATTGCTTACCTGACTACTGACCATGCTTCTCTTGTGGAGGCTGTTGGCGGTGGTAACTTAGGCAGGGGCCTGAGTTCCAGGAGCTTGAAGGAACACCTACCATGTAATGAGGTGAATTATGACCATCGGGGTTCAGACCTCAGCTCGACTGGAGACCAGCCTGCAATTCCCCACAAAACCAGAGACACTGAAACTTACAGAGGAGAAAATGAGGAAAAGCCTCAAAGATATGGGCACAGGGGGAAAATTCCTAAAGAGAACAGTGGCTTGTATTGTAAGATCAAAAATCGACAAATGGGACCTCATAAAATTGCAAAGCTTCTGTAAGACAAAGGACACAGTCAATAAAACATTAGATTAGAAAAAGATCTTTACCAATCCTAAATCTGATAGGGGGCTAATATCCAACCTATATAAAGAACTCAAGACCTTAGACTCCAGAAGTTCAAATAACCCGATTAAAAATGAGGTACATTTACACAATGGAGTACTACTCAGCTATTAAAAACAATGAATTTATGAAATTCTTGGGCAAATGGATGTATCTTGAGGATATCATCTTTAGTGAGGTAACCCAATCACAAAAGAAGTCACTAGATATGCACTCATAAGCAGATATTAACCCCAGAAACTTAGATTACCCAAGATACATTTTGCAAAACACAAGAAAACCAAGAAGGAAGACCATCGCGTGGATACTTCATTACTCTTTAGAATAAGGAACAAAATACCCATGAAAGTATGTACATACAGAGACAAAATTTAGAACTAAGATAAAAGGATGGACTATGCAGAGACTACCCCATCCGGGGATCCATCCCATCATCAGCCACCAAACCCAGATACTATTGCACATGCCAGCAAGATTCTGCTGAAGGGACCCT
>NC_034598.1:63303139-63308918 GCF_900095145.1 Mus pahari
ATGAAATTCTTAGACAAATGGATGAATCTGGAGGATATCATCTTGAGTGAGGTAACCCAATCACAAAAGAACAAACATGATACACACTCACTGATAAGTGAATATTAAACTAGAAGCTTAGAATACACAAGATACAATTTGCAAAACACATGAAACTCAAGAAGAAGACCAAAGTTTGGCACTTCAATTTTTCTTAGAAGGGGGAACAAAATACCCATGGGAGGAGTTACAGAGACAAAGTGTAGAGCAGAAACTGAAGGAATGACCATCCAAAGACTGCCCCATCTGGGGATCTATCCCATAAACAACCACCAAACGCAGACACTATTGCAGATGCCAACAAGAGCTGGCTGACAGGAGACTGATATAGCTGTCTGCTGAGAGGCTCTGCCAATGCCTGACTAATACAGAAGTGGATGCTTACAGTCATCCATTAGAAGGAGCACAAGGTCCCCAATGAAGGAGCTAGAGAAAGTACCCAAGGAGCTGACAGGTTTGCAGCCCCCTAGGAGGAACAACAATATGAACTAACCAGAGCTCCCTGGGACTAAACCACCAGTCAAAGAAAACACACAGCTGCATATGTAGCTGAGGATGGACTAGTCGGTCATACATACATATATACATACATACATACATACACACATACATGCACGCATATGCATGCACACAATAGAATACATGGAGAGAGTAAAACACTCATCCCTAAACTCACAGAGATGACAGCTCTATCATTTACGTTTACCACAAATTCCCCAAAACGTGTTTCTGAGCAAATTCAACATAACATATCAAATGAACACTAGATTGGCCTTTCTTTGGACACTTGACTCACTCAGGATCCCTCTCCTGGAAAGATACAGGGGAGATCATAATGATTACACAGTAATTAAGACCAGTGCAAGAGGCTTATCATTGAAAATATACAACTATGCAAGGAGAGGAGATGGAATATCTCTAAAATATTTCTGGTTTGGGTTTAATAACATAAACAATTCACATCTTTGCTAGTAATAAAATTTTAAATATAATTTGAAAATGGAGACCTTTGAGCAATTGACTTCTTTCAAATATTGAATATCAAAATGCAATTTTCTGTGCATAATTGAATAACCTTTAATGTCATATTCTATTTTAAGGAAAACTGGATACATTAACAAATAGAAGGAAAATAACAAATGATAAGTCATTCAACAGCTAGCAATGCTGTTCTGTGTGCCAGATAAAGAAAATCAGATCAAACATAGAATTCTCCTTGAGTTAAACATTTATTTTAAAAGTAAATTTTAATTAACAGAAAAAAATAACACTACAGGTGAAGGACCTTAAGGGTTTGGGGATCACCCTTAACAAAAGATCCAGAGATTGGATTTCATCATTGATGACATTGCAGCAAATAGACATTTCAGGACAGATATTCAGATGGAAAGAGGTATGTGATAAAGATGATAGATGGATGATAAATGATGATATATGATAGACAGGTGATAGATCAACAGATGATAAATAGGATTTATTGATAATAGATGAATAGATAGATAGATAGATAGATAGATAGATAGATAGATAGATAGATAGATAGATAGATAGATAGATAGATAGGATAATTAACCATCATGGCTACTAATACCTATATACATAGACTGAAACTCCACAAGGCTGAGTGACCAGTGACCTATACACATAACAGAATTTACTATATCAAGCATGTGGATTACAATGGCCCAACAAGTAATAAATCATTATTGAATACTAGGTGAATTCTACAAAACCCTCACAAGGGGGTGTGAGCAAATAGCTATGAGTTATAATTATTATCAAGAGTAGAACAAATAACTATGCACATAAGAGCGTCCTTGGAAAGGAAAAACATTATAAACCGTTGCCTGTGTCCTGGACAGCCCTTGGGGGTCGGGGGCGAGTTGACACAGAGTCAATGACCAGACTCTGGGAGCTGGTGAGAATCACTGTGGCAAGCTCCTCTGAGCACTGCAAGTTCCCTTAATACCCTCCACCCACACCCCATTGGTCCCAAGAAAGTATCATTCTAAACAGCAGTTCCTGATTGGCTAGCATTATTTGCACCAGCAATCCTTGCTCTCTCAGGCAGTCCTCAATTAGGTCCTCCTGCAGGAGACGTTTGTGCAGCTGCACGGACCCCAGCATTTATGAAGAGGCAGCCCTGCCATTCCTGCTACAATGAACAAATCTCAAAAGGTGACAAGAAGGACCACTGGGAACTACAGTGCTCAATCCTCAAAAGGTCAAGGTTCATTAAGGAAGAGAACGAAGTTCAGACACAAACAAATCATAATATGTAGTGTGATATTTAAAAGACTGCTACAGATGAACTAAACCACTTTCCGATTGGATTTGGGCTCTGCTCCACAACAAGAAATTTTAGACTTGGAACTAGAATTCATGTAAAAGAAGTATGGGAAGGGAAATGATAAGCCCTAGGGCAGAACCTAACTATTGTTATGTTGGTGGATGATCACACTATAAAATTACCCTCTAAAAATTTAGTTTTACACACATAGACGAGCTGCTTGGTCTCACCTTTGGTCAGTGTTTAGCAGTCAATTGAGAGAAGTTATGAACTGCTCACCTCTGAAAATAAGTCTCAATGTTTAGGCCTAAATCAGACATTTGAAATAACTGTATTACTATCAAAATTTCAGGAAATATTGAGGAGAAAAAGAAGGAAGGATATGTACCTGGAGGATGGGAAGAAGTGTGGCAAAATGACTTCTGCACATGGCATTGCTATGACAACCATGAATTTAGAGCAGTTGTAGTTTTCTGCACAAGACCTACACAAAAATCAAGACTGCCAAAACCCAGGTAAAGGCAGAGAAGCATTTTTTTGAACTTAATCCATTCTGAGAAACTATTGGTGATTCATAATTGCTGGGGTAGGGAGAATTATTCCTTTTGTAGTTATAGCTAGAGGTAGATTTTCATTGGACACTTCATATCAGTGTGTATATGGTCAGCACTAGCTGGACTTAGGAAAGAAAGAGAGGGAAAGAGAGGATCTAGCAAAAATATGACAAGGAAAAACGGATTACTACAAAGATTCAAACAAATGAGGGGAAAAGACTGGCAGACATTCAAATTTAACCATTGTCACTATGTGCAAATATTTAAAGGAAAACATGAATATTTCAATGATCAAGATGTGAAATATAAAAAAGGACACTAGTCAGTAGAGATGAAGTCTCTAAGTAGGCACCAGCTCAAATTAATATTCAAAGTGTTATTTAGTTGTCGTGTTCAGTAGTAGTGCTTGCAGTCAATTAGTGGAGAGCAGCCTTTGCAACAGACAGGGCTATAGTAGGTTTCCCATCATACTCCTTCAACCAACAATTCACTTACATGCAACTCATTCCTGGTACTGACGCTACCTTTGGTGATAGGAGAGGGCCAGTTGGGGCTCTGTCTCCCCTGTAATTTGATAACTTTACTTATATCTTCATGAATTGTATCCTGTTAATTTTAACTTAATAGCTAATGTCTACACATAAGCAAACACATACCATATTTGTATTTCTGGGTGAGGGTTACCCCTCAAGATGGCTTTTTTTGTGCTTCCAGAAATGTTCAAATTTCTTGATGTCATTTATAAAGGTGGAGCAATAGTCCATTATGTAAATATATCATATTTTCTTAAGCCATTGACAGACATCTAGGTTGTTCTATGTGCTGGCTAATATGAACAGAGCAGCAATAAACATGTTTGAAGAAGTGTCAATGTAGTAGGATAAAGCATCCTTTGAGTCTATGCCCAATAATGGTAGAGCTGGATCTTGAGTGATTTCTATAGTGGCTTCATAAGTTTAGACTTACCGCCGCAATAGATGTGTGTTTCTCTTACTCGACATCCTCAGCAATGTGAGTGCTCACTTGCTTTATTGATCATCACCATTCTGAAAGGTGTAAGATGAAATCTCAAAGACTTTCATTTTCCTAACAGCTAATAGTGTTTAACACTGCTTTAAATGTTTCTCGGCTATTCCCATTATCCAATGTGTGGTTCTTAATTTTTTTTTCACATTTAGTAGGCTGCTGTGTTGCCCTAATTATTGGGTCATTTGTTGTACAGAAACATTTTGGTTTCATGAGGTCCCATTAATTAATCGTTGATCTCGGTGCCTATGCTAATGGCACTCTGTTCAGAAAGACTTTCCCTGTGACAATGAACTTAAGACAATTCTCCAGTTCCCCTTTTATCAGATTTCAGAGTATCTTGTCTTACAATGAAGTTGTTGACCCATTTGGGATTGAGTTTTGTGCAGGGTGCTAAGTATAGAATTATTTGGGTTCTTCCTCATGCAGCCAGCCAGTTTAACCAACACAATTTCTGGAGGATGCTATCTTTATTCCAGTGTGTATTTCTGGGCACCATTATAGAAAGTCAGGTGTTCTCTGTATATAATGAACACATAAGTGTCTGTCTCTCTCTCTGTGTGTGTGTGTGTGTGTGTGTGTGTGTGTGTGTGTGTGTGTGTGCGTGTGTGTGTGTGTGTGTGTGCGTGTGTTCCAGTTCATTCCATTATTAATGTATATGTTTCTGTGCTGAAACCTTGCTAATTTTATTACTATGACTCTGTAGTATAGTTGTAGGTCTGGAACATTGAAACTGCCATAAATTCTTTTAGTGTTCAGGGGTATTTTAAGTATTCTAGGGCCTCTCTCTCTCTCTCTCTCTCTCTCTCTCTCTCTCTCTCTCTCTCTCTCTCTTCTCTTCCCCCTCTTTCTCATATGGGTTCATATATAAAGATGAATTTTTTTCTTTTAAGATCTCTATAGGAATTTTAATAAGGCGTGCCTGGATTCTTTTTATTGCTTTGGGCAGGATAGTCATTTTTACTATATTAATCGTACCAATCCATGAAAGACTACATGCCCAGCAGTAAAGTAGCAATCCGACAGAAAACAAACTCAATAGCATCTTTGAAGTATTTCTGTCCCAAAATTTCATTCCAGAGCTTTTGAATATTTTTACTTTATGTTATTATATTTTTCCCCTACAGGTCTTGTATATATACTGCCTTCAGTTTTGTGTCTTTATTAGATTCCCACATGTGTGAATGAGTATGTCTCTGCTTCTGTCACTGTTTCTCATAATGTTTGGAAACTCTTTTCCTCCTGTTTGCATATATTTTCTTATTAATATTTGTTTATTTTGTCATGTGTAATTTTATTATTTACTATTATCTCTTAGAAGGTTGTTCGCTTTTCTAAGAAGAGAGAGAAAGAGAGTAGGTTCAGATGGGAGGGAAGGTGGAGAGGAACTTGGAGGAGAAGAGAGAAGAGAAACTGTAATCAGAATATACTGTATGGGACAATCTAAAAAGCAGAAAAAGAAATCGTGAAAAAGTACTAATTACATTCTCAAGACATGAAAACTTTAATTTCTTTAATTTCTATCTTCAATTTAAAAAGCAGAAAAAGAAATCATGAAAAAGTACTAATTACATTCTCAAGACATGAAAACTTTAATTTCTGAAATAAGATTCATTTTTACGTATTTGTCCTGGTATTAGCCATGACATAATATAATCCATGCATCCTGGTGTTAAAAATAATCCACACTGAAGAAATGCTGAATAGAATACTTTGGACAAAGGTACAGTCACCTCAATAACCATACCAAGTGGATGAACTCAGACAAATAGTCTATAGATAGATAGATAGATAGATAGATAGATAGATAGATAGATAGATGAAGATAGGTATAGATAGATAGATAGATAGATAGATAGATAGATAGATA
>NC_034598.1:63309143-63379337 GCF_900095145.1 Mus pahari
GATAGATAGATAGATAGATAGATAGATAGATAGATAGATAGATGAAGATAGGTATAGATAGATAGATAGATAGATAGATAGATAGATAGATAGATGAAGATAGGTATAGATAGAAGATAGATGCTTTGATAGGTGACAGATAATAATGACAGATAGATGGTAAATGATAGTCAGGTACAGAACTAATCAAGTTCTCTCCTGAGATTTAATTCTCCAAGATGGCATGAGATTCCCATATGTATATGTCAAGTGACATGCATTCATTTTACAGGAATGACGGAATTATTTGTTCTATTCCACATAAAGGAAGCTAAGTTATCTGATATTTAGGAAGAGGAGAGAGAGCCGACTTTGACCTCCCTGTCTGAGCCCTATGATACACAGTACTAAGAACCTGCCTTCAGTGATTTTTCAAATCACATCAGGAGAATTATAAAGATCTCAAATTATAAAGATGCAGTAAAATTAGCCAAATGTTTTCTGTGATTCCCATGTAGTGATAAAATGTATAATATAAAGCATACTGTAAAAAACTGTAGCACTAATTTTATAGGTAGAAATGAGACTGAAAATTAAGTGAGCGATCTGACTGATGGATTTAAGGCATTGGTTAGAAACCCAGTGGGTAGCTAAAAGACTTACGCTTCTTCTCTCCTGCCAGGGTGCAAAGTAAATTCTCTATTTAAAGCATTGGAGTGTCGCTTTTCATTATTTTTATCGTAAATGTGCCCAACAAATGACTAAGCAGAAGGTAAAGTCAATAAATACAGTGACATAAATAACTTAGAGTCAGGATCTTAAGGATTTATTCTTGGCTTCTTCAGCAACATGTTTGATGTTCATTGGCAAGTCACTTAACCTCCTTGTAGTGCACAGAAAGTGAGGACAAAAGTGAAGGCTCAGACATATTGTGAGATTCTGTGACTAATGCTGCTAACTAATTCAGCATGAGTCAGTATCCATGTGCAGCCACCATAATTAATGGCATTATTAAAGAGCCCTCACAGGGCTATAAATACATGTCTTATACCCAACACTCAAAGTGTCTCCTGTTCTGTTTAAAAACCTAAAAGGTTTATCTTCTCATATCTAGAAATGAGCCATTTTCACTTTATTTTCCTGATGATACCTTTCTGCAAATCAGTTAGAAGCTTATCTGTGGTCTGTATCATTACCCTCTTTGTTTTTTCAGTAACGACTATAGGCAGATTTTTTTTTCTGTCAATTGCTCCATCCAGTCTTACTCTTCTACCAATGGACTCAACATAGTCTAATGCAAACATGAGTAGTTATTCATCTTTTTATGGCATTAGCATTTGACAGATCTAAGGACTGATTTTTAGAAATATATATCCTTCTCTTGTACCCTACTTCTCCTGGGTCACACACACACACACACACACACACACACACACACACACACACACACTTTATGTATAGTTTTCACACATGTATATATTATACATTCATACATATATTTACTGTACACATATATATATACACATATATGTGTATAGTGAATATATATGAATGTATAATATGTACACATGTTAAAATAAGAGAAAATAGACTTATCCAATGTGACTACATTAGGAAGAAGAACAAAGAAGAGTTCCATGGCTATAAATTTTTCTTCACACTACTGAAAGGTTGATCCATACTTAAACAGTCCTAGGCACAGGATAGTTCTTTCCATCATCAAACCGTCATTGTCTGGCCTCAGATTTCTGATTCAAGGTGTCTTTTAAGTTGTCAGCATGTTTTTACATCAAATTTGGAGTCTTCCAATGTCCATTTCTTGGACCTTCATGAGTGTCTAATCCACTCCGCTTCTCTCCATGGTGGCTTTCTCCCACTTCAGGCAATTCAATACCATTAGCATCATGATAATCTTACACTATCTTCTGAGACCTGTTTCCTTAAATACTTCTGTCAGTTGATTTCTCAGCAGTTACTGTATCCTTACATGTATAAACTGAACTATAGTGACCAGTAGTCTTTTAGTTATCCTAGTTGTCCAAGACCAACAACCTTCCTGCTGATTTTTTCGTTTTTTTGTTTTCCATTGTAACAGATTCTACCTCTGCAGTTCAGCAGCACAGTCTTGAAAACACAACCCCAAATCAGGACAATTTTCAATTCTTCCACCCGTACTCCACTTGCTCCAAAACACTCTATACCATACTGCCATTTTGATTTCTTCCTTTAACATCTACCCTGAATGAAGCCGAAAGAAAGCCTCGATGTGCCATTCAAGCAAAATTATCTCATGTTCAAAATTTCCCAGTGATTCTCCCACAGAAATTCCTGTGACCTATCTACAACTGTTCTGTAGCTTAGTGCCAGCCGCTTCTCCAGTCTCATCTCCTGTGGAATGGCCGGTCCAGCCACACTGGCCTTTCCACGCAGCAGCGGAGCATAGCATGAGTGCCACCTGGCAGCGTGTGAGTTCTCCGTTGGGATGCTCCACGTTCTGCCCTTTTAGTACTCAAGGAAGACTGGCTGAGAGATGTGTCCTTACCTGTGATCACTCCTGGCTGGCAGTACAGACTCCTCCACAGTACTGTACAGCAAAACCTCGTCCGAATCACTCTCCAGCAATTTCGTTCTCACATTCACTAATAGGAGAATACGATGTGTTATCTGAAGCATAGGTCTCCTATTGGACTGAATCATAGGAGGCTTTTGCACAGTTGTAGGAGCACTGATGTGATATTTCTTGACCATTGGGTGTGCCCTAACAAGTACCTGTGACGTTATTGAAGAAGATGTACTGCATTCTCATCCGAATAAAGGTCTTAACGTCCAAAGAATGGCATACGTTCTCAGTCACTACATAAACCATGCAGACCTTCAAAGGGATGGAACCGTCTATTTATGTCATTTTGATTCAATCCTTGTTTTCGAAATGTCCTAACATAATTCCTGCCCTGCATAAAATTTCAGCCAAGCCATGTAATGATAATTTCTTTATCAACAGTTTTATTAATCAGCACTTTGCTCTAGGAGAAATGTTGAACGATCTCTTCTAAATTAGGGATGAAAACTGAGCAGCATGTTTTTTCTGCTTATTTACTTGCTATGGTTACCTTGGCTGCCTTCTCTCCCTTTGATTAATTCAGATTTTTACAGTGCTCAGCTACTTTCATCCTTATTTCAGAGCTTATCTCTTAATCAAGGACATAAAGTTTTCTTATTACATTGGTGAATCTTCTTCCTTTTTTCATACAGTGTTTTCCTTCACAGCATTATCCAAACTCAAAAAATATCTCAACAATATGGACAGGAATCCTTAATACTTCTTGAGCCATAATTACTCACAATCTATAACATAGCCCAAGCATCCTTTATGCTCTTATCACCTAAATATGCACTACACATGATGTGAAAAGGACATGAAGGCTTTTGGTTTCCTATACAAAAAAAAAGAAAAAAATACTATTCGTCTCTGAAGTCTGATACTCTTCACAAGGGCATGCAAAGTGGCAACTTTTGTGTATCTCACTGTTCTAGGTTAGGCTTAAGAAAAGCTGAAGTGAGTCACAGTATCTGGGAAAAAATAGCTCACAGTGTTCCAGACCTTTGGGAAAGCCAGGCGTGGTGGCGCATGCCTTTAATCCCTGAACTCAGGAGGCAGAGGCAGGTGGATTTCTAAGTTTGAGGCCAGCCTGGTCTACAGAGTGAGTTCTAGGATAGCCAGAGCTATACAGAGAAACCCTGTCTTGAAAAACTATTTAAAAAAAAAAAAAACCTTTGGGAAGAAAATTGTTTTTGCATTCATTTTTCTTCTTGGCATACACTTTTCTTCTTTAAAAATATCATCTTGTGCTGTTCAGGACAAGACTGATCCCACTGACTGGATCTCTCTCTCTCTCTCTCTCTCTCTCTCTCTCTCTCTCTCTCTCTCTCTCTCTCTCTCTCTCACACACACACACACACACACACACACACACACACACACACACCAGTTAATTTGAGAAGAAATATTGAAATTAACAATCAAACTAAACATAGAGTTTCTCCCGAAATAACTGAATCCTGAAGAACTTGATTGTGAAGTTTCCAGATATTACACATCTATAAAAGAAAATAGCGAGGAAATCAGAGGATACTGTATGTTTCTATAACACCATCAGTCTTATGTCAATGCTTACATTTCCACTTTAGCCAGAATTTCCAACTGCTTTTTAACCTCCTTCCAATTCTAATTCCCTCCAGCTTCTTTGAATTGTCCCTCATTTGAAATCCACTTTACAAACTTGGATATAACTATAGCTATTTCAGGCCACCATCCTTTCTTGTACCAAGTAGAGCTTATTCTACTCATTCTCCAGCATTGCCTGTTTACCCTTAATCACGAGAACCATAGACCAAACAAGTTGCTGATATGAGGAGATAAGGAAATATAGTCTGGATAGGGTCCATAATTGAGAAGTTTCCACTACAGATCTTTACATGCACATTTCATGCCTCCATTAAAGCAGTTTCTACATATTTCTATTAAATGTTCAGTTAACAGTCTTAGGTAATTTGGATGTCTGGTGGTCCTGTGTATCTTTTACTAGTTGCTTTATTCCATTGCTGTCCTTCGGCAAAAATCATCTGTAAAATGTATTTCCCATGAAAGATTTTAAGGGCAAACCCTCTGGATATCCCCATACACATATGGAAAGCAGCAGAGTGTTGAAAATCATGACATAAGTAATGAAACCATGGTGACTGAGACGCTCGAAGGTAAATTTATACTGAACAACGTTATATGTACATATGCAATATAATATATATCACTATCATCTGAGATGTACACAGAATTTTTTGAGTCAGTGATGGAAATAAGATTGTCCATCACTGGGAATTCTGCACATCAATGTACAGCTTCCTCTAGGCTTTAGGCTCATAAATGAAGGAAATGTTTCTGTCTTAAGTGCTTTTTTTTTTTTGCTCATGATAAAATTAACCTGTCTTTAATACCCAAACTCTTGACCATAAACATGTCTTTCCTACTTCAATATCACTGAAGTTCTGTTGTAGAAAATTAAATGTTAAGCCAGCCAATTTTGACTGAAAAGAACACAGACTGCATACTTCCTTTGTTAGCACACTGCTATCCATGGTTGATTTTACAGTCTCATGGGGCAGATACAATATTTCCTCTAAGCACACACACACTATTATTAAATAATTATTTGGGTGAATACAAACATTGGGGTTCAGCCAAGAATGATGCCAGAAGAGAACTGAGTTTGCTCATAGAACCTTGCTCCTGTCTGTTATCATATCCCTACCTTCTGCTTGCACAGGAAGAGATGTCTGATTGTGAAGATTCACAATCTTATCCCTGAGTCTGCAAGCCCACAGCGCATAATATTTATGCTAACTAAGAGAGGTATTAATAGTATGTGAATTTTCTCACTATTAGCTGCAAGTATTTATTTATTTAAATGTTCTAATTTGTTTCTTGTTTGGGGAAAATTTAGAAACAGGAAAGGTTTTAAAGCCTACAGCACTGGAGGACCACTCACAAATACCAACCTCTGTTCCAACACAAGACTTCTCGTTATGCTGCGTATTGTTTCCAGGCACTAATGATTGGTTCTTACATTTATAAGCCAATAATTTTATTCCCAAGCATCTATTTTATTTATTTTTAGATATATTTATTCATCTGTATGAGTGTTTTGCCTACATATACCCATGTGTCCTGTGTTATTAATAAAATAGCTGGGAGGTCATATCCCACATGGAAAGTCAATGCTATGTTGAAAGACAATTATCTAATTTAGGCCAGTTTAATTTTCTTTTATTTTTGTTTGTTTGAGAAAAGGAACATGGTGAAGTCTTGTTTCTGAACTGTGGACATTTTCATTTGAATGTAAGTGCAAAAAACTATTTTCAGGGTGGGTCCTGTAAGGTAGTGAACATTTCCACACTGCCTCCACCTGATGCCAGAAGCAGTTTCTCAACCACACACACACAAAAAAAAATAAAATAAAATCAAAAGCCAATCCAGAATTTGCTAAAACTTCCCTGTGTGACACACTCACCTTGGGTTGGAAATTTCTATGGATAACTTCACCAATTCATAATTAACAACACCCACATTTGTGTAAAAAAATCTGTCTTCATAATTATACTAATAGGAGTCCATTACTATAAATGTTAAATGAGAAGAGAGAGAAACAACCAACCGGAAGATAAAGTGATTGCACATGAAAGGGAATTCATCAATTACAGCAGGCATTGTTTGAGTAAATATTGAACGTACACTTATTACAGCTTTCCCTAGCATGGATCAAGCAACTAATTACTCAGAGAAGTTTTTGCTTGATAACTTGATGTAAAAATCTGACATTGGTCACTACTACCCTCTCATCTAATTTGCAAACTAGAATTCGAAATTATATCTTCACAACATGCATTGAAATTCATTAAATTAGTAACAGAAACTGCTTACAGAAACAAATTCATGCAATGTTTTCTGGTTACCCAGCCACTGACTTTCAGCACCAAATCCTTCCGCAATACATAAATGCGCAAACCAAGCTCAAGCATATTTTATTTTATTTTATTTTCTGCAGGAAATTCACATATTAAGGCCTAAAGGGTGAAAGAGAATTCATGGCCTCTGCTTTTCAAAATACCATTGTTCCTGGTATTTTTTTCAGGAGCAAAGTTAAAAAAATAAATTTGGAAGGAGGTAAGGACACAATAAGGCATGCACAAAGTCTGGGTCCAACACTCAACATTGCCAAAACAATAGCAACAGCACAAAAACCTTAGGGTTTCTATCTTGGTCAGTGTGCTTTCTTAATCAAGAAATGTTTGTGCTTTGTTCTTGGGTATCACCCCAAGATGCTTTGGGGGGATATCTGTGAGAGAATGCAGAGGCACTTACCAGAACTGTCTGGTTTCAAAGGACACATTTTTCTCAGCCTGATCACTTCTATGGAATCCTGGAGGCACCTGGCCCTAAATGATTCTGATATCTCATTTTCATTACTAGACACAAAACCACTGCTATTTTGGCACGATGAAATGAAAATATAGTGACAGAGAATTACAGTGATTAGCACCCATTTCAAAGTCAAGAATTGCACTGAAGATGTTTGGTTCCGTTCCAGGACGTTCGGTTTCCTGCTGCTGCCCTCGTATGGATAATCATCATTTTTAATTAGAGTGTACATCAACTTTTAAGTATTGATTTGGACACTGACACGTCAGGTGTGTTGTAACTCTTCAAAGGAGGACTTGAGGCCTTCTGCATGAACTTCTCCAGGATAAAACCCCATAGACTTCTCTTGACTGCCACCTTGTGGTGGATTTTCAAAGTGAAATTGGAAAACACGTTTTTTCATTATGTTAAAACAAGGCAGTAATTTATTTGCGAATACCAGATAATCTTTTCATAATGTCGACTGCTAGTTTTATAAAAATGAACCTTATGAAATCATCATCAAGATAAATACGCTATGTATTCTCCGAATTTCTCCAAGAGCTTTATCAATAGGGAAGAAATCAGGAAAAATATCATTTAAACTTATTTTAAAGTGTGATATCACCAAATTAATTTAACACCATTCTCCGTTTCAATTATTACTTTCTAACAAATTTAGAAATCGAAATGCTTAACAAATATTGATTTAACTAGAAATCATATTTGGTACGGGAAAAGTTTCAATATACTGTAAACTTTTAAAAGAATGTACTTTCAGTTAAACATCTGACACACAGTTTGGCAATTAATTGTACTGCCATTACAATCAAAATACGAAGTCAATAAATAATATGATGTTATTAAAATCTTTGAAAAAAATATATCTCTTCTTTTCTCTTGGAATACACCTCTGTGTCTTTCGATGTATATTAGTTTGTGATTTTTCCCTCTAAGAGCCTGACAAATATAGAGGTGGATGCTCAGAACCAACTATTGGACTGAGCATGAGGTTCCTAATAGAGGAATTAGAGAAAGGACTGAAGAAGCGGAAGGGGTTTGCAATCCCATAGGAAGAACAACAATATCAACCAATCAGACCTCCCAGGGACTAAACCACCAACCAAAGAGTACACATGGACAGACCCATGGCTCCAGCCGCATATGTAGCAGAGGACGGCCTTGTAGGGCATCAATGGGAGGAGAGGCCCTTGGTTCTGTGAAGGCTCAATGCCCCAGCATAGGGGAATGCCAGGGCCCGGGATGGGGGACTGGATGGGTGGGAGGGGAGCACCCTCATAGAAGCAGGGGAGGGGGGATGGGAGGGACTTTCCAGCAGAGGTGGGAGACCAGGAAAGGGGATAATATTTGAAATGTAAATAAAGAAAATATCCAATAGGAAAAAAAGGAAAAAAGAAAATCCCAATTTCCTCATAGAAATAAAATAATTTCATTGTGGGTTACAACTGAAAAGCTTCAATAATCTAACAATAAGGAAGAAAGCAGAGTCTTGCTTAATTGCAGTGCTGGCTTAAATATAGTTCCAAAGAGGTGGACCTAGGACGGCTGATGCTGCAAGTTCATAAACCAGGGGTTAGTGACTTTTTTCATCACTGAGGCAAAATTGTCTGTCAATTTAAAGATGGAACGGTTTATTTAAAAACAGCTTACAGATTGAAGGAATATAATTCATTATGGTCTGGAAGGCAGAAAAAGCATGAGGCATCTGCATACACCTCATATCTGCCATCAATGTGTAAAAGATGAATACTTCCTCACAAAAAGATGGATGCTGGGTCAGTTCTCCATTTCACTCAGTTCAAGACTCCAGTCCATGCAACGGTGATATCCACCTTCAAGATTGGTCTTCTCGTCTAAATTAATCCAACTTAAAACTCCTTCCAGACATGCCCAGAAATTTGTCACTAAGGAAGGTCTAAATCTAGTCAAGTTGACAATCAGTAATAAACATCACATCACACTAGGTGATCTGAAGGCAAATTGGCATAATACTAGGTCATTAAGATTTCAAGTTTTTAAAATGAAATTAAACACTTTCACCAACTACCTATATTGTAAATTTGAAGTGAGTTGGCTTGATCAGATGGACTGGAAAATCTTGCTTCAAATATGATTTCACATGCTAGGAATTTTTGTGGTTGTTGGAAATAACATTTTTATTTTTTTTTCTTCCCCAGTTATGTCTTCCCCAGCAATCATTTAAACAGTAAGATGTGGCAATGGTTTGTATGTCATCCTTGGACCAAAGATGTGGCAGTTTTCCATTGCTATTGGCTCAGAAATAACCATGCAAGAAATTGTTGTAGCTTTAATTGATATGATGTAGAACTCTCTGTGATAAATAATGATAATTATAAGAACAATAATGACAATATGTGGCCGCAATCCATAAGAAGACAGACTTAAATGAAAGGTCTACTTTAGGAGGTATTACTGTTAATCCACATCTAAGGATGCATAAATTCGTACAAGCACCCATAGACACTCACATTTAACATGAATTCTAGAACATATGCTTTGTGCCTCACACTACATAATATGATCTTTCATTACAAGTCTCTAACAGCAGTAGATATGGATCACGAAAAATCATGCAAGTTACCACTGGTTTCTTTACACTGAACATGTGTGTTTCATTGTGGTCTGCCCTAGCTATTTCAAAGTTTGTGCTTTAATGACTTTATGAAATCTTTTTCACTATGCCTTTGAGGTGGTCCCATTTTCTTAATGGGTGAAATATATTTAAATTGTCTGAGAGATGTGTTTGTTCTCCCTGCTTGCCGCCCCAGGATATGTGAGACTAGAAAACTCTATCAAAAATAGTCTTAATTTACTTGCTAACATTCCCTCTCTCGGTGGGAATAATTTTGATTAGTAGGGAAAGAGGCTTTCTCAATGCTTTCCTTCACAGGCAAATAATGCATTACAGTTGTGTCTCTCTTTACTGAGCCTGGGAGCCTTCAGATTCATCGTCTAATTAATTCTCCTAACACTGCAGTAGAGTAACACTAGGGAGTAAATTCGCATTCTACATCTAGGGATATTAAATGGCTTATACTATGTCACCATGCCAGTAAAAGGCAGACTTGAGGAAACTGCTTGAGGCTGGCTTTTATTGCAATGGTGGCTCATTATTTATCATATTACAAGGAGATCCTCAGAGATCACTAGTCGTAAGAGTTGAGAACTGCGCAACTTTCTTTTTGTTTAATTGTAAAAGCATTCATAAGGTGGTCTCCTGGAAAAATCAGAATATAAAGCCATTTACAGCAACATATCATAGTGCCTGATATTCTAATGATACATAGAATATACCCACTCTTGTTTGCTCTAATTACATAACTACTTAACATTCATTAGCAAGTGTGCAATATTAAGATTCATTAATAAGTGATTGTGGAACTGAAAGTATTTTATTCAGTTGTTCCTTTCATTTATTATTAATAAGCCAATCTAATCACCCTGAACATCCCATGAGGACTATGCACTCAAATACATTCTAGTCCATTATTATAACAATGTATTTTAAAAAGTAACTTTGATATCCATAAAGGAACAATTTAAGCAATCACATCATTTTATCTCTATCATTACTATATCTAAATAAGATTCAATTCTATGTATAATCAAAAGAAAATATATAAAGGATTAGTTTCTGCGTTTCTACAATTTTTCTTGGTAAATCCAAAAAGGAAAAAAATATAAAAACAAGAAAATGACTATGCATAATACATATAGTATATTTGACTATGGTCCTGAAATGTATATGTAAGCAATTTCTGAAGCACAGGGCTAGCATTGCCCGAGAGACTATATGGTTAAGTGAATAGTTCAAGAAAGACTAGGGATTTGATTTAGATTCAGGTGCATACTTGAACTTTGGTATCTTTAGAAGAACAGAAATTCAAATTCATTTAAGATTTTCTTTTGGCATATTTTGGGTATTAGATATGAAGTAGTTTAAGAAATGCTTTTGAATTTCCCTTTTTCCATAAACACTTATGGAATAACTGAAGGGATAAGTGAAACTACAAGGTCACATAAAGTATGAACAGCTCAGTCCCGGTCAGCCTGGAGGGTTAATGTCACCTCATGGAACGTGAGAAAAACTCCATCGTCTGTTACAACAGCCAAAGAAGTCTCAGCTTCAGAATAGTTCATAACTAAAATTAATACAACATAAATGCACTACATGGCGTTGCTCCTATATTGCATGAGTTCTCTGTTTACATAATTTCCACCCTCCTTGTATCTGCTCTGAGATATCCTGTAATTGCCACCACACCTCTCAAACCCGTCAACTCTTATTTCATAATTATTATGATCACACACACAGGTATGCTCATCTGTACGTGTGTTTAAGGCTGACTACATAGAATTGAACAGCTAATTAGGGACTCATTCTTTGAGAAAACTAGTTTTCCATATCTCAGCAGCCTATTGATTGATGGTAACTCTTCTAGGAGAGGGGCCATATCAAATTTCTCCCATTCCCATTAGCATGTTAATGTGTATTATTTTTTCCATTTGTGAGATATAAAATTATTTTCCTTGTCTTATTATTTTTAGTTACTGTACCGTTTTGGTGATCTAGACAATGTTCTCACCATTATCAGTAAAGAGGGCAAAGAAACCTTTAACAGAAACCCTCGGTCTAAACATCCACAAGAAGATGAGATATTTAATTGTCATTTATGGTTAAACTTAATCAGAAATCAATACAAGGTTATTAGAGATACTTGACATTATTTTCAGACTCTTCACAAATCTCTGAAGCCATTCTCTGAAAGAAGCCCTAAATTATACATTACTCTTAGGGTTGTATGTATACATAGATTTAGAGTTATAGCACCAAAAGTCTTGTCCAGCTTAACATGTATGCTACAACCTCATAATGGCTCCTAAGAAAAACATAGGGGGAAAAAAATCTCCTTAATAGAATCTAATATCTTTGGATAAATGGTGCATAGTGGTAGATAGAAATGGCAATCGTTGCTGGAAAGCCAAAGGCTCTGCCACCGTGAGTCATGGGTAGCTCTGGAGAATGGAGATAGAAGAAAAATAACATGAAGAGAGCTGAGGAAGCAGTGTAAGGTGATTTACCACAAGAGAGACTGATGGCTTAGCCCAGAGGTTGGCAAAGCTAGAAAGGAAGTAATTAAAGCTGTGAAGGCCATATGGGCACTACTGCAGCACCTAACTCTGTCATTGTCCAATAAAAAAACACCCATATGCGATAAGCAAATAAATTAACACAGCTATGTTCCAATAAATTTTGTCGTATCAGTGAACTAAATTTGTTGGGTGAGCCATAGTTTATTAATGCCTAGGTTAAATTGGAAATAATGTTTGATATAATAATTTATCACAGGAAAAGAGTCATTAACTCAAACAAACTCTGGAATTAGTCGTCAAGAGAAGGAAGGCTTGGATTCCTGTCTGTCTGGAAGTACTTACCCTTTCAAAAAGAGACATTGAATTTATCTTCTTAAATGTTATTCCATAAAATATGGTTTTACTCAGTAACAAATATCATTATATTTATAAAGTCAATAAAAAGCATTTAGTAAATCATTCCAATAATTTTAGAGGTTTTAAAATGGGTTTCTTTAGTAGAAAGAATAAAAGGAAACTCTTATTTTATATGTATTACTTTACTGTTATTTTCTGAGTGAATCATCAGAATTCATCATGATTCCCTTTAAAAAAAAAATTCCAAACAGATTTCAGGGAATGTGAAGCCCTGGGGACCACAACACAGACACAGATAAAGCATTTGTTTCTGACTGGACCGATCAGATTTATAGAGAGAACATGTTTGGTTTGCTCATTCAAAGACATGCATTTTATCACCCATCACTCCTGACTATAAATCTGTTTTGGATTCCATCCCCGGCTTTGTCTGATTCTAAAATTCTCAAGGCTGACTCCCTTTCTGGGCTTATGAAAGCACACTGTCTGTGTCTCTATATTTCCTCATACCCTTATATCTCTACTGATTTCACGCTATGTTTGTGTCAATATCTTCTTACAAATAAGAAATTATGTTGTTCAAAGGCCGTCAGAAAACTCATGTGGCCCCGTCTAGCCATGTCCTCCACCAGATCCCATCTAGGAAATTCCATCCTTAGCCTTCCTCTCAGGATGATTGAACCACAATGGTGGGGCTGACACACTCTGTACTTCATAACGATAAAGCAACACACTTAATAATAATCCTATGTTCAAATGGTATAAATACGAAGTGGTAAGAACTAAAGACCCCTCTCCAATGAAATTCAAAGCACTTTTTTTTTTTTGTTCTCTCACAGGTGCTAAACTAACCAATCGGATTCGATCATAATCACTGAAGAATTTCACCAGTAATTGTAAATAGAGTATATTTAATGTTGGAACGCACAGTTTCTGTGATCTCCAGGTTCAAATGAATAATGAGTGATATGTAATTCAACTGTCAAAGAGAAGGAAGAAACATTTAGAAATATGAGACAAAATAACCAAAGGCAAGAAGGAATAAATGAAAAATCTTTATAGAGATATCAAGCACATCATAGCCAGATCTTAAGGGAAATGAGTTGAGATAAAGATGTTTTAAAACATAGTCTTAAAGTGAATTGTAGAACTTTTGAATATCATAGTGAGGAAACTCGATTTTCTTTTACCCCTAAGCCCAATGACACTAGGTATGTAGGAAAGAAGTAACATTATCAAAGTTATAAACTTGGCTTGTATGAAATCTTTGAAAATGAATAAGATAATGGAAAATCTGGAGGTGGGGAGACAGGTTGGGAAAGTAATGAATACTTCCCAACACAGTATTGAACTGAAGCAGGGGTTGCAAGAACAAGCAAAGCTAAGAAACTTGAAGATCTAAGAAATGAAAAGGCCATTGCTGGACAAAATCTCTATCTCTTGACATGACACTCCCACTGTTACTAACCATTCCACCCCCAACCCCAGGGCTCACAGGGACTACACCACAAACCAGAGTATACGTGAATGAGTCCATGGCTTCAGCCACATATGTAGCAAAGGATTGCTTTATCTGACAGGAGAGGGAGCTTGTTGCCCCAGGTAAGGGGGATGGTAGAGAAAGAAGGCTGGAATTGGTGAGTGGATGGAGGAACACTCTCATAGAGGCATACGGGAGGAGGGGAGAGAAGGGATGGGATGGGGAGGTTATGTAAGGGAGACGTCAAGGGGAACAACATTTGATATGTAAATAAATAAAATAACCAATTAATAAAAAAGAAGAAAGAAAGAGAGAGAGAAAGAGATGGATGGAGGGAGGGAAGGAGGAAGAAAGGAAGGAAGGAAGGAAGGAAGGAAGGAAGGAAGGAAGGAAGGAAGGAAGGAAGGAAGGAAGGAAGAATCAAAGGGCTTTTGCTTTCTTGGGTAAATGGGTGGCTGAGAAGAACGAGATTCATCTCATGACAATACTGGTGGGCTTTGTTCCATGTACTGCATTCTCTAATTAAATATTTAGCATTTTAGTTAACTTGATTTACT
This sequence comes from Mus pahari, assembly GCF_900095145.1. Classification (NCBI taxonomy): domain Eukaryota; kingdom Metazoa; phylum Chordata; class Mammalia; order Rodentia; family Muridae; genus Mus; species Mus pahari. Next base: position 63,323,605 of record NC_034598.1, read on the forward strand.
TTACCTACCAAATGCTTGTTTCATTTTGGCACATTCTGCATACACTTGCTCTCCCCAGCTCCTACTTCAGAGATCACATGATGCTCTATGAGGGATTGTACAAGAGGGGATTTTTATGTCCAGGTGAAAATTAAAGTGATCTTTGGAAGAATGATTTTCTTAGATTAATGTCTGTCCCACAACAAATGATAAAGAATTTAATTGTGACACCAAGAACAAAAGAGTGTTTTGTTAAAAATCATGTATTGGCATCGGTTATGGTTTTATACACATAAACAGATTGGGATGCATTAGGTTTTTTTGTTCTAAATGATTTTTTTGGTATTATATTCCAGTATAAAAAATCCACAGAAGCCACAGAGAAAAGAATAGTGTTCAATATATAAAATGATACATATTTAATGTCTAAAACCTGTCAAAACTAAATAACCATTATAAAAAATAATTAAGAAGTACCAATAAATTACATATAATATATTAAAGCGTACAAATAATGGAGTAAATGTACTAAAATAAGAAATGTTTATGTCATCTAATCTAGTGGTCAGCATTTGGAAAGGTCTTAGTGTGGATATGGTAAATGAACTAAATCAATACCAAATGACTTCCTTTATCTAAAACAGAGTTCTAGAGTATCCAATCATCATAGGATGTATTTTATAACCCATCGTTATATTATTCTTCCAGGCAGTCAACAATACTTGCCTTCTAGTGATTTTTTGTTCTAAGGTATCAGTGGAAGCCACATAATCAGTTCTAAACCCACTGTTTGTTTGCCATCCTTAAAGAGAATAACTTGAGTAATCATGGTTATAATTAACTAATGCACTACATCTCTTCTCCTTAAATATTAACATTTACAATAAAGCAGAATTAATACTTGGCATTTATTTAGATGCTAGACTGTTGATTTATGAGCTAAGAATTCAAAGGGGGTAGGAATGTCTTTCACAACTTAATACTGGTTTTAGAAAACGATCTTTTAATAATTATAATTCTGGGGCTGGAGAGATGGCCCACGAGTTGAGAGCTCTGCCTACTTTTTCAGAGGAATCATGGTTTATTCCTCGCACCCACATGGCCTGTAACAAATCTCTGTAACTACATTTCCGGAAGATCCAATCCCTTCTTCTAGATTCCATGGGTACTGCACACATGTGGTGCATAGAATAACAAGCAGGCAAGACACCCATATACACAATTTTTCTAAAAATAATAATAATGATGAAATCTTTAAGAAGAAAAAATAATTATAAATCTAAGAGATAATTCCAGATTTCATATATAATTTTGAATGTAACATAGGCACATAAAAGTAATAAAGTCATTCTTAGGAAACATACATTACTCACTGTCTTAGTTAGGGTTTTACTGCTGTGAACAGACACCATGACCAAAGCAACGCTTATAAGGACATTTCATTGGGGCTGGCTTACAGGTTAAGAGGTTCAGTCCATTATCATCAAGATGGGAACATGGTAGCACCCAGGCAGGCATGGCACAGTAGAAGCTGATATTTCTACATCTTCATCTGAAGACTGCTAGCAGAATATTTACTTTCAGTCAGCATGAGGATGAGGGTCTTAAGCCCATGCCCACAGTGACACACCTACTCCAACAAGGCCATGCCCACTCCAACAAAACCACAGCTACTCCAACAGGGTCACACCTTCTAATAGTGCCACTCCCTGGGCCCAACATATACAAACCGTCACACTCACTGACCCCAGATAATATCGTGACTATAGGCTCTTTTTACTTTACCACAGAATAACAACTCAGTCTACAAGACCAACATGCAAGTAAACACATTGTAATATACACTGATAAATAGAAAATTAGAATAAACTAAGTGTCATTGGGTAGACTCATGACCTTTGTATCAACTTGAGTCACCCGAGGAACTGACACTCATAAAAGACCTGATGTGAACAATCAGGTATGTGGGAGAGCCTGTGATGGAGGAAAATGAACAGACATAGGTGGAAGGATTTGCAGATCACAAAGCACCACACTGAAATGAAAGAAGAAAATGACACTAGACTAAAAAGGTCCTCAGGTGGTTGCAAGTCGTCTAAGAGACTCATTGGCACACTAATGTGAATCTTAAGGAGAGGTTTCTCCTTTGGGATGTTTTTAAGAACACTAAGGAATGTGTCAGAGGGCAATCATCCACATCTACCGCTTGCTTTGTTAATGCTGTTTGGAGGAGTAAGACTGAATTCACTGTCACATTTTTCTGCTTCTGTCATGGGATTTTTGTATCTGATGGTTTTGACGACTCACCTGGATGTCTTTTTTTTTTTTTTCCTATTCAATTAAATGCTGTCTTTAATTTTCATAGGCGTTCACCGCATTTGTTTCATTCCCCACTCTCAATCACTTCAACGTCTCCTACGTCTGACTCTCCCACTCCATAAATTCATGGTCTCTTTGAGGTTAATTATTAATGTTACATACACACACAAATGATTATATAAATACAACTGGTTGAATATGTATAATCTTTCTCTGGCATACACGATCTTGGGGCTGACAACTTGATTCTGGATACCAAACTATGGGTTTAATCTCTGGGGAAGACAGATTATCCCTCCCTCAGTGTTCTTTAGATACCTGTCGACCTTCATCTTGGGGAATTTGCTTTTGTGGTTTCCCCGCTGAGAAGCAAATTCTTGAGACGTTTATCTTTGGTACCACTAAAATGGAAGAAAACAATCTGTTATAAATATCAAATTAGAAGATGTAGGAAGTCAATTGATATCCATTAGTGAACAACCAGTAACCTAAACTCGCAAACATAATATAGAGTATTTTATAAGGTTGAATGTGGTAATATTAAATGAATGAGATAAAGGAAGAAGAGAAATAAAAACAAAAACATTAAAGAAAAAGAGGAAAAATGGAGAACTTTTAGAAAGGAAAGAGTATGATATCAGAAAACCCCTTTTAAAACAGCAGTAATAAAGAAAATGAAAACATTACCTTACAATGAGATAGTTAAGGGGAAAATGAATAAAGACAATGAGGATACTAAAAACTAAACACATAAAGTTTATTTTTTAAAATTCCTTCATGGTAAAGTCAAAATATTAATAAGTGTATAAAAGGACGAAAGGCCAAATGAGGGTGAGGGAACAGCAGAGACAAAATAGAAAACCAGAAAAGAAAACTAAAATATATTAATCAGCAATGAAAGCAGTAGAAACAACATTTGACGAATATGTGAGGGAGAATAAAAAAGATAAAATGTTGAATGCGATAGCATAAAATATTACTAAAATATAATAAATATTACTTTATTATATTATAAACATATAATAAAATATTACTAACATATAATAAAAAATTAAGAGGAAATTCTCAAGGGCACATAAAAGAAAAAGATCAAGTCAATAAAATATTGCAATAGTTTTATCCAAAATTAGATGCTGCCAATTTTAGATACAGATGGTGGAGAATGAGGAATGAGCCACCTGAAACTCAACGTCTTTATTGGACAAGCATCTGATATCCCTCAGAGCTGTCTTCATTTTAATATTTAAGTAGTTAATATTTCTTCAAGTTCCCTATGATCTCCACACTTTACTTTGCTGTCAATGGGCTGGGCATGTTCTCCATCCCCTGCTGAGCCTCTCCAGGGACTAGCTAAAGTGGTCACTATGGGTTGTCTCACAAATGGATTAGAAATGGGAAAACAAACACCAATGAGATCTGTACAGTAAGGAAGCTGTCTCCATACTGTCAGAACCTGCTCAATAATAACTGTCTTGCTGGGAAAATGCAGCTTTGGGTGTCAAAAGACTTTAGAGAACTGAAGAGAAGATGAGGGTCTCCAGAGATTGACCCACCCACTGACCTCAAGCACAGGACTATCAAAGTCCAAGAATGGGGCTGCTGCTCTTCCTGGTGCACTTTGCTCTCAGATGCACACACCTTTAGCTGTCTTTGCTTTCTGGCCCTTCCTTGTCCAGCCCCTCTGACTTTCAGCCACTTTCTCACAGGGCACTCCTACCATGGAACTGTGGTAGGTTAAATTCAGGTTACCTAATTTGTGCTTGTCCCCTGCTGTTAGGGTCCTATGGTAGTTCAGTTTTTGAATGATAGGCTCTTTCTCATTTGGTTTCTTCCCAATGACCATATAAATCAACAGGGATATTGTTGACTCACAATACCTACAATGGCACTGAAAGCTTGTGATAGAAATAAAATTATCTTGAACATAGGTTGCTAGACTGTTTGACCAGGGCCACCTACATTATGTGTGTATGTTTGCACACATGTCTGTGTGTGTGTGTGTGTGTGTGTGTGTGTGTGTGTGTATAGTATGAGTACCTATGTGTGTGTGCCCTTATGTATATGGATACACCAATGTTCATATATACATTCATATGTGTGCATAAGTATAAGAATGCCAGGGGTGGAGTGTCTTCTTCAATTTTTCTCCACCTTATGTATTAAAGAAGGCTCTCCTCTCCAGCTACAAGATTATCTTTCCTTTAAATTAATTTATTTTATTTCATGTGCATGGTTATATTGCCTGCATGTATTATCTGTGAACTAGGTGCATGTCTAGTGCCTCTGGAAGAGGGTACTGGATCCCTTGAAACTGACTTTCATAAGAGTGAGCCACCACATGGGTACTAGGAATTGAACCTGGATCTTCTGATTGAACAATCAGTGATTTCAACCACTGAGCCTTCCTTATAGATTAACTTTTTAATGAAGCTTGCCCCGCCCCCTCCAAACAGGGCTCCTATTGGAGAACTGTGTACACAGCTGTAATTGTGTTCCATTCCACTTTTTCCTTTGCTATTTGAAGTCCACCTTTTACTCAACATTTTGGAGCTAGTCTATAACATTTTTAATTTCTGAAGCCCCTCCTTTTTATCTCATTGGAAGAGACCTATCTTTACTTCTGACACTTTTCTTTCACCTGGTCACATGAAGGAAGCATTTCTTATATCTCTTCCAGTCCTTTTAGTTTCTTCCCTCTATGATAGAGACTATTCATTCATCTCCATTTTCTTCGTCATAGGCTACCATCCTCATCCTCTGAGGGGTCCATGTAAGGTAATATCCTATGCTCTAATAAAATATTCACAATTTGATAGATTTATGGTCATGTAATATTTTGGTCTACTGGGTACCTTCAAAGCACATGTCCCATGTTCCATTTCTGTTCTACCACTGACCTGTGATTTGTTCCTGTAAGAAACAGAATTAGGATAAAGAGATAGTTACCAGTGTACTGCTCCTACAGGGGACCATATTGCTGTTGCCATTACCCAAGTAGAGTCTTTCCCAACTGCCCTCAACTCCACCGCTAGGGTACACAACACTTGCTTCTAATTCTGAATAACCTTGCAGTCATGTATGCACAAACACACATCCCAAAAACATATACATAAAATTTAAAGTATATAAAATTATAAGTATCTGATCACACAGAGACATCTGTTAGTACTGTGTACATTTTTCTCACTTAAGAGGTCTTTGGGTATGGATACATATCTAAGCTCCAGTGTCTCATTATTAAATGTGGGATTAATTTTATTCATAAACTAATTTGGGTGTTAACTTGTAAGATTACGTTAAATTAAATCCTTGTAAGATTATATTAAAGTGTGCAAAATTAAAATGAATGGACTTGGAGAGATTAATTAGCAGTTAGCAGCAGGGCCATTTTTCCAAAGAACCTGGGTTTGAATTCTAGCATTATATGGTGGCTAACAGTTATCTGTGTCTCTAGTTCCTGGGGATTTCATGCCTCATTCTTCATGTCCTATTCTTCATACAGCAGGCACTTATATGACTGCAAAACACTTGCACACGAGATAAAATTAAAATTTTAAAAAATGTTTTAAAAAATAAAAAATGTCTTATTCCTTTAAATAATTTCAATCTTAAGAGAACCTTTCTTGATCTTTCTAGGATATACTAAGGAATCTTTGTAACATTATTCTTGGAATGTGATTTCTTGACTTCACTATAAGCTCCAATGCATCATCAGTTAGCCTACTGCATAACAGATAGCATGTATGTAGCACTGTGCTTGGCTTATGCTGGTCTGTAACTTGGGGCTGTTGGCCTAGGAGTCAGATAAGGGGCAACTCACCGGAACAAACTTTACTATGGGTACAGAAAAGAGCACTCATCTTTGTGTCTGGTTCAGTAAAGCTCATTTCAGCACATATGGAAATCCTGTACAAACTCTGAGGGCTGAGGAATATCAACAATAGAGTCAACTTCAGTGGCATAAATCTAATTTTCAGGTTCCCAGGTGTTGTCTTCTTTTTGAATTCTTATATTAATTTATTCTCTTATATCCAACAACCTGACCACAGATTCCCCTAATTTTACCCTAGTTTTTTTTTAACTAGTGACTTAAGTGTAACACATCAAACTCATCAGATGTTCAAGACTTCTAGTTTAATGGGGGGAAAAAAAACTAAATTAAGAAAGGTTTTGAATTGCTATTTAAATTCCATGAGTTAAAATTAGGCAAAAATAATAATAATAATAATTCACACTGTTCATCATTCACAAGTAACAACATAAATATATCTGTTATAGAACAATGTTTTCTTAGGAATACATTAAGTAACAACAGTTGTATAAACCACCATGCAGTAGATCTATGGGAAACATCTACCTGATCTAAAATAGGCAAGGTATTATTACCAAACAAGCCTTGTTTTCAGGTGAATATTATTTTCAAACAAATCAGAAAATGGCAACTAGCAATAATATCAAATTGAAACATTTTCAAGTTGAAAGCTAGGGCCAACATCACCATGTAAACATCCCTCTGAATGACCACAGCTCTTCCCATCTACCAAATCTTCATCCTGACGAAAACTCTTTATTTAATTTGTGGTGCATTCTTCTGCCAGGAGAAAATTTCTTGGACCATTAGCACCTAAAATATCTAGTTACTTGAAATATTATCACAAACCGAGGCAGACTCCTGAAGACTGTTTACCTGGAAATCGGCAGAGTACTGAAATGAAAGCGCCATCCACATCAGTAGACAGCAGCTGAGGTCACCCATGTCAATAAGCAAATGTCAGAGACATTCTTCATGAGTGCTATAGCTCTTCTTTATGTAGAAAGCAATAGTCGCACCTGCCAGGAACACAGTCACATTTCTTTCAAGTAGCATGCTTTCCGGTGCCACAAGTAGGAACATCATAAATTTCAACATCTACCAGAGAATGTCTTTATTTTCAAGTTGAGAGCACAATATACACTACGATTTATTCAGTTAAAGATAAAAGAACTGTTCTTTTATGAAAGGGTTTCCCATTTCATAAGGAAATTACTATTATTATAATTTATTGCTGAGTGGTAAGATAGCTGTCACAAGTTATTTGAGCACATTTGCTTTAAAGATGCTGTTGTTATCCTCTGGCATTTATAGAGCAGAAGATGTTCCTGTATCTAACACTTTAAAATGTTAGCAGCACCAGCTATTAATTATGCTGCCTATAATGTGTGCATGTAATTCAACTTCTGGAGAGTGAAGGACTAGGAGAAAATTAATATTTATTGAGAGCTAACTTTATTTGAAGAGCTATACTAAGCATGTAACATATATCTTCTTATTAAATCCTTAGAGTGGCATGAAATAAGCATTACCCTACTTTGACAACAAGCACCAGAGAACCTGCATGATATGGGGATGTCATATTAAGCATTCCAGATATGACACAAACCATGTTAATGATCATACCATACTTTAGGGGTCATTTTATGATGCAGAGAGACTATTGGCCAAGTACTAATTACAAAAGCAAAATATTCTTAGTATATCAAGTAATAACTTGCAATCCTATACATAATTATAGTCAGGCTAATACTGATATTGTAAATAATGTATACAACAGATCCCTGCCTTCTACAGATAAACACAGCTTTTATAAATCAGTTTATGATAGAAGGAACTGACAAATTTACAACTGACAAAAATCTCAGGACTTAGTAACATGTGCAAATATCTCTTAAAGAAAATTCTACGGAGAATTTTAGGCTTTGTCTAAACCTGTGCTTTTAGAACCAAAGCTTTTTCTTAATGGCTAAGTAGAAGAAATCTGCGTCCCTGTTGTCAATCAGCAAAGAAGAAATGATATCACCAATAGGGAAGCAATAATGAATTACTATATGAAAAGAAAAATATGTAATATTCTATTAGTATATTAACATATCCATGATAGAACTGTCAAAATAATATCAGCATGCTTTCATGTGTGTGATTACAGTGAGTGATAAGTTATTAATGGCCATATCGTTATCACAAAGTGAACTATCCAGCATCCAAATGAAAGAAACTCATTGAGCCAAGCTTAATTACTCATTAAACCTATCTTGTGGAATGTCATATTCCATTCATTAATTAAAACTATTTTTATTGCTGAAAGATTTAATGAATCACTTCCTCAAAAAAAAAAAAAAAAAGTAACTAACCATCAAAACACAAAAGACACAACCAAGTTAAATGACTATTGGCAAGCCTCAGTAGAGTGCAGACTTACAACCTATATATAATTAAATAAGGGTCAGATAAACAGAAGATTACAAAAACACTTTCATCACTTTTCTAAGCATCCCAGAGATTTGATCTGAATAGTTCTTTCCCTATTAAGACAAAGGTTCATTACTAACTCTAATTTTTGTGGTTTCCATTTCTATTGGTCAACATCCAAAAGAATGTCAGGAATGTATTGTTCAATGAAAAGCAGGTTTAATGATTAAATAACTGATAAACTTTCAGGATGCAAAAGGGTGAGGACTGGAACCAAACAGTCCCTGAGACGATGAAGTTTTATCACTTACTATCTATCAAGAGCTAAACATTGATAATAGGTTGCTTATTTAAAATTCTCATTGTGTAGGGCACAGGAATCCCTAAAATTATTCTCAATGTGTATTTATTTCATCCTTTAAATTTCAATATGTTCTTCTTTAAAAGTGCCTAAGCCGGGCATGGTGGCGCACACCTTTAATCCCAGCACTCAGGAGGCAGAGGCAGGTGGATTTCTGAGTTCGAGGCTAGCCTGGTCTACAAAGTGAGTTCCAGGACAGCCAGGGCTATACAGAGAAACTCTGTCTCGAAAAACAAAAAACAAAAAACAAAACAAAACAAAAAAAAAGAGTGCCTAAGAATAACATCTTCTGAAATAATTCCAACTCAAATTATTGATTTAACAGGAAAACTAGGTAAATACTAATATCAGGAAAAAAAAAATGTTTTCCAAGCAGCCTTCGTCTTACCATTCTCTTGACAAAATAGACCTGTGAGTTGATTTTGTCACCTATGTGTGTGTTAAGATGAAGGAAGTTTGAAGACCCTTAGTGCCTTTTGAGTTATCAGAGCTTATCCTAATCACTGGCTAGTCACTGTAATTCCAAAACCTTCATGAATCTGAATTGCTTGAGAAGAGAGACTGTGTTTTGCTTCTTTTAAAACTTTCAACCGTCCATTGCTTGTAATTTGGGCAATTGTGTTACTGATGCCACTGAACTTCCTTTGGGACCTCTCTGGCAAAGAGAAGTGAAGGAGGCTTTTGGTTTTGTTTACCCTGCCCTTTACATCAGAGTTCTCTCATATACAATTCTGCTTTATCTTGCTGGCTTTTGATTTATGATACAGCAGCTACCATTTGGTAGTGATTATCTGAAAAAACATTATTGCGGTTACTGAAATATATGTCAGTTTTTTTTACATTCTTGCAGTTTTAAAAGGTGTATCTGTTTAAAAGATTAAAGTGTATATCACATAAAATTGCCAACACACTAGAAGACTTAAGTCTTTGGAGGGCAATTACCTTTTTATGTATCAAAATAAAATGTTCATGTATCTTTAATCAAATACTTAAAATGCTCAAATAAAATCTAGGAACTTGCACTAAAACTCAGGCACTGTAATCTTGAATCCTTTCAATACTTTTAAGTCATGAAATTTATCCAATTAAGATACTCTACTATAGTAAATAGAGTGTCAAAGTGAACACATATGCACTTAAACATGCCTGTCTCACATACACACATCCAAATACTCATATTAATGTGTGTGCATGCACATATATGCAAACACTCTCTTATTACAGTTTTTAATTTAATTCGAAATAATTCAAAGAATTCCTTTTAATTCTTCCACATTGCACCCCAAGTATAAAAAGGGGTGAATACCCTCTAGTGTTTAAAAGGCATTGATGAGGTACAGCTTCCAATACTGACATTTTAAACAAAATTAGTTATGCTTGCCAATGGCCTTGAACCCACTTCATGCTCAGAATTAGAAGGAATATCAACGGTAGTCTTAAATCTTCACTATTTACGTATATCCACATGGCCAAGCAAACACTTCCAAACAAAGCTTGTGTAAATTCATGATGTTTACAATTCAGGATTCGAAAATGAATATGATGCATAGAGAATTTAAGAACAAAAATTATAGATTAACAACAAAAAATAACCTGAGCAGTTGAGAGCATTAAAAATTTAAAAACCCGGGCTGGTGAGATGCTCTTCTAAAGGTCCGGAGTTCAAATCCCAGCAACCACATGGTGGCTCACAACCATCTGTAANGAGATCTGACGCCCTCTCCTGGAGTGTCTGAAGACAGCTACAGTGTACTTACATATAATCAATCAATAAATCTTTAAAAAAAAATTAAAAACCCATAGTGAAAATTCAAATTTAAGTTCTTACTATGACAATCAGGTTACTTTAATGTAAAATCATTAGTAATTTTCCATAAGATTAAAATATAATACATGATTCAAATAATGTGACTGATCTAAAGCCGGCTAATGAGTTCATTTTCAAGAGACCAAAGGCAGTGAACCTCTGTCACTCAGTACCTCAGTTATTTATTGCTGAATAAGAAATAAATCCCAAACCACTGTGCCATCAATAAATGATCGAGCATGTTCCAGAAATCAAGGGTCAGGCTTTAGACAGCATTCAGAAGGGATGGACTATGTTGATCTCTGAGTCAGGCACATAATGGAAAGATGCAGTGTTTAAACCAGAGTCCTTCAGTGGAGCATCCTCAGGCATGCCTAATGGCTGGCCCTGGTGTTGGCAGGGGTCATGCTGAGGGTGGTGTCATCTCAAACACATCCATCCCCTCCTACTGACTGAGCCTCACTATAGCATTGTGATTGGCTTCTAGAGTGATCCCATCTAGATACCCTGTCTGACCTTCAGTGACCCCCTGCTTACTTGCTTCCAGTGCACACAATCTGCTCAGATTTAATGGGGTGAGCACCAGGCTCTGGCAGACAAGCTTGTGGCAAGGGAGTTAGCCTCAAAAGCTCAGCATTTCCTTTACTAAAAAGGCAAGGAAAGTAAACAGCATTCTACTGGGTGGTACTTTCCATCCACCTTGTTCTTTATTTCTTTTGTTCATTTATTGTTTGAGTTTGGGAAGAATGTGTTTGCATCTAAGTGGAAGCAAAAGTACATTTTAGGATACATAATGTCAGGGGATTCCTATTAAGAACAGGAAGGCACACACTTCTCACCTGTCTCAGATACAAATGTACACCTAGTAACAGTGAAGGGCATAGAGGAAAGGAAGGCCCCTGGAGAGCAATCCTCCCCAACACTCCTGAAGTAACTCTGGGCACTTGCAACACCCCAGCATCTGCCTCTGAACAATTATTACAATATCTGGTATTCTGTTAATAAGTTTTGACATGGCAATGTGAATTAAATTCTCGGGGTAGAATCTGAAGCATTCTAAGCTTGCTATTCTGACAAATCAAGACCCAAGATTGGTACCTTTAAACTGGTACGACAATATCAACACATTAGCAAAGGCAGGTTTTGTACTTTACCCGGTAATACCCCCTGCATGTTTTACTTTTCGCACATTACTTTCCAGTGGCACAGTATGGGCATCTGATCTGGCAAAGATGTCATGAATAGCAAGTCTTGCTTTCCCCAAGAAGATATATTACAGCTAATGAGTTAGCTAGGACACTGGCAATGATAGGAAGCCGTGGTATGGAGCTCAGCTATGTCCAGCTCGATCCTCAGACGAAATAAGTATGCATTCAGAAACAAGAAGGATGTGGTCTATTGCTTCTCCTCTAAGGCAGTGACAAGGATTTCTCCTCTGGTGAATCTGCAATTAAAATAGCCTCTATCCCAGGCACAATGATTCAGCTTTATCTGTCGTTTGCACTCTGTCCATTACATAAGCCTTGTGGAAATAAATGACATTCCCTTGTGCCACCGTTCCTACCACATCAACTGTCATTTTAAATGGCAAGAGATTAAGAAACCTCTGAACAGTGAATTTCCTGATATTTCCAGAGCAAATAAATTGCAGCAAGAAAAATTAACTTACTCTATCAAAGGAAAGTTACCAGTATTCTTCCCCAAATTGAGAGCAATTCCATCCACGGAACTACACATAAACATTTTATAATGCATTTAAGATTTTGAAATCCTATGAACTAATATTTGGTATAAACATTTATTGTCAAAGGAGACAGTCAGGAGTTTTTTTGTATAAGGGAAATTCAGTATACACAAAAATGAAACTGAAGTATAGGCACATGGGGAAAAAGATTTATTTTTTGAAAATTCTGTTCATGTGGACACAAACAAGATATAGCAAGCTAAATATAATATTTTCTTAGCAAAATATATATTTCTCCCAAATGCCCACACTTTAAAAGAAATAAATAAACATTCTAGGTTAATAATAAGCTGGATACTCACATATACTATGAATAAAACACTTAATAGAACAGAAACATGATCCATTCTCATAGAGCATTGTCCAGTTCCAGTTGAATGCTATCACAGGATCAACAATTATATAAATGGGCAAAAGCCCCTAATGTTCTCAGTATGGCAAAAACCAACCCAAGAATGGGCTTTACTCTTCTGAGGAAGGTCTAGACATCAAGTGAAATTTGCCTTGAGAAATGGCCTATGGAAGAGTGAAGGACTCCAGGATGATGAGGAATACAGTCCAAGCCCTAAGGAGGAATTTGAATATGGGCCAGAACTGGAATTTCCAACATACACGCAGCCTCAGACATGGGAGAACAAGACTCATAGATTCACACAAAGGAAGAACTAGAACACATAGTAGGTTTTGATGTTCTCTTTTACCTTTTTAAAAATAGAATGTAAGCTCTTAGATCTCATTATGGCCTTTAAAGAAAAAAAATGTTTAATAAGATTATTCACTTCATCACTCTCACTCACCTAGTAACACCTGATCTCACTCTGTAGAGCCTTCTCCCATCTCCTTGTCATGTTCACGGTTCTTGTATTTTATGCCTTAACCCTCCCATTTCCTCATCTGACTTCATTCCCTCCCCCTCCCCTCCCCCTGTGGTCTCTCCCTCTCCCACTCTTCTCTTCTGCCCCTCCCCACTCTCCTCTTGTCCTCTATCTACTCCTCTACTCCCCACACCCCACCATGTGGGTGTGCAATGCTTTGTAAATTTTGGATGTTTGTCTTCTTTCTCAAGCACAGCTAGTGAAGATAGTTAACCCCCCCCCCATTTTGTGGGGTGTTTGCTATGTACAGTGTTTTTGCTTCTGTGTGGTGCCATTTGTTCATTTTGAGGCCAATTTGTTTTATTTTTTATTGGATATTTTATTATTTACATTTCAAATGTTAGCCCCTTTCCTGGTTTCCCCTCTGCAAACCACCTATCCCATTCCCCTCCCCTGCTTCTTTGAGGGTATTTCCCCACCCATGCCCTCACTCCTGCCTCACTGCCCTAGCATTCCCCCACACTGGGACTTTGAGCCTTCACAGGACCAAGGGCATCTCCTCCAATTGATGTCCAACAAGGCCATCTTCTGCTACATATGCAGCTGGACCCATGGGACCCTCCATGTATACTCTGGTTGGTGGTTTATTCCCTGGGAGCTCTGGGATGTCTGATTGGTTGAGATTGTTGTTCTTCCTATGGGTTGCAAACCCCTTCTGCTCCTTCAGTCCTTTCTCTACTGCTCCATTGGGGTCTCTGTGCTCAGTCCATTGGTTGGCTGCAAGCATCTATATTGGTCAGGCTCATCATATCTCATGAGGCCAATTCTTATGCCATTGGAGTTGGTTGAGAAAGTCCCCACATCTTTGCCTATACCTATGTCTTTAATCACACTTCCTATGATTTCCTCCTGTACTTTCGGCATTTTTGTGTTTTAAGATTTATAGTATTGTATGTATGGGTGTTATGCCTACATTCATGTCTATGGAAGATATGCATGCATTGACCAAAGAACCAAGAAGACAGCATCGATTGCCTAAAACTGGAATTAAACAGGGCTGTAAGGAAACACGAGCATTGAAAATCAATCTCAGGTCTGCTGGAAGAGCAGCCAGTATTCTTAACTGCTGAGCCATAGCTCTAGTTTTAAATCAAAGGTTTTTCTCCATTTTGAGTTAATTTCCATACACGGTGAAAGATCTGAATCTACTCTCATGTTTCTGTGTGTAGATATCCAGTTGTTGAATGTTTTGTCTGTTTCTATCCTCAACTTATATTTGACACCTTTGCAAAAAATCACATGATCTCGAAGTAATTATTGTATTTTCTACAGTATAATCTTTCTGTTAATTTCAACTTGGCCTGTATCATGACCAATTTTGGAGAAAGTTTCATGTACCTTTGAGAAGAATATGTATTCTCCATCTGTCAGCAGGAATATCATTATAAATGTGTGTGTGTGTGTGAATATATATATATATCCACAGACCTACTTGGATATGTCATCTTTGCTCTTTCTAGTTTAGAAGAGCTATCTAAATATGAGCATAGGTTATCAAAGCCTTCAACTATTACTGTCATTACCTGTGTATGCTCTTATTTTTATGTACTTTAAAATATATTTATTAAATATATATTCATATATATAATTAGCACATCGATGTTTAAAATTGTTAAAACACCGTTCAATAAAGCATTTATTTTTTTATTTGCCCAAATTTCTATATGTACACCAAATGCATGCAGTTTTCTTTGAGGCTAGAAGAGGACATTAGATCTCCTACAACAGGAATACAACTGGTTGTGACTCACCATGTAGATTCAGGGAACTGAATCTGTATACTCTGCCAAAGAAGGACATGTTCAAAAAACAAAGAGAAGGAGAAGAAGAAGAAGAAGAAGAAGAAGAAGAAGAAGAAGAAGAAGAAGAAGAAGAAGAAGAAGAAGAAGAAGAAGAAGAAGAAGAAGCCTGGATGGATTCTTCCCAAGGAGAAAGTTGTCTTTCTTATTCCTCCTGTGTAGCATCCTTTTGAGAATTTTCCAGAATAGTGGCTTACTTGCCATGAACTACTTTAATTCACATGTATCCTGAAATATCTTTATTTCTCCATCAGTCTTGAAAGATAGCATTGCTGGGTGTAGAATTCTTTATTCACAGTTATTCAATTCAGAACCTGAATTATATTATAATGTGTTAATCTGAATGGGTATCAAAATACCCATGGAAGGAGATACAAAGTGTGGAGAAGAGACTGAAGGAAAGGCCATTTAGAGACTGCCCCACCTGGGGATCCATCCCAAATACAGTTACCAAACCCAGACACTATTGTGGATGCCAACAAGTACTTCCTGACAGGAGCCTGATAAAGCTGTCTCCTAAGAGGCTCTGCCAGGGCCTGACAAATACAGAAGTGGATGCTCACAGCCAAGCAATGGACTGAGCACAGGGTTCCCAATGGAGGAGCTAGAGAAAGGACCCAAGAAGCTGAAGGGGTTTGCAGCCCCATAGGAGTAAAAATATGAACCAATGAGTCCCCCCAGATCGCCCAGGGACTAAACCACCAACCAGAAAGTACACATGGAGAGGCCATGGCTCCAGCCCCATATGTAGCAGAGGATGGCCTTGTGAGACATCAGTGAGAGGAGAGGCCCTAGGTCCTGTGAAGGCTCTGTATTCCAGTGTAGTGGAATGCAAGGCCAAGAAATGGAATTGGGAGGGTTGATGATCAGGGGGAGGGGCAGTGAAAAGGGGGGTTTTGGAAGGGAAATTAGGAATGGGGATCATATTTGAAATGTAAATAAAGAAAATATCTAATAAAACAGTGTTAATCCAGCTTCTAAGGTTGCTGATGAAAGCTCTGAAGTTATTTTGATACCCTTGCTTTTGTACACAAGTCATCAGTTTTCTTTTATTGCTTTTAGTATTATTGCTTTTCTTTGAAAATTTTGGCATCTTAACTAAGATGCCTTTGCGATTTTCTTCTCCATTTATATCTATTTGAGATTCTAAATGTCTCTTATTCTTGTGTTTTGTTGTCTAATCCATTCTCAGATTTGCAAAGTCTTCTGCTGTAATTGCATCAAGCATTCTATCTATCCCTTGTGATTTATCTCAACTCCCTTTTCTGCCCTGTGAGTTCTCAGGTTGAATCTCTTCAATATATTTCAGAACTCTTTAATATACTGGTCACAGTCCTCTTTTTCATCTTATTAATATCTGAATGTATTATTTTCTCTCAAGCTTTTTTCCCCCAATCCTGATATGTTTCTTCATCATAGGCTTGTCTGTCACTGTGTTTTCTGATGTTGTTTCTATGTATATGACTATTTCTGTCATTTCAAGTATTTGTTTCTTGTTTTCAGTGTTTCAATTTTCCTGCTAATCTTTTCCTTCATATTAGACTTTACCTTCCAATTTACTGTTTTATTTTGTGAACTGTCTTGCTGAATTCTTAGT
Organism: Mus pahari; assembly: GCF_900095145.1. Lineage (NCBI taxonomy): Eukaryota > Metazoa > Chordata > Mammalia > Rodentia > Muridae > Mus > Mus pahari. Next base: position 63,340,312 of record NC_034598.1, read on the forward strand.
TACTTTTCCATAATTCCTGTATCTTTTTGTTAGAACCTTCTCTAAATTTGTTAATTATTTTGAAAAGTAAAAATGTAAATTCTTTCTCTATCATTTAAGCTATCTCTATAACCTTGGATTCCATCCAGCTGGCTTCAGACTTTCTATATAGTCTAGGTGGATTTTAAGTACCATATCTTTCTCTCCTTCTCCAAAGTGTTAGGGTTACAAATATGTATCACCATGCTCAGCTGCCCCAAACTCTTGCCTACCACGAATATAAATAGATTTAGGTTTCAAGTGATAGCTGCACAATTCTTTACCATGATTTCCCAATTAATTTAATTTTTCCTTCTTTAAAAAAATCAAAAAATTAACTTGGCTGAAAACCTAAAGATCATTATTCATTAATCCAACCTCAATGTAATTCTGTTAGACATGAATTTTTAGGTCCTGATAAGAAAATGTTAATAAAACTTATTTTCAAACTGAATGGGTACAGAGAGGTTCTAATCATCATACCTTTTTAATCTCTCGGGCTCTCTAATCCTGGGATACATTTTTAGGTTTAGACATAACTCTAAGCCAGGGGACAATAGGAGATGGAAAACCCTCTAAGCTAGTTCACCAAGCCCTACACCACAAACTAAGTATTATAGTCATAGACATTTAGAAGAAAGATAGGCTAAAATATATTCACTTTGATTCGGCTTTCTCTTGTCAAACATAATCATCACTGATAGCTATTGTGCCACTCATATCTTTTTTCAGAGCACCTGAACTCCACCTTTGGTCTTTATGCCTTCTAATTGTTTCATGTGGGAATATTTTCATAACTCTATGTCTTAGGGTTTCTATTCTTGCACAAACATCATGATCAAGAAGCAAATCGGGGAGGAAAGGGTTTATTCAGCTTACATTTCCCACATTGCTGTTCATCACCAAAGGAAGTCAGGACTGGAACTCAAGCAGGTCAGAAAGCAGGAGCTGATACAGAAGCCATGGAGGGATGTTCTTTACTGGCTTGCTTCCCCTGGCTTGCTCAGCCTGCTCTCTTATAGAACACAAGACTATCAGCCCAGAGATGGTACCACCCACAATGGGCCCTTCCCCCTTGATCACCAACCTAGAAAATTCCCCACAGCAGGATCCCAACTGAAGCTCCTTTCTCTGTGATAACTCCAGCCTGTGTCAAGTTGACACAAAAATAACCAGCCAGTACATTCTATTAATCATAAAAGAATTTCAGTTGCATTGAGTTTCTAATTCAGATTTCTATCACAGAGTTTATGTTTTCGAGTTTCTGATGTCATTGAATGTGTATTGCCCACTGTATAATGCATGTTAGATGAAGGTGACCTTATTCCCAGAAATTTATGTTTTTGATATTCAATAACCTTCTGTATAGAAAACAGGTGGATGGATAATGGAAACTGATGATGTAATGAGACCGTTATTGCCCTCGGTGGCCCCCTTTACCAGCCCTATGCCAACGCTTTAGATGCAGGATGTTCAGTGTTGTGCAAATAACAATCCTTTCCTTGATAATTGTGCCTCCCCTTCAAATTCTAGACAATAGCCAGTGAATTTGAAAATGGGGTATGGGGAGATGATTCTTTGCGGTACAGGTCAAACTAACACTAAATATAGTGCAATATGTAACACAGATACTCATTCTTCCAAGGTCCTTCCTCCAGAAGAGCCACACTTTTTTTTAGTTTTTTCCTGTCCTACATCTTATTGTTCCCTGTTTCTGTGAGCAGCTCTGCTAAAATTTAATTTTTAAATAATTTTTATGTCACTCTCTACCTCTAGAAGGGAGGAAGGAAAGAAGGAAGGAAGGAAAGACTTTAAAAATCATGTGTGAATGTAAAAATCCATCAAGGTCAGGACCAAAAGCAAGAATGCATCATGAATACAGAATCTGAATGTGGAGGTAATGACCTGTGATGGTGATTGGGGAAGAATTCAGATATATAAACCATTGTTATCCTTCCATTGTGGGGCTATCCTTGAAACTTGGTAAGCAGATTTAAGTCTGAGTTTAACTCCTGCAAGCAAGTCTTTGCAAGTAATTCAGAAACACCAGTAAGTAGTTCAGAACCAGACAACACTTTACAAAAAGATAAGAAATATAAAATAAGACATGAAGACCATTCAAATCTGGGCATATAGTTTGAATACCAAGCTTAGAAATTTTGAGAATTTTCCTATGAGCAAAGAAAGGTATCTAAATTACTTTCATGAGAGCAAGAAGCAATCTCAACATGTAGCTGTCCAACACTTTACCCCAGGATGTGGCTACATCCCTTCAGTTGTAACCCTGTGTTGCTATTTAATATTACACATAGCTACTGAAATTCATGGAATGTGAACCCTAATATGCATGCATTAAACCATTAGTATAATTTTAACATAAAAAACAAGGAAAGGATGGTCCTTTCTTCTGTCTTAGCTCCGAACTTTGTCTCTGTAACTCCCTCCATTGGGTATGTTGTTTCCCATTCTAAGAAGGAATGAAGTATCCACACTTTAGTCTTCCTTCTTCTTGAATCTCAAGTGTTTTTGCAAATTGTATCTTCAGTAGTCTCAGGGATCCATCCCATATACTACCACCAAACCCAGACACTATTGCATATGCCAGCAAGATTTAGTTTACAGGACCCTGTGATAGCTATCTCTTGAGAGGCTAGGCCAGTGCCTGGCAAATACAGAAGTGGATGCTCACAGTCATCTATTGGATGGAACACAGGGCCCCTAATGAAGGAGCTAGAGAAAATATCCAAGGAGCTAAAGGGGTCTGCAACCCTATAGGAGGATCAACAATATGAACTAACCAGTACCCCCCCAGAACTGTGTCTCTAGTTGCATATGTAGCAGAGGATGGCCTAGTCGACCATCAATGGGAGGAGAGGCCCTTGGTCTTGTGAAGATCATATGCCCCAGTACAGGGGAATGCCAGGGCCAGGAAGTGGGAGGGGGTGGGTTGGGGAGCGGGGGGGGGAGGGTATAGGGGGCTTTGGGGATAGCATTTGAAATGTAAATGAAGAAAATATCTAATAAAAGAATAAGTAAGTAAAAAACAAGGAAATTCAAATCATAAAATTTATTTTTTAAAAAATTAAAGAATTTTAAAGAATTCATTTTATTTTGTCCTAAGAGAAAAACCAATCTCATTGGTTTTAATGTATACATTTAAACAAAAATTTCTGTACAACAGAACTGAATAAAGACTAAATACTACTTTAATTTCAAAAGGAACTTTCAAACTCTGAATAGCAAAACTAAAAACTCAATGAGAACTCTTCACCTCGTTTTGTAGGTTTGATTCTCCCCCAGTATATTCTGAAGAGAACATGGTGGTCTGAAGCAAGACTTTACAAGTATGTAGTCTGAGGAATGCCCCCAGAATATGAAAGAAAGCAAATAATAAAGCAAATAAAAAATGGACCTACTGATGCAACTGAGGTCAAACTTCGTGTAGTCCCCTAGAATCTGTGAGCTTCCTGTACAGAGTGAGGGAAGATCACCGAATCTCACCAGATGCTGACCCCTGCACATAGATACTTCCAACAAGAGTAAGGAGACTGGACAGGCCGATCACAGTTCTAGAAGGAACTTGCTATAAACTGTCACTCTCAGATATCAGCATCTATAGCACCAAGAACCACTCAATGCATCTACTGCATCTTATGTGTACACATGTGTGTGTAGGTATGAGAAAGAGAGACAAGGAGAAAAGAGAGTACTGTAGTACGTCTACATACGTTTATTTGGTGGTAGTGAGGCATCTGTATGGTTCACTGAACCTTATTTGAAAGATAGCTTTGCTTTCCCTACTCCCCCTATATGCCCACTTTTGCAATGCAATATACACAATCCAAACCTCAAAGGATTAAAATCTAAACAGCTTCCCTAAAGTAATGTTGTTTTTACTCTCACAGATTTGTCCCACAGGGACATTCACAGTTGCCCTTAGTAAAATTCTAGCTATAACTGGAGCAGAGAAGAGTGTTTTTACAGATTTGTATAATCCCTTTTCATCAGGATCTATTAAGATTTGACAAACTCAGCCTCGCATTTTAAAGCTTGTGTAGGCTTTAGCTGGAAATACCAAGCCTTTCAGAAAGCAAACTCCATAAAGAGTCAAAACTGTCTTACACCAAGCTGACAAGTTCATGAGAAACTCAAATATTACACAGAGTAAATAATCTAAATTCCTCTCATTATATGCAGAATGAACAAACTAGAATTAGGCAAAAACCATTCAGGTACCTCATCACCTCTCTAAGCCTTCAAACGTCTTTCTCTATCCTTGATCTTGTCTCCTTACAAGTATTTTATAATTTTTATTCAAAAATTCTACTCTAACTTACCTCATTTCTTAATCTTTGCAATAAATAGGCATAACATCATCCTGCTTGGTGGATACTACCCTCGGGGGTGGAGGGGAAAAAGCAAGAATGAGGAAATAAACATTCATCCTGTTGGACTAATAATGAATCTGTGCTTATTTTTGTGCCATACATAAAATAAATTTAGTGCAGTTTAGTTTGCTCTCTGTTATTTTGTTATACAATGGCTAATAATTAAATGCTAGAAAAAAGGGGAGAAGTTTAAGGTAGGAAGGCAATTACAGCAGCGGAGATCCTCACAGCCTATTGAATAGGGAAGAAAACAATGTCATATAGCAAAAGGAAAGTCACAAAGTTAGTGAGTGTGGAAGGAGAATGGGGGCTGTGAAGTATGTCTCTTGCCTGGAGTCATAGGTCACCTGGACACTGATACCACAGTGGCCTAGAGAGGATCGTCAGAGACAGTGCCCAAGTCCTTTAACAGTGACGTGCTGGCATCTTCTTCAACAAAATTGTCACTCTAAAATTACGAATTTTCCTAAACCTTCCAACCCTGTCAGCCTGTACCTTCTATTTTGTTGTCTGCATTTACAAGTACAATGGCCTTACTATTTCACTTATGTGTGAGATGATGCAATACCTGGCTTTCTGTGATTGACAGAAATGGCTTACAGGTACATCCCCACTGTTCAAATGACAGTTTTTCTTGTTCTAAAATCCAAATAGTATTCCCTCATTTGTATTTATTTTATGATTAATATATGGATAGATAATTATACTATATATGTAAGTGAATAATATTTGGACTATATTTAAATATATATATAAGACATATATGTATGCATACCTACATACAATAAGGATTTTACTCTTTCATAATGAACATTAAGACTATTTCAATAATGGCTCACAATGAACATAAAAATAAACATAATTAAATTTTCTTTTAAATATATACTCATACTAGAGTTGCTGGATGATATGGAATAATTACTTTTTGAAGGATCTGTATTCTGCTTTATAAGTAACAATTCATAGAGGAAGACTTTTGGAACCAATGGATAAATTCACGTATTATTGAATAATAAATTTTATCAATTCAAAATGATAAGCATAGATATTAATAACCTAAGACAAGAAATGAAGCTATAAAACATTGATGTCAAATACAAGTTATGCATATCAGGATTAAAAATATGAACGATGAGATACGATAAAACAGAAAGAAATTTGAAGAAACTATAATTGTTTTGCCAAGATGGCGAAAGGAAAGGTTGGATGTCATATGAAATAAAGCAAAACATACTGAAACAGAAATTAATATACAAGTACATGCAGGATACAAATAATAGGAGATCCAGTTAGACAGTGGTCACACACGTCTTAATCCCACCACTAATAAGACAGAGGCAGGTAGATCTCTGAGTTCAAGGCCAACATGGTCTACAGAGTGAGTACTGGGGCAGCCCCAGCTGTTACACAGAGAACCCATGTTTTAAAAAACAAAACATTTTGCCTGATAAACAGCTTCAGTGCAGTAGCTGGATATAAAATTAACTCAAACAAATCAGTGGCCTTCCTCTACACGAAGGACAGACGGGATGAGAAAGAAATTAGGAAAACAACACCCTTCACAATAGTCACAAATAATATAAAATACCTAGGTGTGACTCTAACTAAGGAAGTGAAAGATCTGTATGACAAGAACTTCAAACCCCTAAAGAAAGAAATTGAAGAAGATCTCAGAAGATGGAAAGATCTCCCATGCTCATGGATTGGCAGGACTAACATAGTCAAAATGGCCATCCTGCCAAAAGCAATTTACAGATTCAATGCAATCCCCATCAAAATTCCAACCCAATTCTTCACAGAGTTAGAAAGGGCGATTGGCAAATTCATCTGGAATAATAAAAAACCTAGGATAGCAAAAACCATCCTCAACAATAAAAGAACCTCTGGTGGAATCACCATGCCTGACCTTAAACTGTACTACAGAGCAATTGTGATAAAAACTGCATGGTACTGGCACAGTGACAGACAAGTAGATCAATGGAATAGAATTGAAGATCCAGAAATGAATCCACACACCTATGGTCACTTGATCTTTGACAAGGGAGCTAAAACCATCCAGTGGAAAAAAGATAGCATTTTCAACAAATGGTGCTGGCACAACTGGAGGCTATCATGTAGAAGAATGAGAATCGATCCATTCTTATCTCCTTGTACAAAGCTCAAGTCTAAGTGGATCAAAGACCTCCACATAAAACCAGAGACACTGAAATTGATAGAGGAGAAAGTGGGGAAAAACCTCGAAGATATGGGCACAGGGAAAAAATTCCTCAACAGAACACCAATGGCTTGTGCTGTAAAATCAAGAATTGACAAATGGGACCTCATAAAACTGCAAAGCTTTTGTAAGGCAAAAGACACTGTCAACAAGACAAAAAGGCCACCAACAGATTGGGAAAGGATTTTTACCAATCCTAAATCTGATAGAGGTCTTATATCTAATATATACAAAGAGCTCAAGAAACTGGACTCCAAAAACTCAAAAAATCCCATTAAAAAATGGGGTACAGAGCTAAATAAAGAACTCTCAACTGAGGAATATCGAATGGTTGAGAAACACCTGAAAAAATGTTCAACATCCTTAGCCATCAGGGAAATGCAAATCAAAACAACCCTGAGATTCCATCTCACACCAGTCAGAATGGCCAAGATTAAAGATTCAGGTGACAACAGATGCTGGCGAGGTTGTGGAGAAATAGGAACACTCCTCCATTGCTGGTGGGGTTGCAAGCTTGTTCAACCACTCTGGAAATCAGTCTGGCGGTTCCTCAGAAAATTAGACATAGTACTACCGGAGGATCCTGCTATACCTCTTCTGGGCATACTGCTTGTGGACGTTGTACATCGTGGTGCGCACTAGGCTCCGCACCACGATGTACAACGTCCACAAGCAGAGGAGAGAGAGAGAAAAGGAAGGAGGGAGGGAGAGAGGGGGGGGGAGAAACAAAAATAGTTCCAGAAAAAAAGAAATTGAAACATACAGGGAAGTTTTCTAATGCACAATACACAATGGTAAGGATATTTTAAAAAGTGATATGTAAATGAAGAAATCTAATGAAAAAAGATTAAATAAATGTTTTAAAGACTTCAGATTGAAATAATTCATTAAATTACAATACTTTCATGTGCAGAACAACTGTCATTCACTTAATAAACTTAAAACCATATAAATATGCCAAAATATCATGAGTTATCTAGCTGTATAGTAGTTAGACCCAGATCTTCATCAGGATCCTCTACAGAAACATCTGATTTTTAGAAAATGATATAGAATAATAAGTTTAAAGTGGTTGATAGAAAATAAATGTGATCCTTGAATGATGATTATGCAGAAATGAGTATCTGTAGCTAACATATTAGGGAATCACAATTGTTTTCCAGCTCAAACTGAGTGAGAACACTCCTTTAGAAGACACACTGCTTGTGGACGTTGTACATCGTGGTGCGCACTAGGCTCCGCACCACGATGTACAACGTCCACAAGCAGACCGGAGGATCCTGCTATACCTCTTCTGGGCATATACCCAGAAGATCTTCCAACTGGTAATAAGGACACATGCTCCACTACTGCTTGTGGACGTTGTACATCGTGGTGCGGAGCCTAGTGCGCACCACGATGTACAACGTCCACAAGCAGAGTTATCTAGCTGTATAGTAGTTAGACCCAGATCTTCATCAGGATCCTCTACAGAAACATCTGATTTTTAGAAAATGATATAGAATAATAAGTTTAAAGTGGTTGATAGAAAATAAATGTGATCCTTGAATGATGATTATGCAGAAATGAGTATCTGTAGCTAACATATTAGGGAATCACAATTGTTTTCCAGCTCAAACTGAGTGAGAACACTCCTTTAGAAGACACACTGCTTGTGGACGTTGTACATCGTGGTGCGCACTAGGCTCCGCACCACGATGTACAACGTCCACAAGGGAGGGAGGGAGGGAGGGAGGGAGAGAGGGGGGGGGAGAAACAAAAATAGTTCCAGAAAAAAAGAAATTGAAACATACAGGGAAGTTTTCTAATGCACAATACACAATGGTAAGGATATTTTAAAAAGTGATATGTAAATGAAGAAATCTAATGAAAAAAGATTAAATAAATGTTTTAAAGACTTCAGATTGAAATAATTCATTAAATTACAATACTTTCATGTGCAGAACAACTGTCATTCACTTAATAAACTTAAAACCATATAAATATGCCAAAATATCATGAGTTATCTAGCTGTATAGTAGTTAGACCCAGATCTTCATCAGGATCCTCTACAGAAACATCTGATTTTTAGAAAATGATATAGAATAATAAGTTTAAAGTGGTTGATAGAAAATAAATGTGATCCTTGAATGATGATTATGCAGAAATGAGTATCTGTAGCTAACATATTAGGGAATCACAATTGTTTTCCAGCTCAAACTGAGTGAGAACACTCCTTTAGAAGACAAAGGCAACGAATGAACCCAGGAAATTGTCAGGGAATGCTGAGATTGATCCTAAAGTTTTCTAATGGGTATTTCTATTTCAACATTCAAGGAACTACACGCTAGTTGGATTTCCATGACTATATCAAATTACCCAGCACAGGTTATAAATAGGAAAGGCCAGGTTTACCTCACACTTTTGGAAGTTTCAGCCCTCTTACTGAGACTCTCAGAAATAGAATTTTCTAGAAGAATGTGAGTATCATTGCTTACATTTTTCCACTTCTAGCCTTGGGTACATCGTACATCCACTTCTCTAATGCACATATAGAAGAGGCATTGTTTTGCTTCTCCATTCCCTTGCTACTAGAGAAGTTATTTTGAGCACAAAGGAACCAGACTAAAGACAGAGTTTTAGAAAGAGATCATGCTTTGCTGATTTTCTTAATTTAGAACCCAGATAGAAGCTAAAGCTTTCTACCCCACATAAGAATCCATCTATGTTATTTTGGGTTATAGACTTCTACAAGATAGAGGGTTCTTTGATTACTGTTACCATTCTTTCTATGTCTAGGGAAGAGTAAGAATGTGCCTCCAGGGGTTGCAAGCTACAATTACAAGAAAACCTGTTACAACTTGGGGAAAGTAATTTGAAAAGCACAACCAAGCAAATCAGTTATAAGCCTTTAGTAGTGGCACTAGTCTGTTATTTTCAGAAGGATTTTGTCTACTTAATTATTAAAATAAGAATAAAACCAATGAATCCCATGGCATCCATTCAATTCAAACCCTAAAATTATGCATAGAGAGGCTGGAATTGGCTCCCAGGTAAGGATGATATAAATACCATAGGGAAGAGAGAGATGAGCAATGTTTTACTTTTTATAAGTATATTAAACCAGTATTTCAAAGTTACAGCACTGCCTGTATAGCTAATGTAATATTTAATACTGTTATTTAATGACTTAGTAATGTACTCACCTTAAATGTAGAGCTGTACTAAAAGGTTATCCTTTGCCAATATTTTATAAGCTGTTACTAGAATTGTATCTGAGGATTAAAAGGATCAGTTAGCCCTGACTGTTCACTGAGGCATTCAACATGGCTTCAAGCTGCAAGTAGCAATGTTATAAATCTACAAGTGAGATGCGTAGACAAGAAGAACTTCATTGTAGATATTACCAAAATTGAAGAATCTGTCCTGCATATTTATGTACAGAATTGGTTCCCTCTTCCTTCTGCGCATTAACATACTATACTACTGTTATATGCCATTGGGGTGAAGAAAACCAGGAGATAAACTAAATTCAAAAATATGTTCACAACTCCTTAGGATCTGCAGAAGACCTACGAGAAGCAAAAGCAATTATGCATCTAAAATGATTTAACACAAAGGTGATGAGATAGTGAAACAGGTTGCTGGTACTTTGCTCCAGACACAATTAGACTGATGGAATTCTGCGACGTCATTTGATAAGTGGGTCATTCTTCCACACTACAACACTGTGTTGCCCCAAGAGGCTTTCCCTTTGGTCTCTCCTTACTCACTGCCTGATATGTGTATATACATCCTAATTCTGCTGGCAGGTAACAAAATTTTCAACAACATGTGAAATTGTGGTTAAATAATTCAGTTTTACATTTTTTCCTGAGAATGGCAGAGGAAAATCAATGATGAGACTCTAGATGTTAATGACAATTCTAAATGGCAAATATGTTCCTTCTTATTGAAAAATGCATAAGCATCAAATGACCGAGCCAGCTCACTCAGTCGCCAGGGTCTCAATGGAGGGAGTGAGGACTGAAAAGACAAAGACAATTAGACAACACTGTATAACCTGACTCCAGCCAGCGCTGAGGTTGAAGCAGGTTTATTTTTTACCCCTTATCTGCTTTTATATCATTCTAGGGACATTAAAAAAAACCATGGTCAGTTCTTAGATCAAAGACACAGTAATCAAGAGAAATAGTAAACAAAGAGATCACACAAGTTATTAATCAAGCAAAGAAGTCAGCAAAAAGATCACATAAGGTAGTAAGCAGGCAGAGCAGTAACAAAGTCTAATATTCCTGTCTGAGCCTACTTCCTTGTCTGAGCCTACTTCCTTGTCTGAGCCTACTTCCTTGTCTGAGCCTACTTCCTTGTCCGAGCCCAGTGACAAATGCCAAATTTCTAGATGCTCCAAAAGTTCTTAACAGTCAAAGGCAGTAATAAACCTCAAAACTAGGATAAATGAAACATTAAATCAACTTTTCATCAAGCTGAACATACTTTCTCAAAGACAAAATATTTTATCCAGTTAGGAAAAAGAGCTAAGTCCCATGTTTACTGTAGACAGTCCACAGTTCAACAAGAGAAAAAACAAATTTCAGCGAACTAAAATAACTTTTTAAATCTTATTTTTAATTAACGTAAAACATTATTCTTCAGAATATTATGCTGAAACTAAGAAACAACTTCAGTTTCCACACTCTGGACATGACAAAAAAAATTCTTCATTTATCAGAAGTTAGTCCATAATTAAATGAGAATTTTCCCTTGATTCAGATAACTAGTGATTATTTCCATTCCACAACTATTGCATACTCGTCAATGAAAGAGATAAAATATTACCCTACTTCACCATCTATTTCTATATAATAGAGTTTGCAGAATACTGCTTAACAACGGACCTTATTTGATAGCTCCTACTTACTTGAGAGATTATAGTTATTTGATAGATTTCATTAATTAGTATTATCAATATGGGTCAAATCACTGCTCTTAAATAAAAAGCTTCTTACATGGTTACTTTGAAGTCATCATTATTCTCTCTTAAAAAATAAACAAACAAAACCAAAACAAAACAACAGAACAACAACAACAACGACAACAACAAACAAAAACCACGGAACTTCCAGAAATTACTTTCAATATATTTCTTCTCATGGGACAAGAAGTATGCCCCACCCCACATTCACATCCTTAACAGTGAGAGACACTAGCATTCCCATGGGTGACTGAGTAAAGGACCCAGTGACTGACTTCTGGGAAATAGTCCATCTTAGATTTTAAAAACCCTTTATGAGCTCTCTAAACAGTTTATCAGAACCCAAAGTTAAGAATTTGTGATCAAGACTGTTACTTAGAAGTTTAGAGATTCAATCTGGCACCCAAGAACCTTTTATATAGATGGCTGTCATTGTGCCATTTAACATCATTAATTCCTTAGCTATAAATAGTTAAGAGTGATCAGTGATTATAACTTGGAAATTAACAAAAGAGATTCTTGTAACACAACAGAATTTTTTTTTAAACTGGGACAATGGCTACATACAAAAAAATGGAGGGGAAGTGTGGATCATTGTCTCTGGAGTCTGCCTGCTTCCTCTCTCACACAATGAATATTAATGCTTCAGTGAAGTCTGGTTAGATAACAAACACTGTGGAATTGCGTTTTCTGTCCCCAAAGACTTTGGACACCCAGCACTTTCAAGTGCTTAATTAGCTCGCTTTCAAGCATGCTCACTGGAACATTTCATCCTACTGATCCCCGCTGCTCAACCTCAATACAATCCTGACTACAGTTCAACTTCCCAGAAATATGTTTTATTGCACTTACTGTTATTTCTGCTTGACCTCTCTAGATTTTCTATTTGATATTCTCCCAATACACAGAGTTGACACATAATAAAAGTTCAAAGATATTTGTTGAATCAGTGAACTAAATGGCAGAGAAACCTAGGGATACTCAAATATACCTTAAAATCAACTACGGAACTCAAGATTGCTTGTAACGTGTCTGTGGATCTTGATGCAATAGCCACTTGTTCCATTGGCTGATATATTTCCCTTAGTGCTAATATTCAATAAACACTTAACCTTTAGCTTGGCTATTTCTCACCTTCATTTCCCCAAAGGACAATAATCAAATTATAACCCCATGTATCTATCATCTAAAATAGCATGGCCTACCCTAAAGGGAATATAATCACATTTCTGAGAGTTCTTTAATGCCTTATTTTTAATCATTTTGTTGTAGGAAATTTTAAGACTGTAGTCAGTTTATAAATTGGTTTATTTTTATTTTCAAAAGTTTTATTTTTAATTATTTGTTTATGCATGCCTGTGCATGTGTGTGTGTGTGTGTGTGTGTGTGTGTGTGTGTGTGTGTGTGTGTGTGTGTGTTTGAAAAAGCCTACAGAGGCCAGAAGAGAATATCAGGTATCCCTATAGAGCTCAAGTTATAGGCATGCATGGGCTACCACAATTGGGTGTTTGGAATGGTACCGTCTTGGAAGAGAGTTCAGACCCTTAACCATTGAACTATCATCCCTTTGTTTTGTCTAAACCAGAGTTTAAGGTGTCAGACTTGTTCTTCTCATATCTCATTGTCACTAAGAATCATTACCTCATGTTCCCAGTCCCCCATTGCATCTCTCATTAATAAAGAAACATTATATCTCTACAGTTCCTAATACTTTATTAAGGCTTGCTTCTAGTACAGACAGGACAAATTGATTTGTTTGCTTAGATTAAAAGTAACAGACACTAGACCAATCTCTGCTCAGAGTTCTGGAACTATATACAAAGGGTATGAAGAACATAGGAAATGTCAAGTAGATCAATAGGTGGGAGTGCTAGATGACCTATGGCAGGCATGTAAGAAATATTCAGTGTATTTTCTGCTTTTAGATACATATACCAAGGCTATAAAAGAAATGACTTGTAAAGACCCTTAGGGAATGATGTTTTCAAGCTGAGTTGTCAGAGGGAAGTAAGTTCTCCAGCTAGAATATATATATCTCCAGCTCCAGGACATTTAAAAGAGAATTAAAGAGGGCCATTTGAAGAGCTCAATAAGCTGGTCTTGCAACTCTTTAGAAAATAAAAGACCCTACTATCCAAAGCATGTGTCGTGCCTTCTAAAGATTCAATGATGTCGACAAGGACCTTTTAAAGACTAGGGAAGACAAAGAGCTGTCAATGACTCTTATGATGCTGCCACACGTCTGGATCATAGCCAACACTGACTTGTTTTAACTGTATTACAGTGTGCCGTGCTTCTCATAAAGAAAAGTAAAAGTGTGTACCTCTAGGGGAACAAGTGTGTTAACTTGAGATGGTATTAGAAAACTGACAAAGAGAGAAAATGGGAAAAACAGTTAGGGATACCATAACTGACTACAGGAGATAAAATAAACCTTAATTTATGTGAGGGGCTGTTATTGCAATAACTATTGATAGTCTTGTATTTTTAATGAGCCTAAGGTAGAAAAATATATTTTTAAACATTATTAAAGAGAAAGAAAGAAAACTGTTAAGGAATTTTGTTTCCAGGATACAATTTATGAATATTAGATCTACAACCATCCCTTCCTCATTTATGACAATTGACTGTTTGGCCCAGGATTAATCAACACAGGCAATAAATTACTCCAAACACAATAAAAGATAGGGACATTAGACAAATTCATGTTTTCCTAAATTTTCCCTATTTCTGTCTAAAATAGAGAAATTGCTTATAGATCCCATCAAATGACCATGGTTAGATTATAAATTATAAGGTCTAATCACTGCATAACTTTGAAAGCTACAGTGAGGAATGGGCATAAATGAGAGCTCACCCTCTCCTCTAGCCCACCACCCAGTAGAGGTAATAGAAGAGAAAAGTCATTATGGGGGAAGTGGACCTGTCCAGCAACAATTCTTTGGGGGCAAGCTTAATCTTCTTTGGCAGTAGTTCAGTCCCATCACAAACACCAAATATGATTCAGCAGCTGCAGACCAGTCCTCTAGGAAGCAGACACCAGGCAAGAACCAGCAGCTACAGTCCAGTCCTTTCAGCAACCAAACACCAGGCAGCTGTAGTTCAATCCTGAAGAAACCGCCAGGCTCACTAACTGGCCCAAGTCAAGGTAAGAAAAGCTACAAGCTGCCACATGAACCTCAGGAGCATTTTTTTAAAGATATTTTCTTCATTTATATTTCAAATGCAATCCCCAAACCCCCTATACCCTCCCCTCTACCCTGCTCCCCAACCCACCCACTCCTGCTTCCTGGCCCTGGCATTCACCTGTACTGGGGCATATGATCTTCCCAAGACCAAGGGCCTCTCCTTCCACTGATGGCCAACTGACTAGGCTATCCTCTGCTACATATGCAATTTTGATGAGTTTCTCTCAATGGTAGCATTAGAACAGTTGAGCTCAACAACACTATGTGAAGCAAACCAATACCTGAGTGTCCTTAGCGAAGAACAGTGAGGTGGAACAAACCAAACCAATGCTCAATGCTCATCTCCCACTGTCTGTGGGATCATAGTTATACTCCTTCATCAAGGGTCCTCTCCCATGTCTACTATATCCAAACATCCTTCCACCTGCGTCTGCTTCAGGAAAACAGTCTTCACCTGTTTGCTTCAGCAAGACATCCTCTGTGCCCCAGAAAACATCATTTGACATATTTAACTTTCCAAAGAACTCTGTTTCCACTTCAGTGCATCGAAATACACAGATAGTGTCCATGAAATTTTTACCTACCTTGTATATTTTCCCAAAGTAAATGAAAATGAAAAACATTAGCTAGAAGTTATCTGACAATATAGAATAAAAATAAACATTTAATACATATATATTAATATACACTGATATATATATACATATATATATATACTGTTGCCTATTGCCACTGAATTTTAATTTTCATAATTACAATTTGTAAATTATCAAGAATCTTTTTTATTTTTATTTTTTATTAGATATTTTCTTTATTTTCATTTCAACTGTTATCCCCTTTTCTATCTTCCCCTCTGAAAATCCCCTATTCCCTCCCTCCTCCCCCTGCTCACCAACCCATCCACTCCTGCTAGAAATCATTTTTATTCAAAACATTTTTTAAACTCTACAGTACAAATAAAGTATAACCTCCTTGGATTCATTCATTGTTCCCTGGCATTAGTCTTTTACATACTATCAGCCAATCTAACTTCTCTCTTTTCTTTTATCTTTCTCATCTTTCTCACATATGAGGATTTAATTTTTGACACATTTTAGAATGCCTAACTTTTTCCATGTTACTGATCCTTGCATAAGCCTCTAATGATTTTCCACTTTATATGCACTTTTCATATTACTTTTGTCCATATGATATAATGTTATCCCTTTCCTGGTTTCCCCTCCCAAAACCCCCTATTGCTCCTCCTGCTCACCAACCCACCCACTCCTGTTTCCCCTGCCCTCTAATTCACCTACACTGGCTCATCAAGCCTTCACAGGACCAAGGGCCTCTCCTCCCATTGATGCCAGACAAGGCCATCCTCTGCTATATATATGCGGCTGGAGCCATGGATGCTTTCATGGTTGGTGGTTTAGTCCCTGGGAGATTTGGGGTACCAGTTGGTTCATATTGCTGTTCCTCCTATGGGGCTGAAAACTCCTTCAGCTCCTTCAAGCCTTCCCCTAACTCCTCCATTGGGGACCCTGTGCTCAGTCCAATGGTTGGCTGAGAGCATTCACCTCTGTATTTGTCAGGCACTGGCAAAGCCTCTCAGAAGACAGCTATATCAGGCTCCTGTCAGCAAGCTCTTGTTGGCATCCATGCCACAAAGGCATGAAAACATGTCCTACTCAGCAGGGCAACTAACAAAATATTACTTTCTACCTATGCAATCAAAGACATGGAAATATTTATGTATCAATTGGAATATGTTTCCATGTCATAGAAAAGAGATTAGTTGATCTAATAGAGGACTCCGGCTCTTCTGTCTAGTTGTTAGGATTTACCAGCACACCCACTGTCAAACATTCTGAGTAACTATGAACAGGTGTTGTGATGAGGTCAGGACATGACAACAGGAAAACACACTATTTAAAAAAGCACCAATCTTGTCATTTTCTAGGGCAGCTTTGATTGATAGAACATGTTAGGGATTGAGTCATGCACTTTCAGAGACATTCTCTATCACACTTCAGAGGCACTTGGCAGCAAAAAGAGCTGATGTTATACATTCTTGCATATAATATTTACTCTGTAGTTTTGAGTACATAATTATGAACTAACTTAATATTCACATAATTAGAAACATTTTCAGATGGATAAACCAAAACTCAGATAAATGAAGCAGCTTAGTTCAGGGTGTAAATTCATTTCTGGTGTACAGGACTTAAGTCTAAACAGTGTGAATTAGAGCCCAAACTCTTAGACATGCCACCATATTGCAAGCCAACACAAGCTTAGTAACGCTTTAAAATATTACAAGACTCATAAGAAACACTTTCCACCAGGAAAAGGATATTCAGAACTATAAACATATTTTAAAGTGTATTATGTATGTAACACCACTTGTTGCTTCTAACTATTTTATCTAGTCAAAATAATATGCAGACACACAGGCCCATAGAAATACAATTTCTCATTTGTGAGAGCCTCAACTATATGTTATTAAAATTAATAAAATTTTCCAGGACAATTGAAACTTTGATATATGAGTTTGAGTCACCTAAACTAGTCCAAAAATCTATTTTCCTTCCTTCCTTCCTTCCTTCCTTCCTTCCTTTCTTTCTTTCTTTCTTTCTTTCTTTCTTTCTTTCTTTCTTTCTTTCTTTCTTTCTTTCTGGCAACAGGTGAAAGATCTCACCAAATTTCTGCAGAAGATAAATTAAAACTTGAATTCAAACGTCTCAGACAACAAATTTCATGTAGATGTTTAAACACTACTGCACTGCTCTTTGTGAACTAGTTACAAGATCTCCATTTATTCCATTTTCTGGTTCCATAAGTACTAGGGTGGGTTTGCTATCCTCACCTCAAAGACTCATGTGGGAAAAAAAAAAACACAATATACATCGGGATTATTTTATTATTTTAATTATTCTGTTTATCTCACTTTGGCATTTCAACATGCCTTCTCATTTTTCACCCTGGCTTGTAATGATATTTTTAGGAAGAGAATTATAATTAGGATAAAGGGAGAAGAAGCACAAGTCACCAAAAGATAATAATAACCCTTCCTTTACTAGTCCTACAAGAAATGATGGAAGACTTTTATTTATTAGATCTTAAAAAAGAAACTACAATGAAGTAATTCAAATAGGCACAGTACAATAATGATTAAATTGATTGAATAAATATGCAATTTAATTATTTGAATTCATGTTTGCCAGTAGTTGTCTTTCTTCAGAAAATCTAATGATTCTGTTTATGTTTTTCCCTATCCTCATTGTGACAAAAGGTCTCTGCCAAGATTTAGAAATGCTCTCTGTGTTGTTATTATGGAATCTAACTCAAAGAATGCATTGGAAATTGCTGGGTTTATCTACTTATATAGGAGAAAGGCGTAATACTTTAGACTGGTCTCCTATCAGCTATAAATGATTTCTGCCTCAAGTACTCTTTTGCAGTTTGAATTACTTACACTTTATAAACTAATAAATAAATATTTATGGAATGGTCCTTGTTTACTTTTAGAAATAAAGTCAGAGTGGAAGAATAAATTTGCTGAAAGATTTTCCAGTCCTTATCTATCCTCTGAGGGTAATTGGTTCAACTATTTTCTAAAAAGCAAGTTCCATTTACATCTATTTTGATAATTACCCTTCTGCCTCCTGTGATATAGGAAACCATCTTAAGTACAATCAGTCTAACACTTATGTGACAGAATCCTAATTGTTCCCAAGAGTATATTGAAGCTTCAGGTTTTCGGAACACCATTAATGCCTCTCGTTTTTAATATCCGTCACGAGCATGGAAACTTCTAGAAGCTTTACTATGTTGTACAGCAAAGGCTCTGTCTCTTAAGGTTCTGTCCCTGGAAGGATAAATAGTGTCATGCCTCAGTGTCATTGACAGGCATCACTAGTAAAAAGCCTAGCACAGGCAACAGATGTAAAAAGTAACTGTTACCTGTATTTTCATCCGGGATGCTTACATCCTCCACCTGCTAAACCTAGGCCTCGTCCTAGAAGCCTCTGTTCAATCTTACCTAGACCATGAATGTTTTCACTCTCTGAGACTTGAGGCTGTGTAAGCTTACCCTTTCTAGCTCTTCCTGTGCTTTGGTTGACTGTTGGAACTCAGCTATTCTGGCTCAAACTCCTCTCCAAGCTGACTGATTCAATCTGGCTTCTCTCGGTTTCTTACTGAATTATTCTGCCTGGCCTCATAAAAGCTTTGACAATCTGCTTTAGTCTTCTGGATCCTTCTCATTCGCGGACATGTTCTATCTTCACCTGTGTCTAGCTTGTTCAGTCTTCCACCTGTCTCTGTAAAACTCCCCCAGTAAAACTGCCTCCTTTGTCTCTTTGCACCGCCCCTTAAGGAAATCCCCCTTTCTGTTTGTTCTCACGAGAGTCAGGCATATCCTCTTCTGTAAAATCTTTATCTGATTCATCACTTTGTCTGCCACTCACTTTGATACAACTTTCAAACATTGGTGACTCCTTATACAAACAAACTTTACCTTCCTTGTTTGGGATTAAAGGTGTGTAATAAGGCATGTCTGCATTCCAGGCAGAGGGATTAAAGGTGTGTGCTAAGGCTGATCCACACCATCTCAGGTTTCACATTGTGATCAAATATCCTGCAGGAAATAATATAAAATCCATTACAGAATAAGTGCATAAGCTGCAATGCTGTGGAGTTCTTCATATAACTAAAGTTTTGGATGTTTTTCAGTGAAATTATAAATCATAAACATGGCATTAAAGCACACATGAGACATATCTGTCATAGCCAACAAAAACTGTCCTGGCACCTTAGGAACCTATGTAAAAATGTGGCATACCCGTCTACTCCATCTTAGAGGGAGGTTCGATAAGTCAGTTATTAATTGGTGATTATCACATTCATACACCAATCAATAAGTTACATGAAGATTTTCCACAGAGAAGTGCTTTCTTATGAAAAGATTAGTGGAAAACTATTGAACTATATGTTGGAAATAAGAAAGAGTTTGAATAATGAGCTACCTTAGAACAGATATGTACAAAACCTCTTGAATATAACGTGGTGTACCTCTGCTAATTGCAGCCCTTCACGGTCAGTTATTGAGGAAATGGTGAGGTGTGGCAGAGGAGAGCAACCTTAGAGATGATCCATGTGTGTGTGTTTTCTCCAGTGTGTGCTTTGGCTTTTTGTTTTGTAGATTTTTGTGAACAAGTGTGTAGAGCTTGTTGACTACTTCTATAACTGATTAATCTTTAAACTTAGATAAAGTGTCCATTTTTGTCATAGGTTTGATATATATTTTTTTCCTAAGTCATTTCATATTAGATAGTTCTTCCCCATTAGATTTTTTCCTCTGTAATGTTAAGAAGGGTAATGCAGATGTTACACTTCCTTGGAAAATCCCAAGTTGAATCTGTATTTTAGAATATAATACATGGTATAGAATCTGAGAACATGAAAATATTTCTCTGTGTGTAACATTTCAAACTCCAATATCTGGTGAGGGGGCAGGGTGTGTGTTTGGTTAATATCATAGTTCTTCCTATGTGGTTGTTAATCCCTTCAGTTCCTTTAGTCCTTCCCCTAACTCCTCCCTTGGGGTCCCTGTGCTCAGTCCAATGGTTGGCTGCGAGCATCTGCATCTGTATTTGTCAGGCTCTGGCAGAGCCTCTCAGGGGAACAGCTATACCAGGCTCCTGTCAGCAAGCACTTCTCACATCAGCATGAGTGTCTGGGTTTTGTGTCTGCAGATGGAATGGATCCCTAGATGGGGAAGGCTTCTGGAGGCCTGTCCTTCAGTCTCTGAAGAGTGGAGCAGAGACCAAAGGAAACATTTTCTTAACAAACTAAATAATAGAATAACTAATAACTTAATAAAGTAAATAAGAGAAGCTAATAAGAAGCTTACGAATATCTAAAATAAAGAAAATATTGAGTGATAATTATATTTAAAAACTCACGAAAGGGCTGGAGTCAGAGAAGCACCTCCATAGTTACTGTGTGTTGTAACTGAATCCTGCATTCGCAATGGCAAGTCCCGTATCCCAGGAAAGCAAGCTATAACCTGAAATATGTATGTGCACATAAAGTTGTAAAGCTTGATAATTCATACAATAGAAACCTTTAATGTGAGCTGAAATAATTAGACACTTCATAATCAGCACTTACCACTACCATTACTATTTACATTTACTAAATAATAGTAAATGGTAGTGGTTAGTATCACCATGTGATCTCACAGATCTGAAGGTCCAGACTAAAAGTAAATCTGGCTATTTTCAGGCATGTTGCACCTTAGTAAGTATAGAAATATTTTTCAGCAATTAAAAAAAAGAGTAAAAAGAGTAAGGAGAGCAGGTGAATATAATCATACTACATTATATACAATATATCATGTCATAATGAAATTCTTTACTTTGTAAGATTAATAGGAAATAATAAAAATAGAGCAAATGATAAAATTCATAAAAAATTCAAGTTATAGCAAGTTCATGGGTAAATAGGATCTTTATGTTATACATGACAATTCTTCATCTAATCTAAGGACCTTATGTTTGAAAATCTCCATTAGTGTCTAGAATACAGTTTTTCAACCTTCCTAATACTGTGACCCTTTAATTATTTTCATTGCTACTTCATAACTGTAATTTTGCTTCTATTATGAATTATAATGTAAATATTTGTGTTTTCTGATGGTTTTAGGTGACCCTTGTGAAAAGGTTATTCAACCTTCTAAAGGAGTCATAACCTACAAGTTGAGATCTGTTGGACCAGAGTATAACAAGGATTTGTTCATTTCATTTACCTAAATCAGGTAGAAGGTCAAAGGCCAGTGGCATCCTTTACTTCAGATGTGAAAAGCCAGGCCATCAAAGCTGAACTTTGACTGAAGCGCCAGCCTAAGAGGATTACATGGAACCTCAGCTTGCTTCCTCAGGAGGACAGTTGCTCTGACTGTCCACTTTTCCTTCTGACGCTGCTATAGCTCAGACCCATTGATATGCTCATAGCCTGACTTATCTCATTATAGTTAATAATTATAGCAACTTGACAGGATCTAGAATTACCTAGGAGATAAACTTCTTAATTTGCCCATGGGCTCAACTGGGTTAACTGAGGTGGGAAAACTAAATATGGCCAGCACCTTCCCAGCAACTGGTGCCCCAGCCTGGATAAAGCAAGCTGAGCGCCAGCATAATCTCTGCTGTCGGACTAGGACCTCAGTGTAACCAGCTGCTTCCTGCTCATGATGCCACATCTTCCCCATCATAATGGACTATACCCTCAAAATGTGAGCCGATCCTTTCTGTATTAAATTGTGTTTTTTTAGATACCTTGTCCCAGAAGCAACATTAAACATAGTTATCATGAAAAAAAAAAAAAAGAAATATTCTTCTTATTTCAAGACTTCTAAAAATTTATTGTTCTGCAATAATCCTCTTAGCAGATTTATTCAGTAGATATTTTATGAGATTTCCTTACTGTCACAACATTCTCAACTGCCTGGTATTCAAGAGAAATATTACTAATTCTATTTATCAGAAGGGAAGTCCTCTTCAATCCATGCATTGTGAAAAAGAAACATTTTTTTCTAATTCGTGATAAAAGATACCATTATGACAGATGAAAACAAAGTGAACACCCTACTTCAGAGAAACTAGAATATGATGTCACATCTAGAACTTATTTTCACTGATTTATAACCCTACAAACTCAAAATAATTATCGTCAGCTGAAGCCACATGTATAAGATGGTAAACTTTCATTTTAAAAAATCCAAATGACATTTAGTTGCTTGTTACAGCCGAAATAGTATTTCTCTTTTATAGTATGCATATAATAAACATAACAAATTTAGTATATTAACAAATAGAAATAAAATAGTCAAATTTAATGTGAGAACTCTGCATTTGACATCCCTGTTTAAATTGATACTCCAAGGTGAATGAGTGTAAGAGCATACATCATAAAATAAAAATTATTATAGCATCATATATTATTATATATTACCAAGCAACCATCTTATTCAATAGTAGAGCTGTAGGAATTTCATTATATGGTTTTGTCATGGTATGTTAAGCAATTATTTAAAAATTTATATCCAAATACTGCATATAAGCATGATAAAATTCTATCTATTTACAAGAGAACAAGTGCCTCACCTCTTTCTTGTTTGGTAATAGGAGTGGATGTATATCTGCAAAATAAACAGGATGATCTTTACTTTGTAAAAACAGAGCCTGTGCAATACATAGTTGTAATTGCATATACATTAAGTGTTTATATACAGAAATATGCACACACCCATACACACACACACGCACACACACACACACACACACGCACACACACACACACACATACGTGCGCGCGCACACACACACACACACACACACACACACACACACACGCACACACACACAAGAACACACAGTCTTTTCCAAAATTTTTATGCTAGCATTCTGGTATACTAGAAATGGAGACTTCTCCTGCATTGAGGAGCAAACTCATTCCCACTGCTGTAGTAAAGGCAGAGCTTACTCTACATTTCTTCTGTGTTCTGTGATAACATAACCTTCCTCTTCTCATCACAGAAACAACTGTTTTTAATCCAGAAAGAGATAAAGCAACTCTCGTTCTAGGAACAGCTTTAGAAATGATATACCCTTGTTGGATCAAAATTTTTTTCAACCAAGAAGTCACTTTTATTGTGTATCCTCCCAGTTACAGAGCCACTGTTTGGACATTCCTATATCCCAGTCTAGGGCAGTGGTTCTCAAGCTTCTTAATGCTGTGACCTTTTAATATAGCTTCTAATGTGATGACATGAAAAAAAAAAAAAAAAAAAAAAAACTAAGTTTGTTGCTACTTCATACCTGTAGCTTTGCTACAGTGATTAATCTTAATTAAATATCTGTGTTTTCCAATGGTTTTAGGCAACCACTTTGAAAAGATCCTTTGACCCACAAAGGGGTCACAACCCAGAGTTTGAGAATGATTGCTACACAGAATGGGATTTGGGGAGCTAAAGACATTACTCTGGCGCTTGTTCTTCCAAGGGTAAGAAATGGTCTTTGTCTCTGACTAAAGAGAACACATCTCCTATCAGTATATGCAAATAAAACTGTAGCAGACTACGTTGTGATCTTGGAAGAAGGGTAGAGTCTCACCTCAGTGTCTCAGTTTTTTGTAGAGGGATTTATTAGTGGACATAAGTATATTCAGCACCTTTACATAATAATAGCAGCCCCAAATTTCTAATAGTGTGTGCGATACTTATTTCCCCAAAAGGTAAAGATATACAAACAGATTATGCTTCCCTCCTCGGCCTGTCTTCTAGCCTTGAATCAACACTGAAGAAGACATTAGATAATACATTCGTCTTATAACTGAAAGGACACTAAAGTGACTGATGGAAACATGCCAAAAGTTAATCCATGATGCAGCTGATACATGTATGTCCCATGCCAATGGCCAAAACAAGTTTTAGTAACAAACACAACATTATGTATTTATTCAGTATAGCAAGTCACATGTCAACATGTGGTGATAGATATTGCCTTCGCATGAAGAATGTATATTTTGAAAGAATAGCACAAAGTAACATGAGCAGAGGATGAAGTACATAATCATAGCTCCCTACAGCTAACAGAGGAGGAGCACCATAATTCTGAAGTCAACATGGGATACAGGGGGTGTTCCAAGCCAGTCTATGTTATGGAGTATGACCTTGTCACAAAGAAAGGAAAGAGAGGGTGGAGAGAGTGAGAGCAAGACAGACAGACAGACAGACAGACAGACAGACAGACAGACAGACAGACAGAGACAACAGGGAGAGAGAGAGAGAGAAGGGGGGGGGAATGGAGGAAAGAAGGGAGAGAGAAAATAACAAAATATACATTTTACTTCTATCAAACTTTAAGTCAAAATAAACATACATAAATATAATCATTTTATGGAAAACTGACAAGAAAAACATTAAGCCATAATAACAGTTGTTTTCCTCTTAGTGGGAAATTCTTGGAACACTTTCCACTTTTAATAGTCTATGCATCAGAAGGATTCTTTAAATGCACAAATGTTTTTAAGCCAAATGGTGTAAATGCTATTTAAACAGCATCATCTTATGATGCATTTCAAGTTGTTGTTGATTAGAACTAATATATAGAACTTAACATTTCATTGACTGTCCCAAATTATTTTCACAAAAGGTAAATATTGCCTGTTCCTTTGAATCAATAAATCATGATCCACTCCTCAGGAGAAGTCAATATCTACTTTATTGTTTCTGTAGACTCCAAATGGGAACTTTGATAAATGTCTTTAAATTCTTTCCAAGTTACTGATGGGATGTTCTTTAACAATAAGCAGAGCTGCCAAATATTGTGCAATTAATCACAGGACAGATCCTCATTTCTTGAAAATAAATGGACCAATATGTAGTGAAAAGATGAACAGTTCCATCACATTCTTCAATCATATATTAATGCATTTGAAAAAGAAAATTAACCCACTTAAACGTTTTTGTAAATCTAAGATCTCACATTTCAACGATTTCCTGAAATTTGATAGAAAGAACTTGATAAATATTTTCTTTACTTTTCTCCTATTTGATTAATATAGTATCTGATGTTTCATTATTATATCATATTATATAGAACTAGATGAAAATAAACATTTATAATATATTTATAACACTTTCTCTTTTCAAATGTGTCCACCAAATAAATGACAAAAACAGATGTGTATGTAAACACAGGAACATACAAAGACAATTTATGATGATTAGAAAAACTGCTTATATACAGAATAATATAACAAAATAAGATTATAGATATAAAACTGAAAATATTAAAATGCTTGTGAATCCCATAGTGATTATTTTATTTATTCTTTCAACAATAATTATTATCATTTTAAAGCATTAAGAGTTGCTTATGGAGAATGAATGAAAACATTTTATTGAAATTTTCTTAATAGAGAAATTGTCAGAATACTGATTACTGGAAGTCATAGAAAGCATTTTTCACAGATAAATCTTTTAAAACACAGTTGTTTTTATCTATTAGAACCTTTTAATTAAATGTGTTAATTAAATGTTGAAAACCATTCGTGCAAGTTTTAAATTTTTTTATTATTTTCTTTATTTACATTTCAAATGTTATCCTCTTTCTTTGTTTCCCCTTCGAAAACCCAAATCCCCTCCCCTCTCCCCCTGCTCACCAACCCACACACTCCTGTTTCCCCTGCCCTCTCATTCACCTACACTGGCTCATCGAGCCTTCACAGGACCAAGGGCCTTTCCTCCCTTTAATGCCAGACAAGACCATCCTCTGCTACATACGCGGCTGGAGCCATGGGTCCCTCCATGGTTGCTTGTTCAGTCCCTGGAAGATCTGGGAATACTGGTTGGTTCATATTGTTGTTCCTCCTATGGGGCTTCAAACCCCTTCAGCTCCTTCAGTCCTTTCTCTAACTCCTCCACTGCTGACCCTATGCTCAGTCCAATGGTTGACTGTGAGCATCCACCTCTGGATTTGTCAGGCAAGGGCAGAGCAGCTCAGGAGACAGCTACATCAGGCTCCTGTCAGCAAACACTTGTTGACATCCACAATAGTGTCTGTTTTTTTCAGCCATCCGTTGCTGGCTTTATCTTCAGGAGTAAAAAGAACTGATGAATATAGGAATGGGAAGACCAATTGCATGAGATTGTTCGTTACTGGCAACCTGAATGGTCTTGTCATACTGAAAAGCTGTATCCTTCAGTGCACATGTGTTTATATGTATGATTGGTCTCTGTTTATTCATCAAATGCTTTTCATGGTTATTATCCATGGTTACAGTTAACAGTTCACTCATAGATGACTCATCTGTCTAGTCCATTAAATGTAAACACAGCATTTAGCACGTAACTGTTCAATGTTTTACTTTCCACCCAAATCACTTAGCTCTGCAACATGAGGCGCTGTCAGCAAGTGGTGGTTAAATCTTACAGGGATGGTGTCAGTTCCTTTTATTTATCTTTTCATTGAGAATAGATTCTTCTCTCATAAAATACATTTTAACCACACTTTCCCCTCTCTCTCTCTCTCCAAGTTTTCTCCCAACTCCCCTCTCCTCCCGATCTGGTCCCCTTTCATTTCCTTTCGGAAAAGAGCCAGCCTCCAAGAGGCCACAGTTAAACAAAGCAAGATAAAGACAGGGCAAAACCCCTCTCGTCCACCCTGGACCAGGCAGCCCCATAGGATAAAAAAACCTTTGACGAACAGGAGGGAAATCGTAGACACACCTCCTCCCACTGTTGGTAGCCCCACAAAAACACCAAGCTAATAGCCACAACATTTAAGCAGGGGACCTGCTCATGACTCCTATAGCTCCCATGCTTGTAGATTCAGCTTTTGTGAGCCTTGCTGGGTTGATTTGGTGACCCATGTTCTCCTGGTGTTCTCCATCCCCTCTGACTCCTACAGTCTTCCTTTTCCCTCTTCTAAGGGGTTCCATAAGCTCCAAGGGGAAGGATGGGATGGAAACCTCTAATTTATAGACTCTCCCAATAATGGCTGGCTGTGGGTCTCTGCACCAGCTCCCATTTACTACTGCTGACGGAAGCCTCTCTGATGATGACTGGACAAGGCACTGATCTATGACTGTAGTAGAATATCAGAATATTTTTTAGGAATTATTTGGTCAGGTGGGTGCAGGGAGGACCTTTACACTAGGTCTCGGGGTTATCCAGTCTCTGTAGGTATGGGCTCTATCTTGTGGTATGGGCCTCAAGTTAATGGAAACATTGGGTTGCCACTCTATCTCGAAAGTTCTGTACCACCACAGTCCTAGCAGATCTTGCAGGAAGGACAGACTGTAAATAGAAGGAGCAGATAATGCCACACAATTTTAACTCAGCACTGAGGAGGCAGAAGGGGGCTGAGGCCATCCTGGGCTGTGTTGTGAAATCATAACTAAAAGATAGATAGATAGATAGATAGATAGATAGATAGATAGATAGATAGATAGATGATAAATCATACATATACATGTACATACATACAAACAAACATACATACATACATATTAAAATGTATGAACAAAAACTCACTATCTGCAATTGATTCCCAAGTTTATTGCTCATTAGTCTAGAACACTTAACCAGTTTAAATCTTTCTGTATTTAGTTTCTACTTCTACAAAGAATTAGGATTTCAGTTAGCATTTCATAAAGGTTATGAGCTACCCTGTGTCTTTGTTAGGAGTCTCACTGCTGTGATGACACACCACAGAGAGAAAAGCAAGTTGGAGAGAAACGGATTTACTTAGCTTACATTTCCACATTGCTGTTCCTTATCCAAGAAAGTCAGGACAGAAACTCAAAGCAGGGCAGGCACCCAGAGGTAGGAACTGATGCAGGGGCCATGGAGAGATGCTGCTTACTGGCTTCCTTCCCATGGCTTTGCTCAGCTTGCTATCATATAAAACCTAGGACTACCATTCCACACGATGGGCTGAGCCTTTCTCCACTGATCACTAAGTGAGAAAATGCCTTACAGCTGGACCTCATGGAGACATTTCCCCAACTGAGGCTCCTTCCTCTCTGATGACTCTAGCTTGTGTCAAGTCGACACAAAACCAGGACAGCCTGTGAATTACCTTAATTGTTGCATGTGTTAAAGTAGTTTATATTATACTAAATTGAAATAAATTTTAGTGTTACTTTAAACTTTAAACAAACTAAAGCATAAGGTCCACAAAGTCATTTCAAACCAATGGAAACAGGACACACATACATTCTAATTTCTGAAAAACCATGTTTACTTGTTAATTGAACATTTCCACTGTTTTTGAATGATTTTCTTCCTGACTCACACTTACCAAAATTAAAATATGTTTGCCACTGAAAATACATAATTTCCTGGTTAATTTAGTTACCCATGTACTAATCTGCATCACCTTGACGATACAAACGAAAAGAAGAGAGATAAAATATAGGATTAAATGAATCTCCCATTCTAATAGGAGAAAAGAATCCACAGAAATAAAGTAAACACTAAGGCAGGGTTGGCAACACAAACCACCACTTAGAAAGCAGAAACCAGAGGGTCATAAACATGAGATCAGCCCTGGGTATATAGAAAGAGCAGATCTTTCACAATGTAATTCAGTTTCAATTTAAAATACTTAATAAATACTAGACAGGGGAGATACTAGGCAAGTTAATTAAAGCCATATAACAAGAATGAGGTCTCCTGGTGGAGGAGGGCTCCTCCAATCTGAGATTTCTAAGGAAGAACTGCATACTGAAAGCGACATTTAATGAAATCAAAGACTTGGGTGTTGAGAAGAACTCACTTTGTTGGAGGCAATCAGAAATGTCTTCTAAGAAGAGATAATAGCTTCTCTAAATCCGTAAGTATTCAGGGAGAACAAACTTATCATATTGAAATATTCAAAGCAATTCCAGAAAAAATTAGAAGCAAAAGAAAAAGAAAAAAAGGAGCCAGAGAAGCTGGATCAACATGAGACCTGGATGTTTAGCAGGTGCTTCTTGTATATGGATTTTAAGGCTCTAAAGATTCTCATAAGTCACATTATATAAAACACAATGTAAGAATTTTTGTTTTTAGGACTGGGGTTTCTTGGCCATTATTTTTTAGGCCATTATTTAGGTCATGCCATGAATAACTGAAAGAAGACAGTAAGAGCCAAGAAATTTTTTTTTAAAAAAAACTCACTTTTCTTGTGGTCTTGCCTAGGACTCACAGTGACTGTGGGGTGGGGGGCAGAGTAGTGAGTGAATCAAACTAATCTTCATCTTCCAGGATTACCAGACATATCAGAAAATTGGGAGTTTAAAAATGTAAGCCAGTTCTGAAGGTTATAAAGTTAAAATCTTGCAACCAGAGACTCAGGTAGAGAAGCCCAAGGCAGTCTTCAAAGACTGTTATCAGCAAACGATAAGAAGTCACAGGAAACAAAGCAAAATGGGATAAAACACGAATAGCATTGAAATCAAACTCACTGCCTCAAGAGAGTTCTTTGCCCTTTGCACTGTTCCAAATCACTGTCCCAGATGATAAGAAAAGAGTATTGGTGATAAGAGAACTTGTGTACAGCGGTCGCTGACACTGAAATCACCCCCACCACACACGCTGAAGATTTAAAGTTACAATGACATATGATTCATACAAGAGGCGGAGAAACTGAGTTGAGATTCCCAAACACTCACTCAAGCCAGGACCAAATTTCAGCAGGGGCGGGGTTTGGGGTGGAGCTGGAGAGGATGGTGTCCAAGCCCTGGAAGGCTTTTGCAGCCACTCTAGTTTAATGAATGACTGGTAGGTTCACTGAGTAGTCCTATCTCAAAATACAAGCAAATACAAGGTGGAATGAGGTTGAGGAAAACACTGATCTTTCACCTCTAGCTTCCATATGCAAATTCACATGCCTACCTGTAAGAGGGAGGGACAGAGGGGAAGGGAAGGAGGGAGAGAGGGAGGGAGGGAGGGAGGAGGAGGGAAGGGGAGCAGAGATGCAGAAGGGAAGGGAGGGAGGGGGAGGGAGGAAGGAGAGAAGGGAAGGAAGGAAAGAAAATTTAAAATGAATTTTTACTTTCTTCACTAAAATTCCACCTCTGTGTGCAGCAAGAAACCTGGACGCTGGCTAGCCAGCAGATGTCATAAAATTGTACACTTTTCCCTTTGACTGATACTCAAAGCCCTTGGGATTTTCCTCTCCCCACATGCTGGCTCCCTTATAATCAGGTGTAAGTATAAAGAGAGCCTTTCCTGCACCAAACTGCTTCTGTCGGGTTCTTCTCTAAGAGACAATAAAACACATGGGGGCAGTAACAGTAGAGCAGTGAGGAACGCAGAGATAGAAAAGTAACCCATGGTTTACTGGTGCAGTGAAAAATCACAAAGCAAGGGAGAGGCTTAAAATGGTGACAAGACACAATCGCACACTGGCAGTGGGTCTATGCAGCTGTTCAGAGGTAATTTGTTAAAGGCGAGGAATGAAGGTCAAACTCATGATCTTGGTCTCTTAAGACTAAGGGAGCAGAATTCTGCACAGAGCTGAATCTGAAATACAGAGTTGGGAATAAGATACTGGCATAACCCTCTCATTTGGGCATTCTTAGAATGGGGATGGGATGTTTGTGTCACAAATCCTATCTGGAGTTAAAAATAATACAATTACTGTTTAGTTTATTACAATTCTTAGCTCTAATTTCCTATAAAATTTTCATCTGCTGTTGGTACCTTACAAGAGTTAGTATAATAACAAATTCCTCCATTCTTCTGTAATTCAAGTACATTATGTCAAAGCCGCTATACATCAATTTCAGATATTTTTTCACGCTGGCATTTTATCAATACTTATCTGGCAACTGAGCCTTTCCAGATATGAGGACAAAACAGATAACTCTAAAGTTACCTGTGACAGATGCTATATTGAATTGATTAATGAGCTTATCCTGCTTTTCTCTTTACTAGCAGCTCCCATTCATCACTGTGGATTGCCATTAAGATTACTAAAACGTTCTAAAGAATGTTTATGCGTAAGTTCAATGACCAACTCTCTTCCTGCAGGTGTATGGTTTGAAACACAATTTCACTTTACTGAGAAAACACCTAATTTAATTTTCATGTATTCTCAGGATGAAATAATGTGACAGCTAACTCGAATTTGCTCACTAGAGTTCCAAAGAAAGACACACTTTCTCCAAATCTGGAAATGAGAACATGGCCCATTCCAATATAATTTAAATTGTTGGTGTGAAACAAAAGTAAGACTGGCGTTAGAGACAATCAAATTTAAGCTGCATATATTGTTCATCTGGCAATTATTACTCTCATCTGTAGATTATTGAGGAAGAAATATGGGGGAAAGTAAGAAAATGGAAAGAAGAAAGGATTTTGATATAGGAAATTAAAGAAAGATGAAGGGTTCAATATGACAGATGTATCGGAGAATTTCTTGATGAGTAATTCTATGGAATGGTTTGGAAAGATACTATCCAAATATTTATGAAGCTTAGAGAGGCAATGGAGAGGCTGTGTTAAGACATAATAGATAAATCAAAGTGATGTATTTTAATCATTTTTCCCTCTTCTCTATCTTTCTTCTAAACATTCCCATGTACCCTCCTTGTTCTCTTTAAAAATCCAAAACCCCATTTTTCTCTACTTATTGTTATTTTTATTTGTACTATAAGGGGACTATTACTGAAGAACATAATCAAAATTCAAAGCTATGGAGCCCAGCCCCAATGGATACATCTCCAGCACATCTCCTGCACTGATGGCTCTGGATATACCTCCAGCACATCTCCTGCACTGATGGCTCTGGGATCCTTACAGAATTATGAGTGGGAAGATTCTTAGAGTCAGAAGATCAGGGAGTTTGCTTTGAGATTTTTGACTACTTGGAATGTAAACCACACCCATGAAGTCTCACCCACATGACTGCCTAAACACGTGCTGCACAGGGGGACACCAAGGAAGACTTGCTAAGGCGGCAGATGGCAGAAAGCCCATGAGGCTTCACCCCTATGTAAAGAACTACAGATATCTAAGAAGTTCACAGAGTGGGAGCACTGCTTTCCCACAGGGAAGAGTACACCAATTGGTTACCCAATAGTAGATGATCAGCTTGAAAACATACACATAAGCAGCATTGTACTGATTGTATATGTTTATGTATTCGGGAATATGTATGTATATAATGATGTTTTATTTTAAATTTTAATATTTTAATATTCTCTTTAATATTTCTTAAGCTTCCCAATAAAAATGATATTTAAACATAAATGAATTGGGTGGCTTTAAATGGAATGGGAGGTTTAAATAAGGTATACTATTTTGCCTTACCTGCTCCTCTTATTTGCCAATAGCCACTTGAAAAATGAACCCTGGAATTTGCCAACGTAAGAAGAAGCAAATAATTTGTGTCTTAGAGGTACCTAGTTAGACTATATATTTGAATATAAAAATATGGTATTTATAACTGCCTTGGACAGTCACATTTGTTTAAAACTCATTTTTTTTTCATTTTTCTCATTATGTTTGTCTTGAGAGCAGTTCAATGTGCTCCAATCTTAGAAAGATGTGGTCCTTGTCTGTGCCTAATTTTTCAGAGCGATACCCCTTTCATGATGCCAGCACAACACTTCCAAAACTAAATCTGTTTACTTCAGTACAGAGGTGGGGCTCACAGGTGGTGTAGAAGCTAAGGGTTTCATAGTAGTAGCTCTAATACCACAGTGGCAGTCAAACTTTAATTTTGGCAACTGAATGGCTAGTTGCTAGCAAGTGATCATCATTTTTTTTCCTGACATCTCATTATGACACCATTATTTTCAGCTACCGCTGTGAATTGATAATTGCTAACAAAGCATTGCAGTACATTTGCCAGATTTAAACAGATTTCATGGCACACAGCTGCAATTTCATGCCCTTTCTTCAAAGGCTAAATGCGTGTCAGCGCCACAGTGTAGCACATGGCACCAGACAACAATATTTGATTAGCTGGTCTACCGGATAGTGAGGAGTGTCAATCTGTTCTCAGATACTTCCGTTGCAAACGGGGGGAACAAATCTGCAATGAGAATGAAATAAAAAACTTTTTATTTGGCAATTTTCTACCAAAGCTTCAGCGAGTCTCACAATACTTAAGTATAGTGCAGGCTGACAATAAATCCTAATTTTAGGTATACTATATAGACAACTCATTCTTAGTTCACTTTTTAATTTATAAGATGAACCACTATGGCTTCATTCTTCCTAGGTACTAAAGGTTCATGAATGTTGAAGAGAAATAGTAAGGTGAGGAGATGGAGAAATTGTCTGCAGTCCACAGAAAATAGAATACAAGTTGCTACATTAGCTGGAAATTTTTAAGAGCTATGTGTGCATAAAAAGCCACCTTCCAATTATGTATGTAAGACGCGGGATTCAAGAGCCAGTGCCTCCTGCATGGGACAACTTATCAGAACTAGTTCCCTGATTTGCTCTTCTCTTAGGCCTTATCCTTTTCTTGTTCATCATTTTAGGGTTCATCAGAGCCACAAATTAAAGTGTTATTACTTGCATACATTACTCTCAAGTTGAATTTGATGATGAGTTGGAGCACCTCCTGCCATTATCATTGCCAGAAATAAAGGTCAAATTTCTTCCTCCACCCATCCCCAGAGAGGTAATGCAAAATAGAGCTGCTCACAGTCAGCTAGGCAAATGTATCCCTGCTGGTTCCCAATGGTTCTTGACCATGGATTGCCAGATGTTTGAAAATATGTACAAAGAGATTGCCCCATTTTGCTTTTTTTTTTCCCCTTTAACCTTGGAAATGTAACTATAGAGTAAGTCTGGTAAACAAATCCAGTTTGGGCCAATAAAATAATAACTTGCCTTCTGGACAAATATCCACTTTAAAAATGACTACCAGCTTGGCAATTGAAAGTATGCAATTTTTAAATTTATTTTTGTGTTTTCCATACCTTTGAAGTTCTAGCAAAAACAGTGTTCCATGCAAGTCATCATTCTATTCATAACCATTAGCAGAAATGTCAATGATTTATTACAATAACTTTTGGGTTTTCTCAATAAAATCACAACATATGTCTGAGATTAGCAAACAAGAAAGAAAAAAGAAAGAAAATATCTCTCTAGGAGCAGAAGTGATAAATTCAAATTGCTTTGGATTTAGCTTTTGTAGAATATTATGACATATAAAAGTATAGATGCCACATGTGGGATTTATAATGCCATTTCTCAATAGAATCTTACATCTAATCCAACTCAGGATGAAAATGATTGTTTTATTTTTCCAGTTGTTTCTTGCAAAAAAAAAAATTGTGGAGCCCATTAACTTTACTTCCTTTCTAGCACATTAGACAAAAAGATAATTTGTTGCTTGCTTTCTTCTTCCATACCTCCTTTCTTTTCTCCAACTTGATCTAATTAACAGTCTAGTTTTTCTTGTTCTATACTATGATAGCTATTCATTGATGCCAACTTGACGACATCTGGGATTAGCTAAAACCCAAGCAGCTGGTACAAGAGTGTGGAATTTTCTTAATCATTTGAAATGGAAAGATCCACCTAAAATTTGTTCACACTCTTAGGCAGTCTATATAAAGAACATAGAATAATTCATACCATGCATGTCCTTTTGGGTCTGAATTACCTCACTCATGATGATATCTTCTAGTTCCATCGGTTTGTCTGCAAAATTCAGAATGTCCTCATTCTTAATAGCCGAGTAGTGTTCCATTGTGCCAATAAACCACAATTTCTGTATCCATTCTTCTGTTGTGGGACATCTGGGTTGTTTCCAGATTCTGGCTATCACAAACAAGGCCACTATGAACATAGTGGAACCTGTACCCACTATGGCATGGTGGGGCATCTTTTGGGTATATTTCCAAGAGTGGTATAGCTGGCTCCTCAGGTAGATCTATTTCCAGTTTTCTAAGGAATCTCCAGGTTGCTTTCCAGAGTGGTTGTACCAGTGTGCAATCCTACCAGAAATGGAGGAGTGTTTCTGTTTCTCCACACCCTCATCAACAAGTGCTCTCAAATCCCAATAGTAGAGACTGAATAAGTGAAGGACAGGACAAGACCCAGACATAAAAGAGGTGGAAAAATGGATAACATACCTAAGATGATGGGTAAGCAAACTTCAATTGGACTAGACTGATTTCACACCAAGGATGGAACTGAAGAGGAACACATGGCTAATCAGGAGTTCTTTGCCTTGGAGTCGCAAACCACACTCACTTGTGATTAGAAGATAGATCATGTGTCCCTTTGACATCTCAGTGTTAGACTTTCTTCTTTATGGGGTCCAAGGGAAGCAGTTGCAATTTTCTAGATCTGGTGTGTCTGATAAATTATTGGGCCTGCTTTTCCTGCTATTCTTTTAATACTTCTCCATCCTCACAAGTCTCAACTTACTTAATAAATTTATAGGGAACCAACATTTCTACTTTTGCTTTTTTAATCCACCAGTCTATGGCTTATCAGTGGAACTGGACAAATGATAATGTTTAGATGTCTCAGGAGGTTCAAAGTCTACCTCACCTTCAAAATGAAATAAAATGCTGCTCATAAAATAGAGTATATCCGGTCACAATATCTGAGAAATCAATCTTACACAGTGTGGAGTAACTTAGAGCAGTACACAGCATAATTCCAACATAAGTTTACAGAAAGAGGAAGTAGAGTTATGGTCATATATATCCTTTAAAATAATTTCCCCATATCCTATGTGTTATTTTATTCTCCTTAACGTCTCTTATGATGTGAAAATTTTAAAGTTGGATGAATTCAAGTTAGGATAGCCTGAAATTTGTCCAACCACTATTCATAAATTAACATACTAACATCCAATACTATTGGATATGACAACATTTGTAGACGTGGTTTTCCCAGAGATAATTGGTTTACAACGACACTATTGAAATGGCCCTATGTCTGGCATTCTTCTGGAAAAAGAAATACCAACAGCCATGCCAACAGAGGAAAGGATATACAAAGATACTATTAGATGACCACCAGCTAGCAACATGCCAGAGAGAAAGGTGGGGCATAAAGCCTTCCTCATCAGAACTTCAGGAGGAGTACCACTTGAAGTGCTGCCACTTCTAGTCTCAGGAGCTCTGGGAAAATGAATTTCTGACATTCATATGATCTCACCAATGGTACTGAAGTAATACATCAAATAACCCATTTTTCCTTCTTTCATGCATTGGTGGTTGTAACTAAATGTTATCCACCACTCTAAAGGCAGATAAAGTTCATGCAGTTATTTTTGCCTTGTTTTCATTTGTCACCCATGGTCTTACTTTTTCTTTTTTAAGGTTGAGATATATATATATATATATATATATATATATATATATATATATATATATATATATATATTTCACAGGAAATGGAGCTACAAAGTCAAAGACAATGCATTGCTTTTTGTGTTTGTGTCTTTGCCAAATATTTGCCAAATACTCTATCCAAAGGTTATAATGATTTAGTATGCTACCAGTAGTTTAAGGTGTTTATTTCCTCGCCCACAAGTCAGTATGGGAAATTATTCCAAGAAAATGTTCATGGTCATACTCAGAGAGAAAGGGTCATTTTTAAAATAGGAATAAATTTAAAACTGTTGCTTTTTTATGTATGTCCTTGGGGTGTGCATATCTGTGAATGATGGATGCTTTAATGCATGTATACACACATGTACAGATCCATTTTGCATGTGGATGTGTACGTTGAGGTTCCATGCTGACAAAGCAACTGTCCTCAACCACTCTCCACTTTATTTATTTGTTTGTTTATTATATGCTCAACCATATGGGCAAATCTAGCTAGACAGCTTTCTCTGGCTAACTTCTCTTGCCTTCAAGACACTGGAATTACAAGGATTTGCCACCTACCCATAGCAATTATATGAGAGGTAAGGTTCCACACTTTGGTCTCCACATACATGTAGCACATACTTTATCCATTGCACCAATGCCCTAACCTAAATTTAACACTTTTTAAAAAATACTTGTGTTCTTTTAAATATCTTTATAGTGAAGCAGGTATTTATATCTATTTTTAGAGCATTACTATTTTCGTGTGGTAATCATTTTTCTTTCCACAATTTATAAAGTATGACAGAAAAATTCAATTACAATTAAATATACATTCATTCTTATGATCTTTTAAAATAGAACGTGTTCACTGTAGTACGGACGTGACTTTTACATGTGTTAATTAGATGAAAAGTAATATTTCTGTTGTTCTAATATGTTAAACTTATATTGATCTTTGTATTTCCTTAAAGAAATACCCTAAACTTTCTACAGATACAGTGGTTTGTTCAATAAAGACTTCTTTAATACCTTTATGTATTATTTGCCAGAAAATGTCATTTTTAATTTTTGGTTGATGGCTTGTCTTGTTTTACTTCTAGGTTCCCTTGTTTTTTGGTGATTTGAAGGTTTTATACTACACAGTAAAAGCTTCTAGCACAGCGTTTGAACTGGGATTTTCCCCAGACTTCCTGTTCTGTTAATGTAGTCTGCAGATCCAAGTGTGGATGCTTGGAAATTAAACACCCCTGGCCTTTCATGTTTGTGGCAAAACAGTTAGTTTTGCCTCCCAGATTCTTAATTAATGTAGTGTTTCCTTGAAATAGGTTGAATGATGTATGAAATTACTGCTGTTTGATTTCTTTTCAAACTGCAGAAAAGTACAATGTGATATGATTCACCCTAGTATGTAACTTCTTTTAGCCAACATCAAAGTTAAACCTTTATACATTAATCATATGCATTTTTACCCTGGGACATATATAAGGTTATTTATTTATTTTTCTCTCTGTTAATTAACTATTTCTTGTTTCTAGTAGTTTGTCAATTTGTAGAACTGTGTCCTAACAGATTCCTTAAGTCTATCTTCTATTTGTGAATCTCTTATTAGTATTCATGATTTGATATTTCATTTTTGATTGGTATTTCTCTCTATTTTATCTTTGCTGTTCTTATAGAAATAAAGTTATTTAATTGATATATAAGGAGAGGAGAAACAACAGAATTTTTCTTACAGGATATCTCAACTTCATAAAGTAGAGGAAAAAATACATCAAATTATCATAAATAAGCTTTTGAGAATCTACTATACTAAATATTCAAAGCTAACAATTACTGCTGTCGAATTGAAATCATGTAGCACTGATAAAGAGTTATGCCAAGTATGTTCACCATTCAACAGTCCCTCTGAACCTGTTACTGAAATAAATCGTAAGAAGTCACTGAATAACAGCAGACTGGAGGGAATCAAGAAAATGATCAACTCTCTTTCAGGTGATCAATGTTATGTTCAAAATAACTAAAGAAGACATGCTGTCTCTGAGAGTCTTGGTAATTTTGATTCTAGCCTGGCAGAGGAAGTTACTGGTGGCAACTGAAGAAAACTGAATCATTCCTTCAGATTAGAGTGCCCAGGGTCACACTAAAGCTAAGTTCTTAGTTTTAAAAAAGAACTCCTCATTTAAGAGATGACCATAATAGGATAGGATAAGAGGATTACTATTAGTTTTTGCAAATTGATATGAATATAATTATACCACAATAGAATTATGTTTAATATTTAATTTCACATTATGACTTAGAGGGTTTCAAATGCCATGGAGTTAAATAAGAAGAGAAAAGTTATATAGAAACACATGATTTTTTTTTTAGATATAAGAAATTATTATTATTATTATTATTATTATTATTATTATTATTATTATTTT
>NC_034598.1:63379952-63404767 GCF_900095145.1 Mus pahari
ATAAATTCATTGTTTTTAATAGCTGAGAAGTACTCCATTGTGTAAATGTACCACATTTTCTGTATCCATTCCTCTATTGAGGGACATCTGGGTTATTTCCAGCTTCTGGCTATTATAAATAAGGCTGCTATGAACATAGTGGAGCATGTGTCCAGTAGTACTATGTCCAATTTTCTGAGGAACTGCCAGACTGATTTCCAGAGGGGTTGTACAAGCTTGCAATCCCACCAGCAATGGAGAAGTGTTCCTCTTTCTCCACAACCTTGCCACCATCTGTTGTCACCTGAATTTTTAATCTTAGCAATTCTGACTGGAGTGAGATGGAATCTCAGGGTTGAAACACATGATTATTAAAGCTTTTCTAGAAATGCACATAAAAGTACTACAATTGTTACATTTTTAAGATTTTTAAGATTTTTTCCATCTTAGCTATTTTTATGACATGTAATAATTGAACATATTTATGGAGGAAAGCATTATATATTAATCTATGTGTATAATATAAAATACTCAAGTTGGACTAATTTTAATTTTTTCTTATGTAAAATAACCAATTTGGACTAATCTTCACTCCCAAAACTATCATTTTCATGGAGGGGGAAACTTCAAGCTCATATCTTACTGATTTGATCTATCAATATGCTGATGCAGAAGCAGAGAATATTATAGGGTTCCACACATAGACAAAGATGTTCAGGCATGTAATGACTGCTGCGATGGGGAAGTACCTCTCTCGAGGATGAGTCCCCTAATTGGTTATCCAACAAATGGCTGGCCGTGGAATAATAAACACACAACAAAAACGGACACAGCATGTTGTATTTGTATACGTAGGCAGGTATGCTCTAAACAATGAACTGACTTGTGACAGAGTGATGGATTCTGTGTGACTGAAACTGAAAATTGACAAAGTTACTACCTCATGAGTAGTAGGACATACAGTTAATCTTTCATATTATAACATACCTGAAAGTGGAATTTGTCCTATACTTCATGACATCTCAGAATTCTAATCAGGAAGCAGTTCTGACTTTAATTTCAATTGTTTTGATTGTGGAACTTGATTCCTTTCATAACCAGAAGAAAGTTTTTCTGTCTTCATCATATTTCTGCTCAATAAAATATTTATGGACCATTTTTAAGAGAACAGCGGTGTCACCCTTAGTATATCCAGCAGATCTAGATCAATTTCTTCCCAATGCCAATTCAGTTATCCTGTAGGTGAAGATGACTTTAGGGCAGAAGCTCTTCTTCCTATGGGGTTGCAAACCCCTTCAGCTCCTTCAGTCCTTTTTCTAGCTCCTCCATTGGGGACCCCATGCTCAGTCCAATGGTTGGCTGAGAGCATCCACCTCCGTACTAGTCAGGCTCTGGCAGAGCCTCTCAGGAGACAGCCATATCAGGCTTCTGTCAGCAAGCACTTCTTAGCATCCACAATAGTGTCTGCATTTGGTAACTGTATATGGGATGGATCCTCAGGTGGGGCAGTCTCTGGATGGCCTTTCCTACAGTCTCCGCTCCACACTTTGTCTCTGTATTTGCTCTCATGGGTATTTTGTTCACCCTTCTAAGAAGGACCGAAGCACCCACACTCTGGTCTTCCTTCTTGAGCTTCAGACACTCTTTAATGTTATTAAAAACTCATGTGCACACTCAGTGACATAGCCTCTAGTTCCAGGATAATTGATAACTGTAGCATCCAGTGAAATAAAAGTTAAAGGGGTAAGTGAGGTGTGGACAAAATTCCTGGAAGTATAAGTCTGCATTATTAATCTAGGAACCCCCCATCTTACTCCATGTATACAGCCTCTGGCCTTTGAAGACTGACAAAGCAACGGTATCCCTCCCACTCCTACTATTGGCCAAGAAGATAGTTCTTCTTAATGTTCAACTTTACTGTCTTCCCACAACCCCAAACTGGGAATCAAAATCTGGCAATGGTGTGGTTCCTGCATGTTTTTAGGAAACCAATTAATGCTATCTAGTAAGACTGAGGGAGTGTTTATAGTAAACCTTCAGAATGCCTGTCAAATTTGAATAAAACCTTCCACAAAATGGGAGAACACTGTTCTAAGAAATGCATCATTGCAGCTGCATTGCATCCCCTCACACAATGTTGCTGTGACAAAAAGACCTGCTATGCGATTAACGGCAAAGAAGGGTTTATTTTGGCTCTGGATTTTGGGAACTCAGATTCCAAAGGAATATAGTCCACTGGGACAGGGAATCTGTGGCAGACCATGACATCAACTGTCAGGCAGTAGGGAGTGAACAGGATGAGAGGTCAAGCTCTGTCTCAGGGATCCACTTCCTCTAATGAAATCTTCAAAACCTTAGGGCTCCACAAACTTCCAAACCACTGTGCCAGCTGAGAATCAAGTATTCAAACAATGAACATATGGTGAACAGTTCATTCTCAAACCACAACAATGACTGTTTTACCTTTTATGTTTCAATTGAATGACATATAACAAGAGCACAAGATTATATCTAGAACTATCCCTTTAATATAATTAAATTAATATATGTGAGAGAAGAAGGCTAAATTGACCCAAATGATTCTTTTCTTTCAGTGCCTAAGAGAATGCCATGTTGTCTGATCATGGTATATTGAACAAAGGAAAACAATGGCATATTATCATTAATATTACAACAAATTTGATCAGTCATGCTCTCTCTCTCTCTCTCACACACACACACACACATACACACACATGTATGTGTGTATACATATACATACATATATATATATATATATATATATATATATATATATATATATATACATATATATTCATTTTTTTCAGAAAGATTTTTGCTATGCTTTTCCCCAGATTTCTTTGCCATTTATATTCAAGCAACCATCTTGAGCAGCTGGGACTACAATACAAACCACCCTTCCTTTCTATTTCTTTCTTGTTTTCAAGAGTTGGATGTAACTGAGTTTTAGAAGAAATGACATCTTAATAGTTATAACTAAATATAAATCCATTTATGGGACTGTAGTGCTAAAGTTAAATAACACTGAATGTATGGTTTAATGACATAGAGAAAATATTCATATGGTGTATTATTATTATTATTATTATTATTATTTTAGTTTGACAATTTCCTAATTTATTTACTGAATTTTTGTCACCTCACCTTGTGCCCTCCCACTGAAAACTTAGTTTTCCAACCAATCGCCCTCATTGTCTCTGTTCTTCTTTTGTATGGCCCACTGAATTGAATTTGCCTCTTGCCTGAGCATGCTTGGGAGCCTCTATTCTAAAGCAAGAGCATCTTATCCAATGGATACACCACTGAAGAAAATGACAGCTCCTACTCCAACAACAGTAACCCATTGCCCCTCAGATAGACGAGAGGTCTCATGAATCCCCTCTACTATCAGGGAAGAAATGTGACTAGGTTCAATCTTGTTCAGACCTTGTGCAGATAACCATCCTGCAGGGGATTTGTCAATGTAGCAGGCACATCATCACCAGAAGACATATTTAGCTAAATATTTCTCCATCCTTTGGCTCTTATATATTTAACCACCTCTTCTGCCCTTTTTCCTGAAATGTGGAGGGGAGTCATAGAGCTGCTCCATTTAAGCCTAGTAGCAACCCACCATCATTTATGGGTGTATTAGTCAGGGTTCTCTGGAGTCACAGAACTTACAGATATAGTAAAGGAATTTATTGATGACTTACAGTCTGCAGTCCAAATCCCAACAATGGTTCAGTAGTAGCTGTGAATGGAAGTCCAAGGATCTAGCAGGTGCTGAGTCCCACACNGCAAGAAGGCGAAAGAGCGAGAGCCAGACTCCCTTCTTCCAATGTCCTTATATGGTCCCCAGCAGAAGGTGTAGCCCAGATTAAAGGTGTGTGCCACCACACCTTTAATCCCAGATGATCTTGGACTCGGAGATCTCCCTGTCTTAATCTTCTGGATTCAATCACCACTGTGTCTCAAGATCTCCATACCAAGATCCAGATCAGAAACTTCTATCTCCCAGTCTCCAGATTAGGTTCACTGGTGAGCCTTCCAATTCTTGATTGTAGTTCATTTCAAATATAGTCAAGTTGACAACCAGGAATAGCCACTACAATGGGGTTGTCCGATTGCAAGTTTCAATAGTAGCCCACTGTAGTGTAAAGCTCCTCTCAGCAAGGGTAGGTAAATCCCTTGGGTATAAATGTGGGTATTCAGAAGGTGGTTGTGATGTAACCATTTAGGAAATAGCAGTAGTAGGTTCACCTGCTATGCCCTATTAACACCCTTAGTCCCAGCAGCCAGGGGCTCTTGACTCTGAGTAAGCCTTAATCACCTCTCCTTTTTAACATTCTTCTCTAGCTTTTAAGTGAAGCTACTGATAAGTGGAAAAACTTCTCTTTGTATTACTGTATTAAGACTAATTGCATCTCAGCTTATAACAATTGCGATACTTGTTGTGAGCAATAGAAACCAACCTGACCTGACCTACGTGAAAGGAAGTTACAAGGAAGAATCTATGTTTGGCTTTTCCAAGCAAAGAACAGCTGAAAACCTATGTGGAAAAACATCCAGCACCCAGTCTTTCATGTGGCTGGAAATGAATGTCTGCCTTATGTGCACTTACATTATCTTGCTCTATGGTTGTTGCATCTTAATTTTATGTTCAAGGACAGGGAATATTCCCTGTCAGTCTTTCCTGTGAAACACACACACAGAGAAGAAATCCATGTGAGGAAAATTGGGTGTTATTTGAGAAATGAAGCCATGATTTCCAGGGGCAGGAAAAAAAAAAAAAAAAAAAAAAACAGCAAATACCCATTACAGAGAATTACTTTCATGTTTATATAGCCATTACTTGGGCTTTTTCTGAATTCACAAGCCTGGGGCAGTGAATCTTATATGCTTTTCTTTATTCAGTGAATATTCATTGAAAGCCCAAAGAAAGGAAAATTAGCAAATTCAAACCCAGTGGCCATTCCTCAATGACCCCAATACCTCAATGCATCATTTGCATTGAAAGTTACAGCAATCTAGTACTGTATTAACTTAACTTGATGAGTGGAGGCTGAATTGATGAGTTAAAAAAAATCCCACAGAGTGGTATTTCTGTGCTATGTGGAGTG
Organism: Mus pahari; assembly: GCF_900095145.1. Classification (NCBI taxonomy): domain Eukaryota; kingdom Metazoa; phylum Chordata; class Mammalia; order Rodentia; family Muridae; genus Mus; species Mus pahari. The sequence goes on from NC_034598.1 coordinate 63,385,055, forward strand.
AGGAACCTCCTGATAATGTTAGAAGTTCTCTGAATATCTTCTAGAAGATAGAAGGCAGAAAAGAAAGCATTCTTCAGTTAAATTAGTTTCTTGCATTGATAATATTGACATAGGAGGCTAAGGAGGCAATATGGCTTATTTCACAAAATTTCTTCCATTCCATGCTCATGTGAAAGTACAGTAATGTTTTGATTAATATTCAATAGAATAGGCTAGAATAGGATAAGAGAGATTTGCAAAATAAGTCATATATGTGTATATATATATATATATACATATATATATATATTTCATAACTCATTCAGACATGGCTTGGAGATAAATAGTGATGGGTTTAGCCCCCACATTTATTAAAGCTGTAGCTGACGTTGAGTAAACTTGAATAATATAGGAGAATTTTCATGAATTTCTTAGATCCTGCCTACCCCTCTCTTAGTTCTTATCAATTCAGATATTTCTTCCTTGTACCTCTCTGTATTCCCCTCACTTGGGCATTTCTTCCTGCTTCAAATATATCATATAATTGCTCTAATAACACAGATTTCATGGCTAAGAGTACAAGGAAGGTTTCTTCCAATTTCCACTGAGGGCTATTGCTCCGTCAGTACCTGGCAGCTTTTGCTGTTTGTAAATTCTCTTGAACCTCGCTCTGTTGTTGCAGTCACAAATGGTTTAGTATGATGAAATATGCCAGCACCCAGAGAGTTTATTTCTGGGAGGTTTTGTCACTGCTACAACTTACTTGGACATCATGGCTTCTCCACTAAAGTGATACGAGATCCTAAGGGAAATAACCTGGTTTTTCTAACAAAAAGTGACCAGAAACTCTAGGCAGGAGATAGTGAGCCAGGGAGGGGCTTGGGGAGGTAGGGAGTGGGTGTGACTAGAAGGGAGAATAAAATACACTACTGATCAAATTTTAAAGCGCCACAGACATCAAAATAAAATAATCTGTGTCTGGAGCAAGGAGCAGAAAAATGAGTGGCAGGCACAGTCTGCAGGAGAGGTGGATGGGAGGCAGGGGGATTTCCTTGTTTCCAGGAAGGCGGACCTCGCCATGAGAACAATGACAGGACCAGCAGGTCTCACTGTTTTCATTTTTCTCTGCGTTGATGGGATTTCTCATGGGAAAGGGCAGATTAGGAAAAATAATCAAAGAATTAGATGATCAGGGAATATGAACAGATCCTATGTGTCCAGAGGGGGAATCTGTAATTTAGCTAACCAACAAGAACCTCTCATTTCCCAGTAGGGAATTAAACTGCAACAAAGGAACCACTTTTACGGAAATCGTCATCCACCACACGAGTCTAGTAGTGGACATTGAAGAAAATCAGAAGGAAGTTGAGAAGGAAACCAGATCTGGTTCTGCACATGAACATGCACAAATGCAAACTCTTCCCATCATTCACAGGACAAAACAGTAATTGAAAATAAATTGTAAAGTAACTTGTAAATGTCAAGAAACAGGATGGGCCTGTGTGACAATTCTTTTTGAACAAACTATAGAAGCTCAGACAATACAGCTAAAAGATGAAACTGAAGTAAAATGTGCGACACCAAGCCACAGACATTCGGTCCAGCATCAAGCCTGTGTGTAACAGAGGCAAATATTTGAAATGAAAATACAGACAAAACGTTGTTTTCTAACATGTAAAAAGATATTTCAAGTCAATGAGGAAAATGGAGTGACTATGAGAAAAGTGCACTAATAGAAAGTGCAGAGCAAAATGAACATCTTAAATGTGTGTAAATGGCTTCATATTTCCTTATAATAAAGCAGATGCACAGTGAAAGTACATCAATGAAGCAATAAGTAGAGGGCCAGGATTTAAAAGCTGAAATGTGTCTGTGAAATCCAAAGTTGAGGACTGGGGAAGCAGGTATCTCTGTGGTTTACTGTTGCCACAATTACTCCACTCTGCCATTGGCATTACACTAAAGGAAATACAGGTAGTAAACATTGCCCATGTGTGTAATTATGACCTCATTCTTCCAGGCAACTATATTTCAATTAACTCAACACTCAAGATTGATATTTATAGATAGATAGATAGATAGATAGATGATAGATGATAGATCAATTTATTGATTATGTCAAATACTAAATATTTCTATCAATTTATAGTCAGTGTTACAATTAATTCAAAACTTAAGATTGATATTTATATTTATGTATATTTATGTTAATATCAATTATAATAGTTAATTGAAGTAGTTTATTATCATGTCTTCTCTTTTCTCTTTATCCTGTATTTATCACTTCTGCCATTTTACTAACTCTGCATAAAATTTTGTCCTGTAAATGTGCATAGAATGTAAAGATTTTAGCAAATTCTCTAAGTTGTGTAATGATCACAACAATCATTTTACAATATTGTCTTAGTATTTCCTTAGTTTCTGGAAGTTAACTTGAACTTATTTAGAATCGTTCTTCTTTATCAGCCCATTCTTCCTGGAAATGATGGTCTATTTGCTGGCTTTATCCCTGAACCTTTTTTAAATTATGTAGAAATGGGATCATGTTCAGTGTTTTAAACAGGATTACGTTCATACGCATGACCCTTTTGACATTCCTCCAGGTTGTTATTGAAATATTTTGTTCCATTTATTATATAATAATATACCACTGTATGGCTACACACTATTTGCTACCCATTCTCTCACTGACACACACTGGGTCCTTTGTAAATTCTATTAGCACGGAAAATTATTTCTTTGAATATTTACTCCATTTTACATTTCCTTGGAATAGAGTCCTAGGTACAGAGTGAATGAGTAGCATGAGAAACTTATATCAACTATTTGAAATCAAACATAGAACATCTTTGTTTGCTTGTTTGTTTGGATTGCAATAGGGTATTTAATGCAACCTAACCTGGCTTTAGACTCTGATACATAGCTGAAGAGAAGCCCCCTGATCCTCCTGCCACCATGGCCCCAGTGTTGGGATGCCATGCATATGACATCATGCCTGGCTGACAAAGTACTTTATAGAATATAGCTACTACTAGGCACAATACCAACATTGTCTGAGTATTCTGCTATCTTTTGTTTGAAAACCGTGTGGGGTACAAATATCTAATGTGCAATGATAAATGTGATGTAAATATTAAAAAGAAAGAGAGCAAAATGTTCATAAAATTGTGTGAGAATAATGTATGAAAATTCCCAAATTCTAAGACAAATTACTCAGAAAATGCAACAGATGCAGTATATTCCGTGATAAATTTAAACATGAATTATTTAAAACCAAAGACAGAAAACATGAAGCCATCAAGAAAAAAAAAATGATAAGTAGATGACTTAGCAGAAGTAATGAAGGCCATATGGGATGAGATAATAAAGTCAGAAAGTCTGGAGCAGAAAAATATTTGTGAACTAAAAGTCCTATATCCTAGATGCAAGAAAATGCACAGTAACCTAAGAATAAATGCTAGACTTTAATCATTACTGTATAAAAACAAAACTTCAGATAAATATTATGTAACCATTTTCTTCACTGATTCTAACATGTTTTAATGTTTCTAACCAATTGCAAATATATCTGAGTGTCTCTGTGTAGTGCATATGTGTCTATAATATTGGCACATATTTTTTGATGTTTTACTAGATTTCATAATGACAATTTTGCAAGAAGTATATAATGTGTTTGTGCAAACACTTTTTACAAACATACATAAGTACATAATATTCAATTATAAAAATAATATATACAAAGTCTGTAATATCTTACCATCAGTGGCAGTCACTGCACAGTTGTGACACATCACTTTTCATTTGACAATGAACAGAAACCTTGTAGTTCCAAATTATATGAAATCTGAAATGAATAAGTTTCAGGGCTGTAAATGTGATTCATAAGGTTAGGATTCAATTCCTATCACCAAGCTCAAGGTTAATGGCTATTTCAACCAGCCCTCCACTGGAAAAATAATGAAATCATCCTTAGTAATTCAATTACCATACCAAAAGCTGTATGATTATATGAGTATCCTTGTTTCAACTATTATAAACTTATTGAAGGACAGTAAATTATATTCTAAAACACATGCTATATACTTGTTCTTCACAAACCACAAGCCAACTATTGTAATAGTAAAAGTTACTTGGTCATTCATGATACATATTGAGTGAATAGAGAGATAAAAAATTAGTAATCAACAATTTTTTGAATATCTTATACTCTAAAGGTATATTTAATGCTTGGGTAGAGATGATGAATTTTTAAAAGAACTTACACAAAAAGAAATGGGTTACTTATTTTCATAACAAAAAAATGAGGCTGGACATAGTTGCCCATGCCTTTAATTACAGCATTCAGAACACAGAGGCAGGTAGATCTTTGTGAATCCCAAGCCAGACTAGTCCATATAAAAATAAAAGATCTCTCTTCAATTTATACTTCAGTTCAAAAAAGTTAAACAGTCATATAAAAATAAAATAATACTGTCAAAGTATCAGAAGAGAATGCTAGCAAGCCAAACACCATACAGTAGTCACTTATTTGAAAATCTAAAGTGTAAAGACTAATTAGAGCCATAATAAACTAAATGAAACTAAATACAAATACTAAGAAAGAAAATATTTGCAACATGTGTAGCCATATCAAAGAAAGACTGGAAATCTTTATATGCATTGTTTTAACATGGTGGCCATTAATTTAATTTAGAATAAAAAAAAACAGGAAAATAGGAATGAAGTTGCTTAAAATGAAATGAGCATTATAATACATAACAAAATATAACTTGTTACTAACATTTTAATGTTAGTAACATTAATTTAATATTTTATTAAAATATTATTTAATATTTTAATTAATAATGGTGAGGAAAAATTGTTAATAGAAAGGTAAATTAGTAGAATCTTCTAAGCAGATATTTTCATAACAACTTAACATTTACAAAATGTTTTCTATGATATTCCAAAAGTACAATGGCATTAGTATAAAATTAATGTAACTTATAACATTCATGAGTAAATTTATTAAATTATGATGTAGTACTTTTTAATAGTGCCTATTTACAAACTATCAGAAAGAAAAATCAGTAAGGTAAGTTTTTATTAAATGGTTCAATGAAATGTTTGCTTTTGTTTTAAATAATTATATACAGTAATAATGAAGTAGGTGAGACTATTCCCCCTGCTAATGTCTGCCCTTTGACTACCAAGAACAAAGATGCTGACTTAAAATGATCATTGTCTGTGATCTTTAAGGTGCTTGTGCATTCACGCAAACATACCCTTACCATTTTACACATAGTTGTATGCATTGAATCATCTGTGCCAAGATTCCAACTTGTTAGCTATTTACTAATCTTCAGTAGGCAGCTTCCATGTCAGCAGGGTTTTTGTTTCACTGAGGGCTGGAAATAAGCTATCACAAAACACCACCTCTGATCCTGTGTCTTGGTGATAACAAAAACTTCTTCCTAATTTAGAAGTAAATTTCTGCAGGATGGCCTTTTCCAGTTGCCTTTTTATAGCTCGTATGTCTATTCTTCCTTTATAATAGTTAGAGGAAAAATGCAGTCCCTCTGGAATTTTCAATGAGTCAAGTTTCAAAGAATACTTTAGTTAGTAGCTCCTGACTTTTGAAAAGTTCGTGTAAAGGCATCACCTTTATAGAACATGTATCCTGATTTATGTGTCTATAAAGTAAACGTTTCTCATGTAAGACCCCTGTATGAATTTTCCATCCTCTATTTTGATCCCAGGGTACAAAGTATAGATCCTCCATGGAGAAAAAGACTTCTGTAAAAAGATACTCAAATCATACACAATGCATTTATTCATAAGAGAAGTTTGTCGGATTGATGCACAATTTATGAAATGCTGTCCCTTTATTTCCAACTACATGAACAGACTCAAAAAGTTGGAATCAAATTGGTGAGCTAATAAAGATAATGGTAGTATTAAATTGTTAGCCCCTACACTAGGCAAAACTCCTTTCTCTTGCCTTCCTCTGTACAGGTAAGAAAAAATAAATCCTTGACTTTTTCACAGTTTCCTTGAGTTAGAGGGGATCCAGAGGCACATCTCTAACTCTAGGATGCAGAGAAGTTCAGATGCTGGAGGAACCCCATTTGAAAACGGTTGGTGATGGATGTGGTGGCACGTTGCCCATCCTTCCTTCACTCTTCATTCTTCTGTGAAAGCAAATATCTGAAGGAAAAGCAGCCATTCAGTTCTACAAAGTCAAAAACCACAAATTAATAATGGCAGGCTTTGATGGTAGAAAGGCCCTGACAAATAAGCTACAGTCAAATCTAAGAAGGGACAGCCCTGGCTTATTGAAAAAGAAAGCAAAGAGATACCTCTAGTGGGATTCTATTTAAATGTAATACCCGTGTAATAGACTGACCTTCATGATATGGAGGTCAATGTCCACCTCACAGTCAAATGGAAGACTTCATTGTTCTTTTGACTGTGTTCATGTAATCCTCTCCTCACATTCTTATCAGACTCTACTGGCTGACACGAGCTGGAGTTAGCACAGAGAAAGGAGCTTCAGTTGAGGAATTGACTCCATGAGATCCAGCTGCAAGGCATTTTCTCAATTAGTGATCAAGGGGGTAGGGTCCATTGTGGGTGGTGCCATCCTGGGGCTGGTAGTCTTGGGTTCTGTAAGAAAGCAAGCTGAGCAAGCCAGGGGAAGCAAGCCAGTAAGTAATATCCCTCCTTGGCCTCTGCATCAGCTCCTGCTTCCTGACCTGCTTGAGTTCCAGTCCTGACATCCTTTGGTGATGAATAGCAGTGTGGAAGTGTAAGCCGAATAAACCCTTTCCTCCCCAACTTGCTTCTTGGTTATGATGTTTGTGCAGGAATAGAAACCCTGACTAAGCCAGACTCCAGAAGTCATAGTTTTATAAATTCACTTATTTCTGTAATTAGACTCTTCTGTTGTATATGAACTATTAATAGTCTTACTAATATGATGTTATATATAATAAGACAATGGTCTTTTTATATTAAATTAGAAAATCAGCACTGAACTATGTAATATCATATAGAAATCGGTAGCTGATGTGTCATGCATGGCTCTGAGATACAATCAGGCAATAAAAGCAATACAAAGTAGAAGCCCAGGGTTTTTTTTAAGATCCTGATTAGCTTTTTCTCTTTATGTTTCCCAATCTCTAGTAATGTGAATTCAAGAGCGATAGATTGTCAATATTCTGTTCATCAGCCTGGCAACACTTCCACCACTACAAACCTTATTAGTACATTTAAAAGTAACATTATTCTATGATCTGTGATAAGTTAGGTCAACTGCACAGAGGTTACTGCTAGGCATTTTATCTCTTTTCTTTGTACTAGATAATTATTTCTTTCTTAAAATTGACATTGGAATATTGTACATAGAAAATGGTATCTGGGCCAGGCGTGGTGGCACACGCCTTTAATCCCAGCACTCGGGAGGCAGAAGCAGGTGGATTTCTGAGTTCGAAGCCAGCCTGGTCTACAAAGTGAGTTCCAGGACAGCCAGGGCTACACAGAGAAACCCTGTCTCGAAAAAAAACAAAAANGTTCGAAGCCAGCCTGGTCTACAAAGTGAGTTCCAGGACAGCCAGGGCTACACAGAGAAACCCTGTCTCGAAAAAAAACAAAAAAAAAAAACAAAAAAAAAAAAAACAAAAAAAAAGAAAAGAAAAAGAAAAAGAAAATGTCTGCAAAAGGCTTGTTTTTCTTTAAATGTATGTATCAGAAAAAAATCGATTTCTAAGACTAATATTTTAAAAACATTCACACAGTAAAATTAAAACTGTGAAGGGCAGTGCTTTGCCATATGACTAGAGAGCTCTGTTGCAGAGTGAAATCAGCAGGGCATTTATGCTTAGCAAAGGCTTTCACCTTTTAATAACATAATACTGTAAGAACTTTACTTTTTAAGATGTCGGTTGTCCTTGTTACTTTAACTAAATTATAGTTTTCATTCTTCTACTACTAACAGGCCCTTAAGCACTATTTGCAGATGCTAATATAGAAATGGACTTTGCAAGACACATTCATTTTTCTCTCCAAGTCACACATTTTCCTCTATAAGGCAAATAATATACCAGTTGCTGTGTTCTTGAATATTCTAAGACTCATGGAGATTTTCCATGGCTCTAGAAGTGTATTTTATATCCATGAAAGCAGCCCATAATGCCCTGCCCCCATAGACGATGAAGTCTAAGGAAGTGGTCTATTTAGTGGATATAATTTAATTTCATGCATATTTATTTATTTATTTTCTCTATTTCTCCATAAATATGTGTTCCACACTGCATTTAAAATGATGTTTGAGGAGATATGTACCATTCTACGAATGGTTAACAAGTCGTGATTTATTCTATGTTGGTTCAAAATGATCTAAAAAGCTCAACCTAAAGTTTACAGAACTTCACAGAATACTTAATAACCATTTTCCCTTTGGTATCAAGTATTACAAAATACAATAGTTGTTTGGGATCTTGAGCATAAAGCATACACTGTTAAGCAGAATTTTAAAACTTTTTATGACAGCTCAATAATATTGCAAGGAGGGGTCATAAATATGCCAAGATATACTGATGGATATTAAAGTTTTAGGGAAAAATAAGTAGTGTCTTGGCTTTATTTTTTAACTGCTCAAACACATCCAGCATTAAAATAATAATTATCTCCTTATATTGCAATTCATTCTCCACCTATCAACAACTCGGACTTGCCTTCTCTTTCCACTAGACATGAACATGAGTGTCATCAAAATATACGAGATGATTTTTTATACCAGAACAAGAGTCATAACACAGTCTCAGTACTTAATCGGAAGAAGCCCAGTGTCCTCAGTACTTCCCTGTTTTCCTTAGACCAGAGGCAGTGCTGGCCTTCCCAAGCAAAGCAGGTCCTGTCTCACGGAAGTGGAGGGAATAATCGTGCATTTTCTTGGATAAACTGATAGAAGAGCTCCAAGAAGTCTACCAGCGGTCACCCAGGCTTTAGATAGAGCGATAATATTCAGAAGGCAACTTCATTTTTCAAACTCAGTGCAAGTTCCATTTACAAGTAATCTTGCTTCCATTTTACTGAAAGAAGTGCAGACTGTTGGGAAGGAAGTCATTTAAATTGTTATTCTGTAATTTATCTACATGGTATGGAACATAAAGGTAGTGACTAAAATAACCTTGGCAATAACTAAATTTTGGTCTAAATGCAAAAGAAAATATACATAAAGATTACTCTGGCTGGTAAGGTTCTTTCTAAAGCTACTGGTAAGTTCTGAGAAGTTAATTTAAATTTATGTTTTGGTAAATTATAGCTAATCATACAAATTATTGATTAAATATACTTGAGGAAACAATGAATGGGTATTTTGTAGGCATATATTATATTATATGTAAATATATAATAATTATTTCATATACATAACATTACTATACTATAGTTACATATTAATTATTTTATATATAATAATTTCTTAATTATATAACATATTATAAAGCAATATATAAAATTCTATTTTGTTTTAATATAACTAATTTACATTATATAGTATACTGTATATGTTATATATTTATAATCATATAATTATATTTTGTTATAGTAAAATTATAATAAAAATATAATAAATAACTCAGTGTAAATAAAATTATATGTTTTATATAATCATATATACAAATATCATATAAATTGTAATTAGTTCTAACATTGTTAATGAATATATCTAGTATATAGAAATATATATTATATAAGATATAATATATTTATTATATTTAATATACTTAAATATTTATTCTTTATATATAATATAACCATTCTTCAATAAACTTATAGGATTCTGTAACAATGGACCTAAATCTACATTCTTATTGGCATTACATGAAATGAACTTTGAACAAAGTACAGGCCCAAAAATTAGAATTGAAACTCCAAAGGAAGGAGTCAGATTACAGGTATACAGAAACCTTTCTTAACATATTAGGATGAAAAAATCCAAGCAAGGAAGTACATGTCACAGGGTGGTGGTGTGTTCCAAGCAACAACTAAATACCTCTGGTATAACTCTGCAGGAAATAAAAATAAGCAAATATACATGGAAGTAGTCTCTATTAGGGTTTTCATGGCTGTGAAGAACACCATGACCAAGGCAACTCTTATAAAGGCAAATATTTTATTGGGGCTGGCTTACCGTTTCAGAGGTTTAGTCCATTATCGTCATGGCAATAATGATGGCAGTGTCCAGGCAGACATGCTGCTTGAGAAGGAGCTCTGTGTTTTAAAACTTGATACTAAGACAGCCAGGAGACTATCTTCCCATTGTGGGAGCTTGGAGATATGTATAAGATATCAAAGCCAACCCCCACAGTGACGTGCTCTTTTATTCAACAAACCATCATTTCTATCTAACCATCAAAAAAGAACACCAGACATACTCAAATTAACATACATCCTATAAAAAAAAATCTGGCCAGTGCTCCTCAAAATTGTCATCAAAAAGAAGAAAAGTCTGAGAAACTTTCATAACCCAGAGGAAATGAAGGAGATCCATTATGTTATTAAATTAAAAAAAAAATCAGTGCTTTAGGTAAGATCTTGCACCAGAAAATAGTGATAGGTAAGAAATGACTGAAATCTGTGAGAATCGTAGAGAAAATGATAATAGTGTTTCAGTTTTGGTTAAAGAATGTACCATAGTGATAAAGAATGTACCATACTAATGTAATATTTAAATGACAGGACACTCAGGGTAGTTGGCACATGGAGTGTCTCATACAATGGTTGTATTTTTAAGCCTAAATCTCCTCAAATTTAAATCTTTTAATAGTAACAAATATAGTGATTGTTGATACCAGAATACAAGCAGAATAATCACCCATAGCTGGGATTAATAAAAACAGAGAATGTTCAAAATTCATATGTGCCTCTGTTGAGGTTGCTTTTTTATGCCCATTCTAGAATTAATTGGCTTTGGACAGTAGAGGAAGTCATATAACAGACAGTAAGACCTGTGTCATAGTCATTATTTTTAATCTGACAAACAATGTCATGTATATGTAAAAGTCATATAACTATTTGTCGTGACCTATGACAGGCCTGTGTGTGCTCCTGGTTGGTGGCTCAGACTCTGGGAGCTCCCTGGTGTCTGGGTTAATTGAGATAGTTGGTCTTCCTATGGGGTCTCCCTCCCTTTCAGCTTCTTCAATCCTTGCCCTAATTCAACCACACAGGTCCCTGACTTCAGTCCAATGGTTGTGTGTAAGTATCTGCCTCTGTCTCAGTCAGCTGCTGGCAGGGCCTCCCAGGGGACAGCCATGCCAGGCTCCTGTCTGTAAGCACATCATAGCTGTTGGGGGTGGGAAGCACCCTCTCTCAGAGGCAAGGGGGAGGAGGAATGGGATGAGGAACTATGGGAGGGGGCCCCCAAGGGTGAGCAATGACTGGAATAAATAAATAAATAAATAAATAAATAAATAAATAAATAATCTTATTTTGTGATTTAAACTAAATATGAATATCAAACCTTCAAGTGGTGTTCTTCTTTCTGCGCTTAAACATTTGTCTATCTATTTTGAATCACAGCTAGCTCTCATTTGTGAAATCCAAAACTTCTGGTCACATGGAAGCCAAGGGTAGAATTTGGATCACTAGAGACTAAAATCCTAGAAACTAAGCCACAAAACACAAACACAATTGGGTGGAAAGTATTAGTTCTTGGGTCCTCCAGCAGTGTACTGGCTAGCTTTGTGTCAACTTGACACAGCTGTAGTTATCACAGAAAAAGGAGCTTCAGTTGGGGAAATGCCTCCATGAGATCCAGCTGTAAGGCATTTTCTCAATTAGTGATCAAGCGGGGAGGGCCCCTTGTGGGTGGTGCCATCCCTGGGCTGGTAGTCTTGGTTCTATAAGAGAGCAGGCTGAGCAAGCCAGGGGAGGCAAGCCAGTAAAGAACATCCCTCCATGGCTTCTGCATCAGCTCCTGCTTTCTGACCTGCTTGAGTTCCAGTCCTGCATCCTTTGGTGATCAACAGCAGTATGGAAGTGTAAGCTAAATAAACCCTTTCCTCCCCAACTTGCTTCTTGGTCATGATGTTTGTGCAGGAATAGAAACCCTGACTAAGACAAGCAGTGTAGGATGACTTCAAGCTACAACATCCATTATATATCTCAGAAAAGGGGAAGAGTTTGGAATTTCCAGATCATTACAAATAATAAATGTCTAAAGATATAGAAATACTGATTAATCTGTTTTGACCATTGTATAAATCTACTGAGTTATCAGAACTGCCTAAGAAATGTGTATAAGTGTTCTACATACCAGGAGATTCAGCATAGGACCAGCACTAAATATAGTAGCACTGTGTTACTAACTCAAGAAAGCAGAATTAAACATCCAGGACAATGTAAATTTGGATAATAACTGGTTGTTGTGCATTGTCAGGAACAAAAAAAAAATCTATAATCTTTATTTAAAATTCCTTTAAGGTAAAAAGCAAATTAGTGGTTAAACTCCAGAATAGCATTTTATAGTGTGGGTGAATGTGTTTGTGTTTAATAAATAACAATAATTATTTTAAGGGAGTATCTCTAGGATTCATATTAATTATTCTCATAATGATTAATGAACTCTACTTCCATGGTATTCTTATTCCTTTTAAGATTCTTCCTTATTCTAAATGGCTTTTAATGTAACACATATTTCAAATGATAATTCCACAAAATTGTTTTATGAATGTAAGTTCATTTTCACATTAAGGATCAATAGAAGCGTGATTCTGGGGTATATCACTTTTGTAATAACTTAATGTGAAAATAAATCAACCAAGCCTTGAGAGGTGACTCAGTACATAAAATAATTACTATGGCAGCATGAAGACCAGAGTTCTGGTCCTCAGAACCCATGTAAAAGCTGGGCACTTGGTGGCACATATCTTTAACCCTCGCACTAGAAAGGCAGAGACAGGAGTTTCCAGCAATTTGCTGGCCTCATGTTCTAGCAGAAATGTAAAACTAGGGTTTAGTAAGAGATTTTGCCTCAAAAAAAGGGAAAGAAGTGATTAAGTAATACATGCAGTATTGCCACAGACCACCCCAGTCGGGTGTGGGGGTCCCTGGAATGAGGGTCCTTGAAGCCAGGTGGGTAAGGATTCGGCAGTGACAAACAAAAGCAAACACAGTGGCAGTTTGACTCTGAGTGTATTTTGCAGCTCTCAAGCAGGGGATTTTACACATTAAAAAAACAAACATTATATCTCTTAGAAACTATATCCAGTGAAACAATCACAGATACCAACAAAAATCATTTGGCACAATAAAGTACAAAAATCATCCAAGCATTACAACTCTGAAACGATGTATTCAGTGAATCACAAACGGAACAGGTAACATCATTATAAATCTTCAAAATATAACAATTCTAAAAGTATGTATTCAGTGGGAGCTGTCATCCAAGGCTAGTGGCATATTTCCAGGAGCAGGTTAATAAATCTTTAATGGTCAGTGCTCTTAACCACTGAACTAGCTTTCCAGCCCCATGGTCAATTATTATTTAACATCTAGTACCTGGTTTTTTATAATCTTAAATGTATAAATTTAAACTATGTTAATTCTTTCTAATTAAGGCTTTCTTTACCATATACCAAAATCCACCTCCGAGGACACATGTGTAGCCACATGAAATTTGTTAGAAAAACTTTTATCATAATAGTTTTGTAAATGATTTAGAAAGTTTCCCTGGCGATAAGGTCATGTTAGTGGCCCCATCTCTAGGGATGGTTTCTTACCCATTATTCTCACTTAAAATCTTGGCCTAGGCTACCAGGAACATGTAAATAAGAAAAGGAATAAGAGAAAACAAAACAGACAGATTGCCATGAGAACTATGGCTCAATATTTTTACTCCAGCGAAGAGTTCCACAACCAGTTCCAGGAGGCCTCCCCCTTTTGCAGTCAATTGCCTCAGTCTGTGGAACTTTGTCACACAGATCCTGCTGGAGGTGGTATGGCACAGTATGTCAATCTTGGGCCTACACATGGGTATGCATGGACATATTCCCTGTGCACGTGTACACACATGTGCACAAGTGTGTGTGCACATGCACAATATCCAGGAATCCTTTGTGTAAGGAAAACCTAAAAATTGTTTCTTCTTAACAGTCTACCTCCTCTCAATACAGTGTAAGGTACTAATGTTTAAGACCTTAAATCAAGAGAGACTTTAGATCTGCTGGTGTGTTGGAAAGGACATGAGGCCATTCAAGTCCACAATAGGTAATGCTTACAATAGGACTGGATCAGATTCTAGGGAGTGATTACAGTGTCCCAGGATCACCAGAGGGTAACATGTACACAGATGTTGTGAGCCATTGAAACAAAGCATTAGTCAGAATTCCCAATTTCACTTTAAGAAACAGATAAGAAGATTGCTGTCTGTATACCACAATGAATTAAGATGTGTGCTTTTTCTCTTTAAAACCAATTTATAGAGTATGCATATAAGGAGGTAGTTTATTGGGTAAGTATCCCCAAAGAATCCATTTTTATTTAGAAAGCTGCTCTTATTGGTGTCACATTTTCAGGGCTGAGAAATAAAGGCATAAAAATACCAATGACAGATAAAACTGAGAAAATTACTCTGAACAAGCTCTTCCAGAACAGAGCCGTGCATATAAATTAGGTAAACACTAAAACTAGATCAAAAAGGAGTTCTTTAACTTTCATTTAAATGCATGAACAGCTGTGGCAGATCTAGTGTCACTGGATATAGTGCCCGACAGTGTGGAATATACAGGAAAGATCTTGGTTATTTTCAAGCTCATGTCAGGCATGGCTGTATCCCTTCAATCATAAGTGAATGAAAGCACTATGTTACATACATGGTAGTCAATGTCAAGGTTTATAGGACTTTGGGTACAGAAGTCTGTCATTGTCTCTGTGAACAGAATAATGAGAACGTAGAAATTAATTTTTTCCTTACAATCACTATACCGATGAAGACAAGACAAGCTGCAGTTTTAAAAACTGCATACTGTGCATAACTATTTTGAAATGTCTTGAATTTTAATACCTTTAGTTTTTACCATCTTTGCCTTTATTGGATGAGGTGACTTATATTTTAGCTAAATAGCTAAATCCTTTAATGGAAAATCTTTTGTGTTTTTAAAGGCACTGATTATGCATTCGTAACATTCATAATAACTCATAGTCACATAGGACTTTATTGGGATTTTTTTACAAAATACTTTTATTTAAATTAAATGATAGTTTCTCAACTATCATTTCATTTCTTTTAATCAAATTTCATCTGTTTGACTTTACACACCAAGACACTTCCTCTCTCTCTCATGGTCAGGGTTGTGTCCATGAGTTGATGGCCATCGCCTAGACGGCAGCTCTAATTATTTCTTTCCAGCATTCCCTTTCTCCCTAAGCATCAACTCCTCACGATCCTCTCATATAAAATCTCTAAGAATATGTCACCTGCCACAAGCCTTATATCTTTCATTCTCACCTTCAGTGATTCTCTGCTTCCTGGGGGCTTTTCATTCACCACAGTGCTTTGTGAACTTACTTCAGTGACAAAAGTGTTGACATATTATTTCATATCTCTCAATTTTTGAACACTGTTCTTTCCACCAAAATGTCCCTTACTCTATCAGTATTTGCTGAGCAGCTTCACTCTTTCAAATCTTAAAGTGTCCTGACCTCAAGAAATATTTCTGTTGCTGATGATAAGATTGACCATATTATGTTGAACCTAGATACTGAATTCTTGAGATGCTTATCCATTTCTATGATACATAATTGCCTGGATTTACCCTTTACCTCCATAAAAAAGCTACTTGGTTGAGAACCTTTTAGCAGTATATTCTCATTTTGAGGCACACAGATACCAAACTTCCAGTGTACAGAAAACGTGAAAAAGTGGATGAGAGAATTGTTTGCATTTGAAGACTAATATTTTTCCACAATAATTTTTAAAGTTTTTTTTAATCTATCTAGTATTTGAAATTTTTACAGACGTA
The DNA here is from genome assembly GCF_900095145.1 of Mus pahari. Lineage (NCBI taxonomy): Eukaryota > Metazoa > Chordata > Mammalia > Rodentia > Muridae > Mus > Mus pahari. The sequence continues at coordinate 63,401,041 of NC_034598.1, forward strand.
TACAAAGTACTTTGGTCACATCTTTCTCTCTTGTCTCATTCCCACTGGGTCCTATTAGAGCTGCGATTATGTACCCAGGTGGAGAGGCAGCCACTGTAGCACAGTAACCCACAAGAGACCACACCCTTAAAGCAAAGGGCTCTCCCCTGACAAAAGCTTTCAGCTGATAATAGCTCTTGGTCTCATGACTTCTTCCCCATTTATGCTACCATATTGATCAGAATGCTTATTGAATATTTAACAATTTCTAGACAAGTTACACCATAGTTTACATCAGGATAGCCTTTATAAGAAACGTATCATTTAAATATCATTTCCCAGAGATTATAGCTGTTTGAACTATAAACAAAATCCCTAGTGCCTTAAAAGTGGTATGTATCCAGGCTCTACCATAGGTCTATGGATATAAAGCCCATAGTATGCTTTTATAACAAAAGTCATGAAATGCAGAAAGTAAAGAGTGTGAAATTACATGTCAGATGTAAGAATTTATTCTTTCGAGTTACTAATGCAGGATAGCATCTATCTCACTGTACAGAATTGCTTCAAGAGCACAGCACAAGTGTATCGTGTGTGTATGTGTTTAAGAGAAGTGATTATAAAGCTAATTTATAGATGGTCCTTAAAACTTGGGGGCAAGGGTGCTTTCATGATCAACACTTGTGGAATAAAAATAGAGATTCAAAATAAAATACAGAAATATAGACATTCTAAAACTTATGAAATATAAGCATGAGTTCTAACTTGCCTGAGTGCATATCTCCTATATGTTCTTCCTTTTCATTAATACTTAGGACATAAAAATATCAAGAAAATCACTACTATCATTTGCCCTCTAAATTTATACATATAAAACTAATAGAGTTTATATTTAATAATTTTCTTTCATTGATGAATTTACAGAAGTAGGAATAAATATGAGAAGGCCAGCCCACATTGGAAACTTGAAAGTAAGCATGAGTTTAATTATTAATATCCTTCTAATAACAAGCTAATTTGACAAAATATAACTTAAATATATATTGTCACATTTCCCTTTACTAAAGTAGTGCAGTAGAGGTCATGTGCATCATCTCATAAATTCTCATTTAGTCAATCAACAAAATTGTGATGGCACCACTGTCCTTGGGAATATATTATTCATTTATAGTTTGACAAATTTTATATGGGTATGTGCCTCTGAAAATTCATTGATGAGATGTTATTGTATAATTCACTTTACCACTATCATTCAACTTGTGTTACCTAATCCTTTGAATTGGTCTTTTATTCTAAAATTGTTGACATTTTTGTATGCCGTTGCAATTTTTTTTAATGTAAAACATCAATTATATTCATTGAAAGCCAATAGCAAGCTATGTGAATGGTGTCTCTTTCACTTTTTTTTTTTTCAAAAGCAGTACAATTTTCTAGGCCACAGAACAGGCAAATTGTGGTGGTTTGAATAAGCTTGGCCCAGGGACTGGCATTGTTAGGAAGTGTGACCTAATGAGTAAAGGTGCTAACAGGAAGTGGGACCAGCCAAAGAATTATGTTGCCGTCAACAAAGATGAAAGAAGTTGGAGATCTGAAGAGATCTTTGACATCAGACATGGAGATGCTGAGTGTGGAGTTGGCCCACCTTGGTTTTGATCTTGCTTTGGTCATTATTTCTTCACTATGAAGTTCTGGAATGGCAATGTATTCTCTGTGATGCTAGAGATAAGTGATCTGATTTTTTGATATTGATTTGATATTGATTTTTATAAGGGATTACAGTTGAGTGATAAGACAAATCTAAGAAGAGACATAACTTTGGGCTTGTAGCATTGTTTAGACTGATATAGACTGTGGGACTTTTGAAGTTGGAATAGATTTACTATCCACTATCCTATGGCTAGGTTCGCCCCCATACATTCAAGGGCTTGAACAAGCCTATGCCGGCCAGGAATTGGAACGTGGTGGTTTGAATATGCTTGGTCCAGGGAGTGTCTCTATTAGCAGGTGTGACCTTGTTGGAGTTGGAATGGCCTTGTCAGAGAAGGTATGTCACTGTGTGGGTGGGCTTTGAATCTCTGACCAGTGCAGAAGAGTTAGTCTTCTTCTGTCTACCTTCAGAACAAGATGTAGAGCTCTCAGCTTCTCCACCATCATGTGCCTGGGTGCTGCCATGCTTCCAGACATGGAGATAATGGACTGAACTGCAGAACCTGTAAGTGAACCCCAATTAAATGCTGTCCTTTATAGGAGTTTCCTTGGTCATGGTGTTTCTTCACAGCAATGAAAACCCTAACTAGTACAGACTACTTCCATGTAGCTTCCAGTTAGCTTGGAGAAGGGTCTCAAACCCCACCCTGTAAGTGACACACTTTCTACAAAGACACACCTACTCCAACAAACCCACGGTTTCTGTGGTGGCTTGAATATGCTTGAGTGTCCTGGAACTCAGAGGCTTGCTTGCCTCTATCTCCTGGGATTAAAAGCTTGTACTACAATGCCTGGACCTAAGCTTAGCTGGGTGGGATCTGGCCCCAAAGTCACTACTCCCTTAATCTATTTATCTCCTTGAATACAGGATTTAGCTCTATTGCACTTCTTGGTGCCCTTTTACTCTTTGAACCATTTATTTTTTTGTTTGTTTTTCAGCTTGGAGCTTTTCATTAAAATGTTCTTCATAAGAGTGAAGTGGAGAAGATCTTCAGTATGTAGCCTAGAGACTTCTTGTGGTGTTTTGGTGAAGAATGTTGCTGCTTTTTGCCATTGTCTGAAGAGTCTGCCTGAGGCTAAGGTGAAGTGATTTAGATTAATTACTTTGACAAAGGAAGTATCAAAACAGACTGGTAAAAATTCTTTTGTTTGCCTTCCAAACAAGATGTCGAAATCTCAACTCTTCCAGTACTATGCCTGCCTGGACACTGTCATGCTTCCTGCCACTATAATAACAGATTGAATCTCTGAACCTGTAAGCCGTCCCCAATTAAATGTTGTCATTTATAAGAGTTGCCTTGGTCATGGAGACTCTTCTCAGCAATGGAAATCCTAAATAAGACACAAACTCAGGTTAATAATTCTTTCATGGCTGTTTTATCATTCTACGTATGGCATAAGCAAATGTTTTATACAGAGGAATGTAATACTTTATTTTTATGGAATACAAATTTTCATTCAGAGCTAATATAATTTCTTACTGAAGCAAAACACGTATGAACAGTACAATTAAAAGTTCCATAGTTTCCTGACAAATTTTTACATTAACTGTTCTAATTATGAATTTTATTTAAATATATTGTTTAAATACTTCATAACATTCATACTTGTGTCGTCTGTAATTCTGTTTTTTCTGAGAAACATTATTTGTATTTGGTAAATAATTCTTTTTCAAATAACATTTCTCTTTGATCTTTGGAACAATCCTCGGGGGGAACAAAGCTGTCAGAAGTATCACTTTTATGAAGTTGGGCTACTAAAAGATAAAGTGCAAATCTAAAACTTGCTGAAATAGAGCTCTTTTTTACTATGGATTATGAAGAATCTTCTATACACATAGCATTGTGCTTAATACAAATGATGATGTGCACATTTAATGTGCATGTGTCTATAAAATAAATGCCCAATGTTCTGGAAGTAATAGCCATATGAACCAAAAAAAAGTTTTTTTAAAGATTTATTTATTTATTATATGTAAGTACACTGTAGCTATCTTCAGACACTCCAGAAGAGGGAGTCAGATCTTGTTACGGATGGTTAT
>NC_034598.1:63404912-63421047 GCF_900095145.1 Mus pahari
TATATATATATATATATATATATATATATATATATATGATATGTTTGGGGTAGGATAAATACAAAGGGTAGTTAAAGAAATAGAAAAATTAGGAAGAAATTAATGGTCCCTATGAATATCATAGCAAAATTGTGGAAAGAAAAGACCAGACTCACTACAAATGGAAGGAAAGCATGAACAATATTGTAAGATTTAACTCAAGAAATCAGAATTATTAAATTAGAAAATATTAGTAATTAACTCAGAACCAGTTCTGAGCTACTCTCATGTTAGAGCACTAAGTTTCTCTTAATTTCCCTTTACCACTTTTTTCAAAGAAAATCAATCTCTTCCTTGGTGACATATGCCAGATGACAATCTGTGGAATACAAGAAATAAAAGCATACCACCCATCAGTTTAACAGCTTGACTTAAGAAAATAGCTCTTCACGGGAGAAGAGAAACAGAAATAAACACAATAAGCATTAGTCAAATTACAATAATATACTTTCAATTAATTACAGCGAACTATCTGTCTTCCTAACAGAGAAGCAAAGCACTGTAGAAAAGGACATAGAGATAATTTTTATTTTATTTCAAACAATTGAAATCTGACTTGGTTGAAAAGTTGTCCAAATGTTGCCACATTTAAGGTGGATATGATTGGTGATACACCACGACAATCCTAATACTTAAGAGTATGAGGCAGAGGGATCTGAAGATTGAAGACAGCCTGGATGAATGTGTCAAAATGAGAGAGAGAGAGAGAGAGAGAGAGAGAGAGAGAGAGATTGAAATGGATGGGGAAGAGGAAGAAGAAGTAGGAGGAGGAGGAGGAAGAAGAAGAAGAAAGAAAAACAAACAAACAAAGAATTAATATGTGATGCATTTCTAAATAGGTGTGTGATTCTCATTTGGATTGAATCATTTGCTAGTTTGAATTGTTAATTCCGAATTTGAAATATTATATTTTTTTTCAGTATAACAAAATTAATATAACATTATACCAAGTCCAAAAAACCATGTAGTTTCATTAACCAGTACATTCTATATTGATAGTATGATTAATATATTATAAATTATTCTAGTTATTTTTAAAAATACATTTAGCCATCACTAAACTTCCTGCTGCTAAGAAAACAGACATTAGGGAATGAATTCTGTAACAAGAAAGATTAGACTATGAGTCAAAGACTTAGCAGTTGATACTAATTTTGCCACACACAGATTGAAATATTCTCTTGGCATCATTAACTTTAGTTTCCTTATCCAAATTGAAAGCATCATTTTCATTTTCTGTATTTTCTATTAAGTTGGATATGTGTAAATCTTGTATCCTCAATCTTTTTCAGAGAGCTTTCTGCTCAAATATCTCATTCCATTTTGTTTACTCTGAGGAGTACTGTCAATCTGTAGACACGATTTACTACTCTAGACTGGCCTGGAAAATAGTTTTGCTGTCATGATAATACTCTTCCCAAATCTCTAGGGTTATGTTTCCAAACACCAGTGCATTTGGATAAAGTATAGTTAGCAAGATCAAGATCTATTAAAGGACATGGCTTATCAGGGAAGGGAAGGGAAATCAATAAACTGTCACTTAGACATTGATTTAATAGACATTGCAGAGAGTTTTTATGTGGAAGGGTAACCCTGATTGTTATTAGCCCTGTAAAGCTTCTGAAGAGATACTTTTCTTCACAACCACCTTCATTTTCAGGTGGCATTGCTGCATTAATTATACTTCCTATTGTAATAAAAAAAAACAAACAAACAACGCCAGGCAGTGGTGGCTCACGCCTTTAATCCCAGCACTTGGCAGGCAGAGGCAGGCGGATTTCTGAGTTCAAGGCCAGCCTGGTCTACAGAGTGAGTTCCAGGACAGCCAGGGCTATACAGAGAAACCCTGTCTCGAGAAACCAAAAAAATAAAAAATAAAAATAAAGTAAAAATAAAAAAATAAAAACCCTGATGAAAGCAACTAAAGGAAGGAAAGGTTAATATTAGTTTACAGTTCCAGGATTTAGTCTTTCAATGACAGCCAAGGCATGATGGCAGACACAGAAAGCCTACTGATTCCATTGTACTCACAGTTAGGGTGCAGCTAGTGACCAGGAAGTGGGAGCTGAATATAAAGCCCTAAGTCACACCAATAATGATACACTTTATCAACCACCCTGTAAGGGGTTACCCCTTAAAGCTTCTATAACCTTTCCAAACAGCGCTCAACTAGCTGTGGACTTATGGCTCAAAAGCATAAGCTTATGGGATATAGTTTGTCTTCAACCTAAAATACCATATTATGTTAAAACTGAATTTATTTCACTTTGAATTCATATTCTTATCTTCATAATTTCTGTGTTATCCAATTGTTTCAAAAATTGAAATAGCTTTGATATAAGAATATAGGATCCTGGGCAAAATACAAAAGTAACTGCACAAAAGACATAGGACAACTGGCAACATTCAAATGGATCAAATGTTGTACAATGGACTCCATCTGAATTTCTTAAAGAGTGATCATTGTATGGTGATAACGTGAAAGAATGCATTGTTCTTAAAGTATCTGAGCAATGAAAGACTTAGGAATGATAAGACCTGTTTGCAACTTACTGTTAGGTTGTGCAGAACACACAAATTCAGACTTGCTTCTGGAAAAGAAACTTTAAAGGAAAACAAAAAGATCAAAATTGCTATAATTGTCAACATATAGATCTGGGTAGAAGGTTAATGTGCAGAAACTATTTTTACTATTTCAATGCAGGTATGTATTTGAAATTCCAAGACAATTTTTTTTTAGGTTTCTATTAATAGTTGGCACATTCTCACCAAACCCAGAAACTAATGCACATGCCAGCAAGATTTTGCTAAAGGGACCCTGATATAGCTGTCTCTTGTGAGGCTATGCCAGTGCCTGGCAAACACAGAAGTGGATCCTCAGAGTCAGCTATTGGATGGAACACAGGGCCCCCAATGAAGAAACTAGAGAAAATACCCAAGGAGCTGAAGGGGTCTACAACACTATAAGTAGAACAACAATATGAACTAACCAGTACCCCCAGAGCTCGTGTCTCTAGCTGCATATGTAGCAGAAGATGGCCTAGTTGGCCATCTTTGGGAAGAGAGGTCCCTTGGTCTTGCAAACTTTATAAGCCCCAGTACAGGGGAACACCAGGGCCAAGTAGTGGGAGTGGGTGGGTAGGGGAGCACGGGGGGGGGGGAGTATAGGGAGCTTTCAGGATAGCATTTGAAATGTAAATAAAGAAAATATCTAATAAAAAAGTCTTTCAAAAAATAGTTGGCACATTCTAATTGCCAAAACATAAGAAATTTCTATATTTTTCTAGAAAACTAAGTTTCTATATTATGTTTTTGGTGCCGATCCTTAAATCCAAACAGGAAGCATAAAATTCTGTGCTTCCTTGTATATCTCCCCAAGTTAAACCCTGACACTTATTAATGATGCCATGTTGAGCTTGCTGACAGGAGCCTAGCATGGCTGTCCTCAAAGAGATCCTACCTGCAGGTGACTGAGACAAATGCAGATACTTACAGCCAAAGACGAAGATCAGAGACCCTTAAGGAAGAGTTAGGAGGAGAAACGAAGGAGCTGAAGGGGTTGGCAACCCCATAGCCCCTGGCACATAAGTAGCAGAGGACTGCCTTGTCTGGTCTCAGTGGGAGAGGTATGAGATGGGGGTACATGGGTGAGTGGGTGAGGAGGTTGGTGGCGTGGGTGGAGGAGTACCCTCTCAGAAGCAAGGGGGAGGGGGAGGGAGTGAAGAACTCTTGGCGGGGGGACTGGGAAGGAGGGCAACATTTAGAGTGTAAATAAATAAAACAATTAAAAATGTTTCAGTAGTTATTTGATTTTTTTAAGAGGGATAGGAAACCCTGAAGAAATACACAATCTCATTAAAAACAGTTTTAAAGCATAAACCTGTACATACACACACATTCTCTGACAAATTACTCTAGAACATGACTGGCAACTGGGTGAGCTGACTTCAGGAAGCATTCTGCTGCCTCATGTGTCTCTATTTTCTGTGAACACAAAAGTTGCATGCCCAAAATACACGTGTTTTCTTGGTTCGCTTACAGAGGAGACCACAAGCACAGCCCCTACCATCACTAATTATGCAGCAGGTTTCTCCCATTTGGGGAAGACAAAGGTGCCAATACATCCCAAGTATATTGATGAGCTCGCACCATGAAAGCGTCTTCTCCATCATGCTATCTTCCCCTGCCAGGTATGGATCAAATATATGGATATGCCTATTAAAATACATTTATGTAAAAATGCAAATGTTTTCCTCTTTGAAAGAGTGGCTTCTCCCATTGCATACATTGTTTAATGGGGAGAGAAAAAAAATCAAAGATAGTTGAAAAATGATTGTATTCCTTTGGTGCACTACCTATTTTAATGCATATACTTTAAGGCCATTTATGAAGAAGTACTCTATATTTTCTGCATTGCACTTAGAAAATGAACTAAATATTGAAAAAGATAGTACATTCAACACTCCATTAAGATCACCAATTATTTCTCATTTATTTTTGTGAAAAATAAATGAAATATCCAGTATATTTCAACTCAAATTAAGACAATTTAGCTAGTGATACAAATAGAAGGTGAGACAAAATGGGAGTGAGATTACAGATTTTCAAAACAATACTGTTGATTTAGTCATAGTAAATGGAATTAAACGATGACAGAATATTTAAAATGATTCTAATCCCATTATTTGAATTTCTATGAACATAAAAACACATATACCTTGAAATAATTTTCATTGAACTGTACAAAATGTATTAGCTAAATACAAGACAGTTTCCAACTCCCACAGTGTAAGATTAAGAAAAACAGTCTCCTATTTGTTTTGTCAAATTACGGGAACAAAGACTCTTTGATGACCTGGCACGAACAAATTATACATCGATAATGACAAAGGACAGTTTTCTGTTAATAAGAACTTTTGTTTGGCAATTAATGTGTTAGCACCAGCGTATGTCAAAGCATACTGGACATGAAGCTAGACAGTCCCATAGACAGTCCCAAACCAAGACCTGCAGGAAAAAGTCTAAACGTCACAAATGTCTCTGAATTTGTACTAGACCTGGAAAGCAGAGTTTTACAGTTTGTTTGAAGAGGAGTTGAGCAAAGATGTTTAAAGTCATAACTGTATTTTTCTCACCTAACTAGGCAGTCTGTACCGCGATACATCATGCAGGCACCGTGTGAAAATTCTTATACTTATTGCCATGTGTCTCACTACAAAACTATATGATGACACCTATTCCTGAAATTTCAAGGAGACAGATCCCAATATAAGATTTGCATAGGCATCTACAGTAGCAGGCAGTCTGATTCAGCAGCGTGTACTCTTAAACATTACATGGTTTATTGTATGTCAAGATTCCCACATTGTTTCAATATGTTAATTTTTTGAATCTAGAACATACAGATTATACAAAAGTCCAATTTTTTTAAAAATAAGTTCTGCCTTAAATTAAAAAAAAAAAAACAGAACTCTGGGCAGAAAAAAAATAAGTAGCATAAGCTAAATGATTTGTATCTGCCAATTTATGAGGTTTAAATTAATTAAATAGACAACTAGAAAACACAATTGTTAGCCGGGCGTGGTGGCACACACCTTTAATTCCAGCACTCAGGAGGCTGAGGCAGGCGGATTTCTGAGTTAGATTTCTGAGCCTGGTCTACAAAGTGCATTCCAGGACAGCCAGGGTTATACAAAGAAACCCTGTCTCAAAAAAAAAAAAAAAATTCAATTGTTTACAAATAGTTTACACTCTAAATCAATCAGTGTAAGGTAATTCTGTACTGAGGAAAATATGATCATTTTATGCTTTTCTCTAATCTGGAAATCTTGCATTAAGAAAGCTATAAATGAGGATTTGAATTTTTCCTTAGCCACAGTTCTTTCTGATAAATTGCAAAAGTAAAGCAGTTGCAGAGGAGGATCAAATAATGACCTAAAAAGAAAAAAGAAAAAAAAAAAGTGAAGAATACAGTGATTTGCTTATGTTTGAATTCACAGCTAATCTTTTTAGGAATAACTAGCTAGCTAGCATCTTCAGATCCATTGTGGTTAGCACTGTGTTTTATCAATGACAGAAGAAGGATTTGCTTGAGTCAAATGAGAAAAGTTGTTAGGAGCTGGCTGCGGAGGATTTGGTGGGAAGGTTCCAGTTCTCACAATGAAAGCAGTGTAACTTTAGGAAAATCCTCCCCCTCCTTCTCCCTGCCTCCCCCAAACAAAGCACACATCATTTTTATCTTGTAGCACATTTGGAGACGTATATAATCATTTCTTTACAGTCACGCTGACTTAATGGTCTTATAAGTGAGATAAATGCCTTAGGTTTATTTGATCAATATATTTGAATTATGCCTTTAGTGTCAGGAATCTAGTTGTTTTCATTCAAAGACTCAAAGATAAACTACAGGGCAATTTGTTTCCTTGCACCATCTAGTGGATTTAAATGACAACTGCGGCAGTCCTGTAAATAACTGCAAGCCAATCCTGGACGTCAAATTTTCAGACGTCTGTGGATAAATATGCCTGAGATCATTATTCGATTGATTGCACAACAGGACCAGTAATTATTATTCCTCCTTTTACGTAAGAAATCATTGAAACACAGGTGAACTCATTAGCGGACGTTTAAATCCCTAAGCAAAATACCATAGCATCGTCGATAGCATTGTATGAACCGGGAGAGAGACGGAGGGACAGGCACGAATGCCAGTTGTCGCCACCGGCTCGCACAGACGCCCCCCCAGAGCTCCCAGGTCGGCGGACTGAACCAGAGCGCTCCAGCCCAGTCTCCGCGCGGAGCCAGTGCGCAGGCGCAGCACCGGGCGGAAGTGGGGGGGCGGGCCCAGACCGCGAGCCAGAGGAAGAGGCCCGAACGGCTGGGTGAGGCGCCGAGTCGGTTTTTTTTTTTTTTTATTTATTTTTTTCCCGCGGCGAGTCCGGGCTCGGGTGCGGCGGAGAATTCCCGAACGTGGGCGATCGGTCGTCGGAGGCGAGCGAGCGTTGGGGCTCCGGAGCGGCGGTTGCTGTCGCCGCGGACGCCACCGTTGCCGGCCCCCCGGAGGAGGACGAGGCCTTGCAGGCCCAGCGCGGCCCGCGGAGCCCGAGTGTTGCCGTGAGTAGACCCAGCAGCGCCCTCCGCGCGGTCGCTTGCCGGTGGTTAAGATGGAGGAGATTTCGTTGGCCAACCTGGATACTAACAAGCTGGAGGCCATCGCCCAGGAGATCTATGTAGACCTGATAGAGGATTCCTGCCTGGGCTTCTGCTTTGAGGTGCACCGGGCGGTCAAGTGCGGCTACTTCTACCTGGAGTTTGCAGACACTGGGAGCGTCAAGGAGTTCGGCCTCCAGCCAGTGGAGGACAAAGGCGCCTGCCGCCTCCCGCTCTGCTCCCTGCCTGGGGATCCCGGGGACGGGCCCCAGACGGAGCTGCAGCGTTCGCCTCCCGAATTCCAGTAGTCACCACAGGCGAGAGGGCGACACAGTGACCAGGACAATAAGAGAGACTGGTCCCCGTGGCTTTGGAGGAATAAGCTAAGTTGGAGAGAGAGAAAGAGAAAAAAAAAAAAAATCAATCAACAAATAAAGGAAAAGCAAACAAAAGTCCCATCCCCGCCCCCAAGATCTTAGCATTAAAATACAAAAAACCGAGAAGACGAAAAAAAAACGAACAAAAACATCCAAAGAGGAGAATTTAGGAATCCCGGTCCATTTGAAAGGGTCTCCCATGCCAGCTCTGAAATCCTGGACAGAAGGAGGTCCAGAGGCATCGTGCTGTATTTTGAGCTGTATAAATCACGTGGATGTGCTAGGACCCTGACAGCCCTCAGTACACAGGTGAGCAGCTGTGTACCCAGCCTATACAATTCTATTTGTTTCTCAGATTCTGCATCTGCCTGATGTCCTGGGCCTCCTGCGATGTTTTAGATGCTGTTGATGGTCAGGCCTTGATCAGTCAGCTTCAGTGGACTGCACCTCTGATTTCTAAGCCTCCAGTTGGGCCTCTTTGATACAAATAGAAGTCAGGTATGAGACTTAAATGCTAAAAATATTAACTCCCGTTTGAAGTCGGTGGGAAGCCCTTGTGCCCTTGTCTACAAGAAGTTCAGAATCACCTGTTTGCCAAGGTCCAGCATTTCGCCTTTGGCTCATCAGAAGACCTGTCTTTCCCATCCCACTGAGTGGCAAAGGTTTGGCAAAGGACAAGGTGGTTTACAAACAGCTGAAGATTTTCCTTTGATGCTATGAAGATGAAGTGTACCTCCACGAATGCATATCATGTCCACCTGGAAGACTCATGTCTTGAATTATATACTTCGGACATAAGTTTGGTGGGACAGTCTTTTCCTACGTTTGAATTACTAGTGATGTAACCAGCCCATGGGTCTGACTTGATCATTATGACAGGTCGCTGTCCTCCAGTGGTACCACTGAGCTACAGAAGGACATTATGGTGGAGCAGGAGGCTGTTTGAAAATTGAGCCAGGAGGGAACTTTTTTCCATCTGCCTTCAATAATGTGAATGAGTTTAATGCTAAGAGCCCTGAAACAGGCCTAGTTTACCTGGTATGGTTGCAGAATCCCTTCTTCAACTGGGCAGTCAGACCTCTGCTGTGCTGATTAAGACTGTCTCCGCCTTCTCTGCCCTCACAAACCAAAGGGCAGTTGTCAGTTGGTCCTCAGAACCTCCTTCCAGCAGGGGCTGTATATTTCTTGTTGGAAAGTTGGAGGCAGGGTTAGAAGTAAAGGGGAAATGAGTGGCATATCAAAATTGTTCTGTTTCAGTCCCTAAATTGGGGGGGTTATGGAGGGTGGGAGTCCTGAGGTGAGCAGAAAAGAAAGGTGCTGCTTTATTTGAAATGTTTTCTTACCTCATTCTGTGCCCCAGTAAAGGGTCCAGCCTCATCTGTCTGGCTTGGCCATGTTCCTGTCACTGCTCCACTGCCTCTCTGGTGCAGCTCATGATTCCAGGTGCTGCTTGCCACTCTAGGTTTTCTCTTGACGAGTTTCAGCTCATCTTCCAGTGCTGCTCCTCTGAAGCCTCCACAAGTTTCCTTTTTCCTTTTGTTTTGTTGTCGTTTTCGTTTTCTAACTTTTTAAATTTTTATGTTGGTTTTGTTTTACCTGTTTTTATGGAAGCCTTAGAGGAGATTCTCTCATGGCTCCCTCTGTTTGGATTAGAATGGGAAAATAACAAAACAAAAAAAATCTTTTTTAAATTTATAAGGCAGTGTCATGTCTAAGTGTTTCTCTTATATAAGGCTGCCTTGCTAGTATATCTCCCTGCCTGTCATGAGTTCTTTCTTCCCATTGCTACTTGGATACTGCCTCTTAGGACTTACTGCAGAACCAGGAATGCTGGCATACACAAGGAAGGAGTTGGTTCTACTCCACTTTTCTAACCCTTTTATGTATTTATCTTCCTTCTCCCAGGAGCTATTTGAAGTGTGTGGACTAATTTGGATTACTGTACTCAAGAGTTAAGGCAACTATAGTGCTTGAGCCTTGAGACTGTCTGTTGTTGCCTTCTCAGAGTTTTGCAGCTCAGGGTTGGGGCCTAGTTACAATTTGGATCCTTAGTCCAAGAATTTTGAGGACGTGAGTAAAACCTTGGCAGGAGCTAAAATTACTTTTAAAAGATATCTTGCTACGTGAGTTCTTTAAAACCTTCAATGAATTCTGGAAAAACAAAAAAGCAGTGTGAGATTCCTGCTATATAAAGTACTTGGGAAACATGAAAGGGAGAAAGGCCATGGCCTACTCGCTCTTGCCTTCAGATAGGGAGCTCAAATGTGACTTTAGTTTTCTTGCCTTTTCTGGTTAGAACATAAAGATGTGGGTGGTAGTTTGGGGTAATGGTTTGCTCATATTACTTCCCTTCTTGTTACTGCTTTTGTTTTCTGTCTCCAACATTTTCATTAGGGCCATAGCTCCCCACTCTGTGTAGATAAAAGGTGGGTTCAGTCCAGCTATTATTGCCCTGAGGGAACAAACTACTTTTTGGGGAGCAAATGTTCTCTACCATATAGTTGACAGTGGTTAGGAACCCTCCCCTTCCCCTACCCTTCTGTAACAACAGAATTCTATCCTATTAATTGTATTGATCACCCAGTAATCCTATTATGTATCTGAGTGTATGTATATGGGGGGAAGGGGTTCTTTAAATTTTCTGTGGTTTGTGGTTTTTTTCTTTCATAAATTAGTTCCCACCATCGCATGCCCAGGGGCCACTACCTGGCATTATCGCATGCTGGGATCATTGGGGGAGGGTAGTGTGAAATTCACCACTGTCCTTTGTTTTGGAGATTCTTATTTTTTAATAAGTAATCCGTCCTATACAAATAGCTAATTAACTCTTGTGTTCCCCCTGCCCATATGGCTGCTGGTGTAAATAAATTGCATTTTCCCATTGCTAAATGATAATAAAATTAAAAAAAAAATACTTTGACTCATCTTTTTAATGGCATGTTTCCCAGGGGTTGTTGGCATAGCAAAATAAATGATTTACCACTCTTGAATCTAGGTACTTGAATGGAAGGTACATCAAAATCCATAGAGGAACTCTGTCTAGTTTTTATTTCTCATATAATCCTTCAGATTTAGCTGTCTATTCAAGGAGAGAGAAAAAAATACATCAACTTCCCTTTTTCATATGAGGTAAGAAGATGGTAAAATAGATATAGTCTGGGCTACTAATAATGGTGCATTGTGGTAGGTAAACTTATATAAAATTTGTTTTAGTATGTACATCATCATCAAACTAGACAAGTAGCGAAAATGCTTCTACCTACTGTCCCTTAGTTTGTCTCACTCCTTTAGGGTTTTTATTTGCTTTTGAATAACATCTCTTAATTGTAATCTACAGTTTGAGCATTTCCTAGGAATTGTACGTAAAATGTAGTTATATCCAAAGTCACCATGTTCTACCCAGCTTTCTAATTCATTAGATAGTTCAGGGTGGGAAGTAGACAAGTGAGAAATCATGGGAACGGGACCAGAGTAGGAAACTTCTAGTTGACTACTCCAAGTAGCCTTCTCTTCCATAGTCATGAGTTATAATTCAATGCAATTGGCCACCTAAGATCAACAATCATATTTGTTGAGAAATTATTCTAAAAGAAAATGAGGAGGCTCTGTTAAAAGATCATGTGACAAGTTTACTATGCAAAAATCCCCAAAATCTCGATTTTCCTTAAATTTCTATTAAATGAAATCTATATGGGAATCTACCATAAGATTTTATTTAAATTATCTGATGCAGACATCCTATTTTGTAGAATTAGATTTAATATAGCTAGTCCTTCATTTTCTAAAATGATATAAAGACCAAGTATGTTCTATAGATAGTATCTTTACTGTTATAAAACATCAAATAGTTCATAGCTCTGTATGCTGGATTTAGTCATCTCAGGTTATTTGAAGTAGTAAGGATTCAGGAGAACTTGCTCTGCAGGCATTAATGATAACTGCCCTCAGAACCTGAGTTGTCAATATCTGTTTTGTTCATTTAACAAATGAAGTGCTGGTATCTACTTGCTTTTAAACACAATGTGAAACAACAATGTTTTTCACATTAATGCTGAAAAGTTTAAAACAGTGTCAGTTCTCAGCTTACCTTGAGATAAGACTTCTTTACAAGTTTACTGTGCTGGAAAAAGTGCCATTCATAGTTCAACAGATACATGTTCTTGATAGGACTTGGAAGGAGAATGGTAATATGTAATCATTGAAAATATATCACAGAAAACTGAAGCCTTGGAATTTAGTTCCAGTTGTTTTCCCAATTTTAAAACATTTCTAGTTAGTTCTATGTGAGCCTCATTGGAAATTGTGTGCTAAGAAAGGAAGAATTGTTAAAATTGATTTTAGAACTGAAAATGGCGTGCATCTTGCACCTGAAAGTTATTACCAGGACTAAACCCTGAAGTCATTAGATGTGACAGAAACAAACTTAAAATGCAAATAGTGTGACTCTTAAGCCAGTACTCATTTGCTAAAACTGTGTAGTTGAAAAAGAAAAAGAAAAGAAAGCATGATTCTTAATAACTTTATGGTAGTGGATTTGGGAATGAAAATAAATGTTTAAAATACAACTTGTCAAAGTTGATTTAAACCAGGCATGGTAGTCTTGGCTGTAACTTAGCTTCTGAAGGAGAAGTGAAGTTTGATTATCTGGAATTCAAAGGCAGCCTTAACTGTATAATGATTTCAGTCACTCTAGGTTAAGATTTGTGTGAAAGTGGTGTGTAAAAAATAGATAACCATGTAACATTTTAATTCACATTTAACAAATACTTCACATATTATAACTTTATTTCAGAATCTCATATTGTCATTCTGATCAGCTGATATAAGGGAATAGTATTAACCATAAGCGATAACATTACAATTATAAATTTTATCTGCAGATTAACAAATTAGTGTAGAAAGGTAACATTTTTTTAATGCAGGTTAGCTCTATAAATGTGTATAGAGAAAAATATTTAAAGGTAACAAAATAAATACTAGATTTAATAAAATCAAAACTTGTTTGTGAAATCAGAAATAAGCAAACAACCTGATATCACAGGTTTGCTGTCCTTTTAAGAGATAGGTATTATGTAGAAATAATTATAAATATTATAATTATTAAATTTACAAATGTTCAGAGTACAAGAACAATAAGAAAATATCTAAATGACCTAAAGGATATGAAAAGTTAAGTTCAGAAAAATGTAAGCTAGAATCAAATGAAACAGCAATTTATGTTATTCAATGTGGTAGACTAAAAAGATGGCGATGACCATACTGAGCGTATTCCAACTGGACGCCAAGAGATGCTCGCACAGTGCATTACTATGCTTTTCACAGTAGGGAGGAAATGAATTACTACATGCCCATCAGCAGATAAATGGAGAAGGAAAATATGCTGCAGAGTGGAACTTATTGAGCTATGTATGCATCAAGATAAATTTGCTGTTATAAGAACTTTAAGTTTATTGAAGAAAATTATGGAATTGGTATAGAAATGGGTAGAACTGGAAAACATTAAGGTAACCTAGAAAGTGTCTCATTGATGAGATAAAGGTTCTAGCAGAAGTGGGCTAGGGAGCTGATGGGCATTATGGCTTACAAAGTTGGAGGAGGAATGTTGAGAGCAAGAAAATACAAAGGGAGACAGAAGAGTGGGGGGGGGGGGACTCAGCAGAAATGGATAAAAGGATAATCAGTTCTCAGTCATATGGAACAGATTTAAACCACAGCAAGTGTACAGCAAAGGCCTTCCTGTCTTCACCACAAAAAATGCAGGCGCATACCACCACATTCAGCTTTTAATACAAAGTCCAAGAGACAAGTGAAAACTGGAAGGCAAACAAGAAATTGCACTGTGAAAAATGTAGACACCATTTTGAAAGCGGCGTAATAGGCCCTGTTGAAATACCTACGTCCATGTGGAAAGGATGGGCAGGCATGATGCAGTGAAGTCGATAAGTAGACGCGTACCTCCCTGTCTTCAGAGAGAAGAGATGAGAAACAGAAAAAATGACAGCCCAGGGTGAAATAAATGACATCTGTCAACATTGTTGTTCCTTTCCATTTCCTTCTACTGAAGTGTGCATTAACAGTTGTCCTTTGTGACACGTGACTCTGTCCCTCAATAGTTTCACTAAATATGAACTCATAACAAATGCATATTTCATTAGGAATTTCATCTGTACCCTCATACTTATACCTAATCATTTACTTAAAGGATTGTTTTCTGTAGTTAATTATTTCACCTAATGCTACTAAACTGGGATCACTTTCTTGTTAATATTGGGTACAGAATAAAATTGCTATAAATGAAAACCCTTAAATGAATAACTGAATTGTAACATGAAGAAGAAGAAAACACCAGAGAGATAATACCCATTACTTCAGTTCTTTGTGGCCAGTGTGTGTCCCTAAGCTCAGATCTCCAGTAATTACATAAAAAGTGAGGTATAGTGACACCTGTAATCTCCAACAATAAAATGGAGAACAGTCAAGGAAAGACACCCAATATCAACCTCTACTGCACATCCCTACACTAGCAGGTACATATACCACACACAGCTCAATACATACACACAAAATTGAATAAAATCTGAAAATAGCATACTGACATTATTGAATACAAAAGGAATAGTAGTACTTCTAGACATGAGGAATGTAAATAAAAATAAAAGAGAAAACAGTTTAATCAAACTCAAAAGGAAGGACAAATTAAAAAGAGACAGCTGTCACAGAACAGTAACAGTTTTTATTGTCTTGTCTCCCAATGATAAACCTACATACTGTAGTAACTGATATAGAAGTGTGTAGGAGAAGAGAGAGATGGGAGAGTAAGAGAGGAAGGAAAAGGAGAAATTTTGAAAAGAAAGGTGGAAACAGGAAGAGAAGGAAAGAGGGAGGAATGGAGGGAGGGAGGGAGGGAGGGAGGGAGGGAGGGAGGGAGGGAGGGAGGGAGGGAGGGAGGGAGGGAGGGAGGGAACTACTAACAGTGGGAGTGGAAATGGCTTTGATCAGATAATGGCTGACCACAGCCATGGGGGCATGGCTCATACTCTATAAAGTTCATGGACACGCAGCCAGAGGAACTCAGTCAAAGAGAAATTACCAATATAAACATGGAAAGGAAAGCTGCGAGCTCAGTTGATGCTAAGCACAGATCATAGGTATTTCAAAGTGTTGATGGCCATGAGCATACAAAGTTGAGTGGAGAGCAGTTTGCCTTTCACTACTGACACCCGGGTTATTCCAGCCCAACATGAGTTTAAATACTGTTGTCAATGAAATTTACAAGTTAATTAAAATATCAAATCCGTTGGCTTCAAATATGTGCAGTATTTGGGTGGGCATGACCCAGTCACTCATTTAAGCAGGGAACTGTCAGATCATAAGTGATGGCTGTTTTAAGTAACACACAATAATAGTCAGTTCCTCAAAATTGAAGGGTATGATACCTTACCAAAGGAGGGGAAGATAGTCTGTTGTCATGTTATTCCTAAACCAGGAGGCAGCAAACTAGGCATTGTACTTAAATACTAGTTTGACTATTTTCTGATACTTCTAACACTGAAAATAAGAGGTTTTTTGTTTTTAATGTTTGACCCATATTGTTGAGGCATTTAATGATGTCCCCAATCTTTAATTTTCTTGTTTGAAATTTCAGCTTCTATTGTTAGGTTTGTGGTCCCTTAAAATCTAAGGTTGCACATACTGATATTGTTTTTTTTTTTTTCATTATACAACTTTGGAGATACTGTTATATCTTCCCTTTGCATGTTTAAAACCCAGAGATTACCAGTTACAAAAAGATAAGTTAATTTCCCACAGATAACTTGAAATCAAAACCTAAAGGTACGCCATGTTTTTTTGGAAGTTTATAAAAGTTATAGAAGAAAAACAAGAAGTGACTATAGAAAAGGAGGAAAAAGAAAAATATAGACTTGGTGAAATAAAAACTATCGAAGCAATAATTGAGTAAATGAGGTACTGGCTGAATTTACAGCAGTAACAAAAATTTCAGAATAAATTCCATACGTGAGACAGCATCCAACATAAGAAAAAGAAAGTTCTTGAACCTTATAATCAAAATACATCTCCTGATCCTTGATCTTGTATTGATTAGTGACTAAAGATTATTTTTAATTAATGTAAATGTTGTGTTTAAAATAATGGAGGAAGTACTATATTTCGCTCGTAGAATTGCTGAATAAGTTTTAGCCTAAGGGAAATGGAAGGTAACATCGGTAAATGAAGACTTTGCTAAGACAGTGATGCTGAGAACTGGAGAAGGAGTTAGAATGGATTTATCAGTGTAAATCAGTGGTCATATATCAGATATCCTGCATATCGATGTTTATATTATAATTCATAACAGCAAAATTATATTTATGAAGCAGCAACAAAAATAATTTTATGGTCGAGGGTTACAACATGAAGAACTGTATTAAAGGGTCTCAACATTTAGGAAGGTTCAGAACCAGTGAGTAGATGAACAATTCAGTAAGGTTTTAAGAGGTGAGTGGAGATAAGGGGGAGGTGTTTGAACTGGTGAGAGAGAGAGAGAGAGAGAGAGAGAGAGAGAGAGAGAG
>NC_034598.1:63421822-63425465 GCF_900095145.1 Mus pahari
CACACATACACACACAAGTTTTAATTTTAGGACAGCACTGAGATAGGGAGTTCAGAGTAATTTACTTCATAATCATTTTTATCTTGATGCTGTGTGAATTATTATAGAACAAGTCCTGCTTAGCAACCAGCCCCTTCTGCAGTGTGAAATTATTCATGAATACTCTTGAATATTCCCCTTACAGCTAAATTTTCATCTTGAAGTAAAATCGCTTTTGTGATTTCTTCTTGGTTTTGTGCTCAACAAGTATTTATAATGTCACCTGGAAATGTTCTTTATGATCCAGTGTGTTATTTCTCTCAAATTTCACATTTTCCTTTTCAAGTTAAAAGCTAGTATGCTTTTCACTTTCAGTATAATGGATCTTTAGACTCTTGTTTACATTTGGGCTAGAGAAAAGGCTCCGCAGTCAAAGGCTAGGCTCACAACCAAAAATAGAAGAATCTTGCTTACTTTAGTGAACTTGGTGCCTTATGAGTTTATATAAATCCTCTATCAGTGTTTACTACCTCATTCATGGTTTGGTGTTGCACAATATACTTCTATATCCTTCTGTATCCCAGAAAGATAGCAGAGATAGATGACTGACTACAGACAGAGAGACAGACTGACCGACGGCTTATAATCTGTGGTCCAGATAATCCAACAATGGATCTCTCCAAATGTGAGGGCCAAGAGTGCAGTAGCTCTTTAGTCTAGGAAGCTGGATGTCACAGTTGTCATCAGTATGGGCCAGAGTCTTGAAGAAGTCAGCTCTAATGTCAACCAAGGAACAGACTTGCTGAGAAAGTGAGCAAGCAGGCAAAGGAGTTTCCTTTTCCACAAAGATCTCTCTGCCCAGAGAGTAGGTCATACAGATATTTAAGCCATGTTACTAATAAACTTGCTGAAGAAATAAAGTAGGCTTCCAGCCCATGGTGTGGCCCAAATTCGAGGTGAAGGTTCTCACCTCAGATGATCTGAATCAAAGGTCATCGCCCCACCTCAGAGGTCCAGATTAGAAGTAGATCTTCCCCACAAATGCTTGAGCGAAGCAAAAATTTCTTTCACAGGTGTTCCCAGACACAGTCAAGTTGAAACCCAAAACTAGGCCTCTCAATGTTTCCATTTTCTTTCTATTTTGAATAGGGTGACTGTGAACAATGCTAAAAAAGTATTTGCAAAGCATAATGTTGAACCCTATGCATAAATAACTATAGTATATAGTATATCTGAGTTACTTGGAAGGTTGAATTTTAGCTTTTTGAAGGTTCTCCACACTGATTTCCAGAGTGTCTACACCAGTTTGCATTCTGGTTCCTCCTTCTCCACAAACTTGCTAGCATCCACTGGGAGATGTTTGGTTGATATTAGCCATTCTACCTGAGGTGAGACAAAAACTCAGCTACACCTCTACTTTTAGATGATAGAGTAACTATCATCTAGGATCTCACTTTCAATAATTATTTTGAAACTGAAAGATCTCTCTGCCCAGAGAGTAGGTCATACAGATATTTAAGCCATGTTACTAATAAACTTGCTGAAGAAATAAAGTTTTCAATGTTCTTTTGACTGATATATAGTAGAAACTCAAATTAAAACATATGCATCCTAGATCCATTGTTATTTTCCAGGAAGATCTTTAGAGGCAAAAGTCAAGTTGATATGTTACACAAAAATATTCTTGAAGCTGCTAGGGGTACAGCTTAACCAGAAGGCATTTGCATAGCAATGCAGCCCCGGGTGCCATCCATGCACCTAAGTCAATGCTATGCTGACATGTATTACATCTTGGATAGAACTCGAAAGCATGATTTTGTGTTAAACAAGCTACATACAAAACTCAGCATACTGCAATTATTTCTCCATTCTATTGCCAGGGCTTTAGTCCAAACTTTCCAGCTTCATTATTTCATCCTTTTTCATGTTCAATGCTCTGTGTGGTTAGTCATTAAATTACATTTCTTTCTCCCGTTTGTCTTGTATACATCTACTTCTTCTAATTTTCCAGTATTATCTTTACCAGGTTGGAAGCCATACCCAAATTACCTACTTGTTTCCTCCTGTGGGTCTAACCATTCCAGGCCCTTGTTGCTCAAATCAGAAACCATCTTGCCCTCTCTAGTTCTTAAAGAATAAACTGGGTGTGCTCTAGTCTTACATTACTGACTCCTCACAAAGTGACTCTTCCCAGTCTACCTTAGCTTTACAGATCTGCCCTCAATCATATTTACCTTAAACCTATTCTGTAGAGACACTCTTATCAGTATTAAAATATATACATATATTAAACTTTTATATATTATATATTATTTCATATAATAAATATTATATAATGTATACATAATATAATGTGTTTTATTATATATATATATATATATATATATATATATATATATATATATATATATATATATGTGTGTGTGTGTGTGTGTGTGTGTGTGTATAAATGTTTTTTTGGCTTTGAACACACTGCCCAATCTTCTTAATTCTGTCACTGCCTGATTTATAGGCAGACATCCCATACTCCTTATCTTGGGCAAATGAAATTGTAAGTTACTACATTTCTACCTTAGTTATCCCATTTTCCTGTCTCCTAGAAGCTCCACCAGCTACTTACAAGGCAACCCTGCCATGGTTTCCATTAAAACTCCTTTGTGTTCATCATCCCACAGGTTTGAACTCTAATCATGTTTTCTTTACTTCCACACAGTTCTATTGTAACTTTACTCTTACTAAGTTAGGAGGCCCAACTTTCACTGCATTGGATACATGAATATATTTTCTCTACTCCTGTAGACTAGGGATTATAAAATACAGTGAATCCAAAGTACAGTACATAAACAAATTTATTAAAATGGGCATCAGAACAACACTAGATGTATAAGCCATACTTAAGTAGCTTTTGAATGAAATCCACAACTTAAATGGCAAAGCAAGACATACATACACCAGGAAAGTAAATTATTTTTCATCTTCAATCATATATCATGGTCTTGTGTTTTATTTTAAATAATATATCAAATATTAAACACTGGAAAATAATTATAAAACTTCTCTTGCTTTCTAGATTCTAAAACCAGTCAGCATGGGAATAACATGCTTGTGAAATCTCACTTATTTCCTTATATAAAAATGGAATAGCAGCTTCCACATGATTGGACATGATTGGAGAATGTGATGTCTATTTATCATGGTAAGTTATTTATAAGGTGAACAAATTTGCAGGACACATAATAATTTTAGAGCATCCATATTATTTCTACTGTTTGCTTTTCTTGTTTTCCAGTTGTTTCATTTTGTGCGGTTGATTGTTTTAGAGACAGCATCTCATGCTGCAGGTGAACTGAGCTCAAACTTGCTGTAATCCTTTTCACCTAAGCCTTCTGAGTGCAGGTTTCCAGGCACATGCTACCAAGCCCAGCTAAAGAATCTTCTGTTACAGACCGTTGGTTGTGTCAGTTGGCAGAGGGTACGAAACAAGGACTGTACCAAAAATGAAGATTAATTCCAACCAGACAGGAGCCACTGTCTCCTTCCCGGGCTCTTTCTTCCACCAGAAAAGGAGTAACCTGTGTTGCCACAGAACTACACTCTTTCATTTTAAATAGCATGGAGAGAGAGAGAGAGAGAGAGAGAGAGAGAGAGAGAGAGAGAGAGAGAG
>NC_034598.1:63425566-63446692 GCF_900095145.1 Mus pahari
AAAAAAAAAAAACCAAAAACAAAAACAAACAAACAAAACAAAAAAATAGCATGGCGATATAAGTTTGAATAGAGTAAGATCAAGAAGACAGAACAGGGAAACACAAATGAATATTTGCAGGCTTTTGCAGCGGGTTAAGTCACTATACAAAGACTTGAACTTGATCGTGCACTAACTACTTTACTATGCTCTGTAATATACGGTCAGTTTGTGTAGAATAGAAGGCATTTTAAAAGGTTTAATAAAGTGAGTTTTGATGCTCGTAAAATATGTTAAAAATGATTCTCAAGGTATGGTGTGCTGAATGTGCAGAATTTTATGCTTTTACAGTGAGTTCTGTGTGCAATGGATTATTTACCATTTTATAGGTATGCTCATCCATAGAATTGTCACTTTGTTTTTACCATTTTTTTTCACTGATAGAGAAAATAAAATTTAAATACTTTGGGCACTTCCTTATTCTATAATAATTTCAATGAACTACTTCTTGGAGCAATAAAAGTGAGAAAAAATACATTACTGCATACTTGCATAGTAAAAAACCATTTTCTCTTAGAAAAATAGCATGGTTGTAACCCCTAATCATGATTCAACATAAAAAAAAAACTGATAATTTTATAATATTTTTCAATGACTATAACTGTACTTCTTTAGAGTTCTTGAGAAATGAAAAACTATAAATTTAAATTTTTAACATTGCATATATTATGCATCTGTGCCCATACTAATTTAGAGTTCTGTTCCTACTACTAATATTATTGAAATAAATATATATAATATAGGAGGTATAACCAGTGTCCTCATTTAGATTAAATAACAATTAGGATGAATTTAACTGACTGAACATAAGTCTGGATTTCATTATAATATTCCATCCCTAGGTTCTACAATATTCTATATGAAAAGTGGATACTTTGGAGTGTTTGTTGCTCTTTTATGGTTAAGTTCTTGGGATAATGTAGTTAGTCATAACTATGAGTTAACCTTACTTTTATTTCATATAAACACTACAATTGAAAGGCAACAAACATTTGAAGCAATTGTACATAATTTTGTAGTTATTATAGATATTAGTGTGTGACAGGATTCCCAGTTTGCCAGACTTTTCATAACAGAAAGATCAAATACAACAAATTAAATGCCATAACGTCATTAACTCCTAATTGTCAAGTCTGAACCACTTGTAACTCTTTTCTGCCTTAATATCATAATTGGGATATGAAGAAGAGCCAGTAAGCAGTGGAAGTTCAGCTTATCTTTGCTTGGACATCTTGAGTACAAAACAAGCACCTTTCTCTCTGATCAACTAGTCATGGTCTTATCCTTGGCGTTTCCTTTTAGGCCATTAAGAGTTTTTAAATGTAAAATTTATTAGCAGAAGTGATTGAAATGTAATTTCATTAAAATTGTCTTATTTCATAGTTTTAAGTATGTATTGATAAAACTATAGTTATTGACAAAACTATAATGCATTCTTAAAATAAATTATTTCTCTAAAAAGAAACAAAAGACAACAAAATACCCTAAAACATGACAAATAAAATAAAAATCATATCCAAAGAGAGCAATAAAAAACAAAACATCACCAAACTGTAACCAAATAAACACACACACACACACACACACACACACACACACGCACACACACAAAACAAAAAATGGAATCCAAATATATGTTGGTCAACTACTCCTGAACATTAGAGTTCTGTTCCTACTACTAATATTATTGAAATAAATATATATAATATAGGAGGTATAACCAGTGTCCTCATTTAGATTAAATAACAATTAGAATGAATTTAACTGACTGAACATAAGTCTGGATTTCATTATAATATTCCATCCCTAGGTTCTACAATATTCTATATGAAAAGTGGATACTTTGGAGTGTTTGGTGTGGTGTGGTTGATCAATGGTACAGGATGTTTTATCAAGCTGTGAACCCCAAGATTGTGTTATTTACTGGGGGGGGGGGATTGTTTCTAGTTATGGTGTAGCTCAACCCTTAGTACACATGTTTAATCCGAAACCATGAAATAAGAGTTAGTTTGTAGAAGGAAGCACCCATGTTTGATGCAGGTTTAAGAGGAGAGTTTCAGCTTTATATGCCCCAGTACAGGGGAACACCAGGGCCAAGAAGGGGGAGTGGGTGGGTAGGGGGGGGGGGGGGGGGGTATAGGGGACTTTGGGGATAGCATTTTAAATGTAAATGAAGTAAATACCTAATAAAAAATTGGGGAAAAAGAAAGAAATTAAAAGAAATAAAAAAGAAAAAAAAAAGAGGAGAGTTTCAGAGACACGGGTTAAAGACAGAACAAGCTAGACATAGATGGAGACAGAATGAGTCAGAGGACGAGAAGGAGCCAGAAGATGGGGACAGATTGTGAGAGTAACTATGAAGCCAAGTAGAGCAAAAAGTCCAGAGGCTGAGAGAGAAGCCACATTGAATCAGTCAGCTTGGAGAGGAGTTTGAGCCAGAACAGCTGAGCTGACTCAGCTAGAGAGAGTTCAGAAAGAGCCAGAAAGTGTGGAAAGTGTGGACATATTCAACAGCTAAGCCTCACAGACTGAAAGCGTTCTAGGCCTAGATAAGATTTCGCAGAGGTGGAAGTTTCCAGGACTACACGCCTAGGGTGGCAGACAGAGACAGTAAGCCTCCAAGATGACAACTTCAGAAGGATGAAAGATACTTTTACCGGTATAACCCAGGATCATTCTACTGGAGAAAACCAACTGTTCCCTCTCCCACCAGATATAGGGGACAATTCAGCCGTTAACCTTTACTGTAGTTACTAGCTTTTCATTAATTATTTAAAGATAAAATAGAATAAGATAAAATCTATTACACCACAGCTGGGCAAGACAATAAATAAATAAATAAATAAATAAATAAATAAATAAATGAAATTAAAAAAATAAAGAGAGAAGGCACAAGAATCAGAGATAAACTCATTCCCATACTCATGAATCTCATAAAAACACAAAATTTGAATCCACCATCACAGAGGACCGGGTAGAGACTCCCGTAGGTCGGGTGCAGGCTGCATCAGTCTCTGTGAGTTCATGTAACCTTTTCCCAGGTTGATTTAAAGGGCCTTGATTTCTTGGTGTCCACTCCAACCTCTCTAGCTCTTAACACCTTTTCTGCCTCATCTTCTTTGGGGTTGACTGGGCTCTCATTGGAGGGATTTGATTGTGATAAACCACGGAGGGCTGAGTGTTCCAAGGTCTCTCGCTCTCTGCAGAAAGTCTGGCTGTAGGTCTTTGAATTTGTTCCCATCTACTACAGGAGAAAGCTTCCCTGAAGATGGTGGAACGAGGCACTGATATATACGTATAGCAGAATATTATTAGGAATAGTTTTATCACTACATTATTTTTTTAGACCAGTATTATGTGGTTTCACCCTAGGTGCCTGAACCATCTCATCTCAGGTTCTAGGTCACCCAAGCAGTGTCAAGTATGGATTCCATCTCTTGGAGTGGTCCTTAAATCAAATCACTTATCGGTGACTTGTTCCCCAAGCTTTGCGCCACCACTGTCCCAGCATATCTTGCAGGCAGGACATTATTGCTGATAAGGACATGGCTGCCTTTGTGTATACGTTTTTCCTTTGCAAACATGCAGAGGAAGTTTCTGTAAATAAAGATGCTGGAATGTAGGCGTGAAGGCTCTATGTAAACACCATCTCAACATCTCTGCTTTTAACGAACTGTACAGATGTTGTCTTCAATAATGGGCCCTTGCTGTCTGTCTGTGGAGAGCAGCCTATGGTCTTGTCAAAAGCCTGGGTTGTTTGGGGATTTCAGTAAGGCTCCTACAGCTAACAACTCGATTAGACTCATAATCCAATCCTTTTACAGAAAGCTTCATTTGATAACAAGAAATACCCAGCTGGGACTCAGTCTATCTCATTATTTGACAGTTTCATTTAGATGATCTCCATGTATGTACACAGTTTTGGAAGTTGCTACTGTATTAGGTTCCCACTGTGCACCTCAAGTATCCCCCAGTTTTATCTGTCACTCCTTATATTCCCTCACACCACTCTTTCCTCTCCTGTTCCCCACTTGGGCCTCCCATTCCACACAGCCTTCATAGCTGTCTGCTCTAGTTCCCTTTCCTAGGCAGATCTATCTGTTCCTTTCATTCCCCTACTCTATCACTACCCTCTGGATCCATGGATTGTAACCTGGTTATCATTGTCTTCACAACTAATATCCATACATATGCAAATACATATCATGCTTGTCTTTCTGATTCTGGGATATCACGCCCAGAATTGTCTTTTCTAGTTCCATCTGCTTGCCTGCAAATTTTCTGATGACATATTTTAATGGCTGAAAAACATTCAATTGTGTAAATGAACCACACTTTCTTTATTCTTCTTTTGAAGGACATCTAGCTGTTTCTAATTTCTGGCTATTATGAATTGAGCATCAATAAACATGATTGTTCAAATTTCTTGGTGGTAGGATGAAATATCCTACCACAATATATATTCTGCACAATAGCACCAGTTTTGTTTGTGTATCTTTGGATCAATTGTACAGGAGCTTCCTTTATTATAAGGGCTTAATGTTTATTTGAGGACTCCACAATTTGGACCAAAGGGGCAATCTGAAATGATCCATGAGAAATGTTTATAAAAATGTGTTCTGTTTATCTCTTGTAGCACATAAATGAAAGTATTTTTAACTTCTCTGTCAAATACTGTGATGAATGATATTCAACCTGACCAGATCCAGAATCACTTGGGAGACAACCCGTGGGTGTGATGTGATGGGGCATGTCCACAATGGAATCTTCACCTTTAGCGGGAGTTGCTCAAGCCCATGGACTGGGGTCCTAGTCTGAATAAAAGGAGAAAGTAAGATACCCATTACCATCCATCCCTTTCCACCTCCTGACAGTGACTGTACTGTGACCAACTGCCTTGAGCTCTAGCCGCCATAACGTCCTTGCCACGATGGATTATACCCTAAAATAATGAGCCAAAATAAAACTTCACCTCCTTGCACTGCTTCTCTTGTTTTCCTCCATTAATTTATTCATTGATTCCCTGGCTTGATTGAAGGCCCCCTCCTTCCTCTCTTCTCAGTCCCACCCTCACACCCTCAACTCCATTCCTCCCCACCCCACACACTGTTATACATCAATTCACAGCAGGACTGAAAGGGATCCAAAGGCCCACAACAGAGTCAGAGATGGCCCCTGCTCCATTTCTCAGGGGACTGCCTGTTCCACGTGAAGAACAAGCTGCACATTTGCTACATACATGTAAGGGACCTACTTTAGCCCCTGCATACTCTTTGGTTGATGGTTCAGTCTCTGTGAGACACAATAGGTCCAGGTAAGTGGACACTGTGGGTTTTCTTGTAATGTTTGTTACCCATCTGGCTCCCTGATTCCTTTTCCCCACTCTTCCACAAGATGCCTGAGCTCTTCCTATTGTGTGGCTGTGGATCTCTGTGTCTGATTCCATCAGCTGCTGGATGAAGCCTCTCAGAGGACAGTTGTGCTAGGCTCCTGTCTTCAAACAGAGCAGAGTATCATTAAGAGTATCAGGAAAGGACTTTTACTAATCCTAAATCTGAAAGGGGACTAGTATCCAATATATACGAAGAGCTCAAGAAGCTGGACTCCAGAAATTCAAATAACCCCATTAAAAAATAGGGTACAGAGCTAAACAAAGAATTCTCAACTCAGGAATACCGAATGGCTGAGAAACACCTGAAAAAATGTTCAACATCCTTAATCATCAGGGAAATGTAAATCAAAACAACCTTGAGATTCCATCTCACTCCAGTCAGAATGGCTAAGATCAAAAATTCAGGTGACAGCAGATGCTGGCGAGGATGTGGAGACAGAGGAACACTCCTCCATTGTTAGTGGGACTTCAAGCTTATAAAAACACTCTGGAAATCAGTCTGGCGGTTCCTCAGAAAATTGGACATAGTACTACTGGAGGATAAGTGGATATTAGTCCAGAAACTTAGAATACCCAAGATACAATTTGCAAAACACAAGAAAACCAAGAAGGAAGACCATTGGGTGGATACTTCATTCCTCCTTAGGAACAATTCCTCCATGGGAACAAAATACCCGTGAAAGGAGTTACAGAGACAAAGTTTGGAGCTAAGATGAAAGAATCGACTATCCAGAGACTACCCCACCTGGGGATTCATCCCATCATCAGCCACCAAACCCAGACACTATTGCACATGCCAGCAAGCTTTTGCTGAAGGGACCCTGATATAGCTGTCTCTTGTACAGAGGCTATGCCAGTGCCTGGCAAACACAGAAGTGGATGCTCACAGTCAGCTATCGGATGGAACACAGGGCCCCCAATGGAGGAGCTAGAGAAAGTACCCAAGGAGCTGAAGGGGGCTGCAACCCTATAGGTGGAACAACAATATGAACTAACCAGTACCCCCAGAGCTCGTGTCTCTAGCTGCATAGGTAGCAGAAGATTGCCTAAACGGCCATCATTGGGAAGAGAGGCCCCTTGGTCTTGCAAACTTTATATGCCCCAGCACAGGGGAAGGCCAGGGCCAAGAAGTGGGAGTGAGTGGGTAAGGGAGCAGGGCATGGGGAGGGTATAGGGAACTTTTGGAATAGCATTTGAAATGTAAATAAAGAAAGTATCTTAAAAAAACAAAACAAAAAAAAGAGTATCAGGGGTTGGCTCTCTCCCATGGGATGGTTCTCAAGTTGGGCCAGACATTGGTTGAACATTCCCTCCATCTTTATCCCTGCCCATCTTGTGGACAGGACAAATTTTTTTTCAAAGGTTTTGTGGGTGAGTTAGTATCCTCCCTCCGTTGGAAGTCCAACCTGGCTATAGAAGGTAGCCACTTCTGCTTCCATATCCCCAGCTTCTAGAAGTCTCAGGTAAGGTCAGACCCCTAGACTCCTGGGATCCTGCCTGTACTAAGTCTCCAGATTGTCCCAGAGATACCCTCCCACATCATTATCCATTCTCTCTCCTCCCCCTTCATTCCTCCTCCTAGATCTCCCACACCTGACTTCCATCTCTGACCCCCTCTCCCACCCAGTTCCTCCATCCACCTTCGATATCTATTTTATAATCTCCCTCTGAGGAATATTTAAGAATCCTTCCTTGGGACCTCCTGTTACTTAGCTTCTTTTTGGGTCCGTGGATTGTAGCATAATTATCTTATAATTTATGGCTAATATCCATTTATAAGTGAATACATACCATGTGTATCTTTTCTGAGTTTGGGTTATCTCACTCAGGATGATATTTTCTACATCTTCCCATATGCCTGCAAATTTCATGATGTCTTTATTTTTAATAGCTGAGTGGTATTCCATTGTGTAAATATACACTTTCTTTATCCGTTCCTCGATTGTAGGTTGTTTCCAGTTTCTAGCTATTACAGAAAATCAGCTATGAATATAGTTGAGCAATTGTCCTTTTGGTATGGTGGTTCAGCCCATTGTATGTGTGTGTGTGTGTGTGTGTGTGTGTGTGTGTGTGTGTGTGTCTGTCTGTCTGTCTGTCTGTCTGTTTGTCTGTCGAGGGTTAGGGGTTGGGGGTAGGGGTGCACTCCATGCTGGTTGTCCTGAGTTCTATCATAAAGCAGGCTGAGTAAGTCATGAGGATAAAGCCAGTAAGCAGCCTTCCTTCCCATCAGTACATCAGCTCCTGCCTTCAGGTTCCTGTCCCATTTGAGTTCCTGTCCTGACTTCCTTTGGTGAGGAGAATTGATGATATAAATGTGTAGTGGCTATTCCTGGTTGTCAGCGTGACAGTATCTGGAAAGAACTACAATCCAGAATTGGAAGGCTCACCAGTGATCCTAATCTGGAGGCTGGGAGATACAAGTTTCTGACCTGGATCTTGGCATGGAGATCTTGAGGCATAGTGGCTATGAATTCCAGAAGATTAAGACAGAGAGATCTCTGAGTTCAAGGTCATCAGGGATTAAAGGCATGGTGGCACACACCTTTAATCTGGGCCACACCTTCTGCTGGAGACCTACATAAGGACTTTGGAACAAGGAAGATTTATTCTTTCTTGTTTGCCTGCTTGCCTTGTGGGTCTGAGCAACTGCTAGATCCTTGGACTTCCATTCACAACTGCTGCTGACCACTGTTGGAGTTGGATGACAGACTGTAAGTCATCAACAAATTTCCTTACTATATAAGTTCTGTGACTCTAGAGAACCCTGGCTAGTACAGAGTGCAAGCCAAATAAACCCTCTGCTTCCCATGTTGTTTTTTGTCTTAGCAATAGTAACATGAACTAAACATAACAGGTTTAGTTTTGTTTGTTAGTTTTGTTTGTTTGTTTTGTTGTTGATTGTTTTGCTTTGTTTCCTTTGAGTTTTTTGGTTTTCCTTTTTTTCTTTCTTCTGTCGTTCTTCTTTCCTTCTTTCCTTCTTTCTTTCTTTGTTTCTTCCTTTCTTTTTTATTTCTTCCTTCCTTTCCTTTCTTTCTTCTTTCTTTCTTTCTTTCTTTCTTTCTTTCTTTCTTTCTTTCTTTCTTTCTTTCTTTCTTTCTTTCTTTCTTTCTTTCTGAAAGGCCATGCATACCTTGAACTTGCAAACACCCTGTGGTAGGCTTCTGAGTGCTGCTGGGCATATTCTACTACGTCTAGACTACAAATTTGTCCTTGACTAGGCCTGCTTTTTTGTTTATAGTTTACTCAGTATCCTCATGCTGTTTATTTGGCTTCACTTGTGTTTTTCCAAACAAACATACTGTTCATGGGGGGTGGGGGGGCGGGGAAGCCAGTTGTAATTTTTTGTTTTTGTTTTTAAATGAGTGGGGAAACATGCCATTATTTGGCAACTTCATTTCACCAAGCTGTTCATCTCCAAAGTTATTAGTTGGCTCATCCTGTTTTTTGTTTTTCATTACTCCTCTGCCTCTTATCCCTCCCCCCCTCCTGGATCCAATCAGCGTTCAGCATGCTCTGAACACAAGCTGTGCATGCAGGCAGGGCACACAGTGATAGGCCAGTGACTCATCAGGAGACAGCACAGGATCTTACAAGTATGCAGGCTCAGGTTCTTGGTAAACAGGGATCACGGGGTTTGGCCACACCCGCTTCCCACAAAGCCCATATATATAACCCCATTTAAACCCAATTCTTTTCTTTAAAGTCTCTATTTCCAAATGCTGCCAGAATTCTGGACGTTAGGACCTTAGCATATGAGTTTGGATAGGGGAGACATAATGAAAGCCATAATAGTAGGTTTTTTTTCTCATGACAAATCCCCTAAAGGAATTTTTATGACGATGGTATTCTAACTATTTAGATCCATCTAGTCAGGATTGTTTAGAATATCATACAGAGATGACTGGCAGCATATGGGAAAGTAAAAGTTAGAGATAACAGTGTCTATAGAAAGTACATAATTGTGTTATATCAGAGGAGAAATAGGTTTTAATGATTTGATTATAGCGTGTAATTTACATATGTGGATTATCAATAGATGGAGTCATTATGCAGACCAAGAACATGAAGAAAATTAGAGGCAACAGAGAAAAGATACAACAAAAATTGTATAGTTGTACCTTTTCTCTCTAAATAGAAGTACAAGCATAAAACTATCGCTTTGCCTTTGTACTAATTTGAATCGACGTCTGATATAGCAGCTATGTTAACAACCCTGCAACAACAGAGAAACTAAGGATTACTAAGATTTTAGAAACAGCAAGATATGCCATGAAGAAAACTTGTTATCAAGCTTGATGTTGGCGAACCTAAGATTTTTCTACTCTGTATTTTGTACAGTAAAGCAAAGAAACAGACTGGAGATATGTGAACAAAGTCCCGTGAGAATCATGTGCACAGATGTTCCCACGCAATGGTGTGAGAATTCTGGAGAATCTAACCACCCATCTTACACTTAGAATCCTTGGGAGAAGGGAGCACACATGGATAAGTGCAGTTTTAAATATTTATTTGTCGTGCATTTTATTTTCCTCATAGATTGTTAGGCAATCTCACCATGAAATCAGTGACTTAATATGCAACTTCATTGTTTACCCATACAGACACAAAAATGTAAAACGTGTGGAGAAAATTTTTTTTACTAAATAAAAGAAAAAAATGTAATTTACTCATTATCAGCTGAGTAAAATGAAAACTTAATATCAATATCACATAACACCATTGAGAGTTAACATTAAGTATCTAATATGAAGATTTAATATCTGATTATTAAATTGCTAATATTAGTTACTATCAATAATTATAATCCTAATATAAATTACTAATACTAAATTACTAAATATTAAATCTTAATATCAGGTAACATACCAAATTGAGAGTCATTCATGAGCCCTCCACTACAATGCTCTGCTGAAAATATTAGCAAGCTTTGGATGCCTACTTGCAACAACCCTTGAGCTTTGACAAGTCTGGAGTACACAAGAATAGTGCTCATGGATGTCTTCAAAATCCTGTCCTATTGACGACCTTAACTAACTGTAAATATGACAAGATAGGCTATGGGGGGTGGTATGATTTCCTTTCAAAGTTGAAAGAAACTTGAGTTTGAGACCATTTGTCAATTCTGACAAGACATTTTTGTGGTAGAACTATTCAGATTTTTTTTTTGTGTGTGTGTCTCTTAATTTTTAGTCTGAGGGTTTAACTCAGTCCTCCAAAGTTACTTTGAAATAGTCAAATAAATTCACTTGATCCTTCTTTGTGATTGCAGTTGAATTCTTTTCAGATCAAAGGCACATTTCACTAAGTAATTCTCAAGGCACTTCGCTCATTCTCTGTCTGAAATGCTCAGTAATTGGTTGACCTCTTGCAAAACCACATAATTAAAAGCCAAGAACAAAATCACTGGGGGAGAGTGAGCGCCATTTAAAATGATGGCTTTAGTGATCCATAGGCTAGTTGTTATTTTCTTGATAAATAAACTGTCTTTGTTCTCGTATCTTAACGTAATTTTTTCCATTGTGTGCATTCTGCTGAAAAGTGATTGTTAAAAACTTCTATCTGAACATGACATTTAGCACTTGTATTAAATTATCTGCTACTCTAAATAGTCCTTGGAATTGGCTGCTATTGTCTAGTCAGTGAATGAAATTAATTAAAATATACATTTTTATTCATTTTCCATGAAGTCAAAAAAACGCATGCTAGATTTGAATTAAAAAAAAATCTTGGGTGAATTATTTTTTCAGAAACAATAGTGAAAACCAAAAGACAGATGCAAGAGTTATTCGGATACATTGAGATATTAAGTCAGGAGATTTGTTTGTTTCTGTGGCTAAACTCAATTGCAGACATTTAAGATTTACTACAGGGTTTTGCTGTGATTTACTTTTTCGTATAAACAGGGTTGCTTTGGTTGGGTTTGGCTTGCTTATAGATGGCTACCAAATAGAAGATCTTTTACATCTTTGTAAAATTGAACTATAAAATTTGAGACTAAGTTGTTATAGAGTTACCTACCCACCTGCATAGCCTGGCTTTTTCCAACACCGTAATGATCTCAGTAATGTTTGCCTCCTAAAAAGAAAGTACATTAACAAAATTGTCAAAGCTTCCTGGGTGAGGGAGGTTCTCAGGGGAATATTAGTCCACCTTATTGACATTTTTCAACCTAAGAGAGTACTTCAAATCCCACAGTCTGGGTTCCCAAAGTGCTAGTCAGGAAAGACGAGTCACACATAGCTATTGTTCCTAAAGACAGATACAAAAAAGTCAGAAGTGATATTGAAAATGTGTGATTTTTTTTTTCTGTCTCTGACTCTGTTGCCTGCCCTTGGATCCCCTTCTAGCTGGCCTGCCTTGTCTGGCCTCAGTGGGAGAGGGTGTATTTAATGTGCCAGGGCGGGTTGGTAGCCATTGGGGGGTGGGGGGGGGTCCTCTTCTTTCAAGAGAAGGGGGAGTAGTGGGGGAAGGACTATGGAAGAGTGGGACTGGGAGGAGAGATGAGAGGGCTCTGCTATCAGCATGGAAGGTAGATAAGTTAAAAAAAGAAAAGAAAAGAAAAATGAAAAGGTTCTATAGGCTTGCACACAGCTAAGTATATGGAGGCATTTTCTTAATTGGGGTTCCTTCCTCTGAGATGATTCTCGCCTATGTCAAGTTGACATGAATGAACCAGTTCTCATTCGAAATGCCCCTATTCTTAGTTCTCCATTTAGTGACACTTGACTTTCCCTGACCAGCCCAACTTTTTTTTTCTCCAGTTTTCATTTATGTACCCCCCCATTCCATTTGTTTATTCAACAAGTGATTATTGAGGCCTTCTTAAATACCAGTTACTTTTATACTGTTTCAGTGTTGTGGAATTTGTAGATGAAAATAATCTCTAGGAGAGTGGAACTAAGATTTTGTGCCTAAGATGAACATACGCCAACCACATTGTTCTTTTAGGGTGATTGACGTTTCTTCCTGGTGTGATTCGTCTGTACTCCTAAATGCAGATTGTGTTTTTGTGACTCAAGTTTTTATTCCCATCCCCTAAGTATTTTTAATATTTCTACTGAGTAAGGATGCCAAGGTTCAGGACTGTCCAAAGTTCTCAGAAGGAAAAAAAAAGAAAAAAAAAAAGATGCATTCCATACTCTGATCTTAAAGACTTGCGATTAATTTAGCCTGAAGGTTTAAATGGCTTTAAGAAATAGAATTGATCTCAGCTGAAGTAGCGACTCTATAAGCTTCATTTTCTGGGACTATTAGGACTCAATTATGTTTCAACTCTCCTTCCACTACTCTTGCGGTGACTGAAGACAGTATAATTCCAGTGCTTAAGGGTGTAAACTCTGGGGCCAAACTACTGGGTTCAAGTAGCTGGATGATTGCAGACAAGTTACTTAATGTCCCGTTTTCTAAGCGGGATCTGTAGGTACAGAATGAGCTGTCTGTGTGCTGCTGAGCTACTGAAATGTGTTACTGATGTAACTAGATACTCATTCTCTATTTTGATTTTTGCCTTACCAGTATTTATGTTCATTTAACTTCCCTGCTAGTGTTCTGCCTACATTGATCCTGACCTAATGGCTGTATACCTTTATTTCCTACCCACAAATAGAATGTATCTTACATATCTAGCCAAGGTTTTATACAGTATGGGGGCATCTTCATTCTGTCTTCATCAGTTCAGCCCTGGCAAACTGTGGCCAGGGAGGCACATCCTTGAAAAAGGATGTTCCAGGCACTAAGGCCTCAGTGAACTCTTACAGTCCACTACACACCAGTGACTATTGGGTGCCCTTAGGTCAAAAGCACCAACTAAACTACAACTAAGAGGCCATGTTGACAATGCTGGAGATGTCCCTGAAGGGAAAAACATGTCCAAAAACTAAAAACTGAATAAATAGTAAATTATACTGAAAGAAACTAAAGTGAGAAGCTTGCACCCTGTACCGCACCCAGAAAAATAAGTTATGTTTTCCCAGCTGGAAACAAGAAAGAGCTGCACTATCTATAGGCTACTGAGTGGATCCCAGTCATTAATATTTTACTCATGTACATGTTTCATTTTGATGCAATTTTCCTGCTTAACCAGCCAGAATCATTTTCAGGATATTTAACAAGAACGATGAAAACGCTCGGCTTCATCTGTTCATCATTGGACTCACCAAATTTTTGCATAAATTTAGCCAGGGTTTGAGCCACCATTACTTCCCTCATCGTTGCTATGTCTGCGTGCCAACATCTGCCTTTATTCAGGTGTCTGATCGCACGGTCTTAACAATCAAGTCAGAAGAAGCAAAGAGAAATTGAAAAGATGTTTTATAAAACCACAGGTACAGACAATGCTCCCCAGGACAACTTGTGTTGGTTGCAATGACAAACAGCTTTAATAATGAAAATGGACTCTTGATTTTTACCTACACAGACACAGTTTAATTTCCTTCCTCCTTATTAGAATCCTCTCTAGCTCTCCTCCTAAACCTTGCCCCCATTATAAAAATGAGTTGACAAACACAACAGCTCTATTCATTCTGTTTAATATACAATTTCATATATGAAATTATGAAATATATATGAAATACACACACAGGGTGAAATGGTTTCTAAAAATATTGGCTGACAATAAAGACAGTAGATCTAATCCCCTTGGGTACCCACTTAATACTTATCTCTCTGCTGGAGAGTGTAATAAGGTCGTCAGAATTATTAAAGTTGATAGAGTACCAAGCTCAGATTAATTACATTACAGACTTCAGAAGAAATTATGGAAAGCAACAATATTGCTCCTGGCAAGCACACATATTCTTACAATCCCCTAAGGACTCTAAGTATAACATACTGGAGTATCTGATGCAGTTGATATGAATGTTTCACAAAACAGATTCTGGAAGATTAATAATTTTCAGAATAAGAAATATCCACTACACATCAAGACATAAATATTCTGACTGAAATACCTTAAACAAAGGAAGAATAATTGAAAGTGAGTAAAGGATACTAAGATATGTGAGTCTCTTATGTCCTAGAAGAATTTTATTTGTGGCATCTCTGAATTTTCAAAATCAGTACACTTGCAAGAGGATTTATTGCTTGTCTCATTTGAGAAAAAAATAACTCCTTGATGCCACAGGACAGGCAGTGAAAAGTATCACTCTGATTTTAAAGTAAACCCACTAGTTCTTCCTAAGAAGTGGCTGGGCGGGGTTCTGTCAATACCCATTCCCAGGCAGCACATAATATACAAAAGCTAGTGTTTCTTAGTGATACACGCTACTGTGGTATTACTCTATTTCTCTTTTTCCCTGTCCATGGAGTCAGAAAGCCAGGTCTCTTTTCTATACTGATTGTAGACAACCAAGAATATAATTTGCACAGTTTTCTGTTACATGTATTAGAAAAAATGTCATTATAACCTTTAGAAACTTATGAGGAGAGCTAGGTCTATAACTCAGTATAAGAGGGTTTGCTTGCTGTGAGCAAATAAATGCAAGACACTGGGTTCTATTCCCAGCATTGCAAAAGAGAGAGACGAAAACCCAAAGCAAACAAATTTGAAAGAAAAAGAAAAAAGAAAAAAGGAAAGAAAAGGAAAGACCTTTGGGAAAACATTTCTTGGAATTCGAAGAACAGAAGATCAAGTGTCTGACCTTCACAAGTCAAAAGCTTTGGCCTGAACCAGAATAAAAGCTGAAAAGAGGGGTATAAAGGCAGAGAATGGGGTGCACTTATGTTTCTCCTCTTTTATGCAGGGAGAAATCTATAAGTTTTATGTTAACTCTACAGGAAACCCTACAAGATGCAGAGCAGGAAGATCTGAAGCATACAGAATCCTCAGCTCAGTGGTTCAGCCCAGAAGCTCATAAGGGTGGAGTCAGGGACTGACAGAAAACAAATCACACCCCCAACCAAAGGGGATGGTGTACTGTTTACGATGTACAAAGGAATCACTAATATGTCCAGGACGTATATCAAGGACACTGTCCACGATGTACAAAGGAATCACTAATATGTCAAGGACACTGTTCATGATGTACAAAGGAATCACTAATATGTCCAGGAGGTATATCAAGGACACTGTTCATGATGTACAAAGGAATCACTAATATGTCCAGAAAGTATATCAAGGACAGACAATGCCCAAAAACTGAGGGAGAACCACAGAGAAGAAACTGGTAAGAAAATAACGAAACAATGAGCTTTTGGAATAAAATATATGAAGTTGAGAAGATCTCATCCTACATCTCATTCATTCCTCTCTGCTGGGACCAATAATACCCTTAGGCTTGAATTAGTGAGAGATAAAAGCTCAAACGGAATGCAAGATTAATGATTTCATTTAGATTGGATTGGAAGTGTTCCTTTTTGAAACTGACCCCCAAAGACAGTCCATTCTGACTTGCCATCAAAGGGCAGAAAACGGACTTCCAGAGAGCACTGTAAAGGCAAATGGGGAAGCAAAAAGCAAAGCTGTTTCTATAATCCGGTAATTATCAGAATTGTTTCCATATGCAGAAGGGGGACCTTTGAACTTACCATTACAGAATACTTGCTGTAATTTTGCAAAGAAGCTGATCCGTGTTTGTGATATTTATTGTAGTTTTAGAATGTGAATCATTATAGAACATTAGTCAGCACGGGGATGTTTCCAAGCTCAGAGGCTGGCAGCAGTGAACAATGGAAGCTGCCAGACACAACGCAAGGGAAAAATAAACAAATATAAAAAACATCTCTAAGAATGGTAACGACGGATCAGCATCCATCATTCTACATTGGAGGAAACATTCCCTGCCTCTTACTCACCTCCATTCTCTCTCTCTCTCTCTCTCTCTCTCTCTCTCTCTCTCTCTCTCTCTCTCTCTCTCTGTCTGTGTGTGTGTGTGGGGGGGGGGTCAACTAGTTTTTGAAGTCTACATTCAGGCAGGTGAGATGGCTCAGAGGGTAAAGGAGCCTGATCTCAGGCCTGATGCTTGATCCCCAGGACCCACAGGGTGGAATGGGGGTAACATCTCTTGCAAGAAATCCTCTGATCTTCATATGTATGCTATAGACATGCTTGTGCATGCACACAAAATGAAAAGATGGAACTGGAATAAAAAATGATCAGTGTCTGATTTCCTAGGTTTGCCTGAATGCCTGGTAATCTCAATGCTATGAATAACTGTCAAACACCTTTGTACAAATTTGAGAAGTTTGAACAACAGCCAAAAAGTAACTGCAGGAATCTTCCCGTCAGTGGTGCTGGTGACACAGTCCATCTTACATTCAGGCAAAGGACAGGCATAGTAAATTTTAAATGGCGTCCACCCAAAGTGTGGTTTTTTTTTTTTTTAATATTTATTTATTTATTATACGTAAGTACACTGTAGCTGACTTCAGACACTCCAGAAGACGGCGCCAGATCTCAGATCTTGTTATGGATGGTTGTGAGCCACCATGTGGTTGCTGGGATTTGAATTCAGGACCTTTGGAAGAGCAGACGGGTGCTCTTACCTGCTGAGCCATCTCACCAGCCCTCAAAGTGTGTTTTAAGACGTTGCTGTTTATGATGAATATCTTCAGATTTTTAGAAGACTCGGTTAACTAAAATGATTCCTACATGAAGCATAGCAGGCAAAGTTTTGTGCAGTGAATTACCATAGGTAAATGCCACAGCAGGGCACGTGACTTCAGAAGCATGGTGAGTCAGCAGAAAATCTAGGCATACTCAGCTGCCATGCCTCCTTCAGGATTCTGGGTTTAACCCCTGGAATTTTAAGTAATGAAGACAGTTCATAAACGTTCACCAACATGGAACACAGCACAACATGAATTCAAAAGGCAAAGCAATTGCTCATATTCTCTTGAGGGTGTGGCAACGTGGAGGGAAATAATCTGTACATGTGGCTCCACCAGGTGTCTGAGAAGGGCAGGCAAGCTGAGGGAAGTGCCTGGGTTTATTTATGAGACAGCTGAAAGGACACATTACACAGAAGATAAACTAGAGAAATTGTATGGCCGTGTTTCCCCACGCACAATCAAATGTTCTGTACCACTGACATATCCCATAAAATCAAGAGACACCACACAGATTCTACAAAACAGCCAAATTAAGGCAGTCTGCTTGGACACTGTCCAGGAGAGGGTGTGTGAAATAATTTAACTGCATTGTTTAAACTCTGAAATCCCAGATATCCACGGAGGAAAATGACTAATTGGGAAGAAATATACAAAAGGAAACAATACGAGAAAATCATTAAAAAAAAAATGTGAACAATATTGTTTTGCTCAGTATATTTCCTTGCTTCTCACAGTGATCAGTAACATCGTGTTAGGGATCTATAAAGTCTAATGTCTGAAAAGATGACCTCAATTTCATAACTGAACCTAGGGTGACTCAAAGGAGTAGCCAGAGTGATATTTGATGAACTTGGGTATGTTGAGGTAAATCTTTAAAGAAGAAAAAAAAAAAAGAAGAAGAAGATCTTGCCTTGTAGAACCAAAACAGGAGGACTCAGTTTAAGCTAAGAACTACATTATCCTTCTCTTACTACATCATATATTTGTATTTCTATGCCAAATTAAGAAGCACACAGTTATTTTTAATTCAACAAATTTACTATTAAAGCTACATTACCAACTGGGGGCTGGTTCAGTAGTACAGTCTTTGTCTAGAATGAGTCCTGATTTCAGTGTGTCTAGATTGGAAAAAATAAATCTACATTGCTTTTTATATAATAGTTCTATATTCTCCTTTCCATGCCTATTCTAATACATGTGTTGAATGAAGTTCTAAAATTTCTATATTATTTTATACATCTTAAAAATTAAAGAATAATATCGGTTCCTCCCATTCTTCTCAAGATACTTCAAAACTAAAAATTTTGAAACTTTTTCTTTTCTGATACTTTTTTAAATATTTAACATGTTTAGGCTTCTTAACATTTATGAAGACACTCAGAAATAGTGTATGTATTTCTAGTCAATTCCTCCGGAGCAATGCTATTCAGTAGTACTTTAAAATGGAAATTCTTTAGACAGGCCAATATGAGTCTTGATAAACGTGCAGATGCTAAAACTTGAAATATGGTCACTATGACAGAAAAGTGGACCTTTATTATTTGCTACTCAGGAATATTAAAACAATGTCTGCCATAGGGGAGAGGTTCTATCTAAGAGTTACTAAGAATGGAAATCTTTCAGTTCTTGACTTCTGGCAAATCTGATAGACTGTTTAAGTTACTTCATTGTTAACATATAAACCCTGTTACAGGAAATACTAAAAATGAAACTGCCAACCCTCTGAGCTCCTGCTTCTCTCATCCCACCAAATCCCCGGTGGGCCAGACCAAGATCCCATGCTCCAGCAGCTGCAACTCTCTCTGATGCCCGCCCCCGCAGCCTCTGGCTCGCTTGTCCCTGGACTGCAGTCCCTCTCTGCTATTGGCGGTCCCACATTCCAGTAACCAAGTATATCAAAATTCTTGAACCTTATAATTAACCAATCAGATTTATGTATCAATAAAATCACAATTCACAAGATGCCAATACAATAATTTCAGAGCCAATTGATAACAATAAGAGCTTTATCCCAATTAATTCTGACCTTATGATATCATAACAACCTGTGGCTGGGAAAAGCCACTCACATCTGCTGCCATCTTGCCTTTATTTTTCTTTCCCTCCTCAACTCTTAGCTCTGCCTCCTTTTTCCCTGTCCAATCACAGGCCTCCTTCTGCCCTAATGTGATTGGACAGGGAAAATCCTGCCACAAAACCCCAATGCACAAATGGTTTAACACTGCAAAGTAATCTCTTGCTTGTCACACATGTTTAGCACGGGTTGATATACCTTTATTTCCCATCAACCTTTAGGGTGTCAAATTAATGGGAATTCCAACATCTTGTAGCATCAGACTATTTTTTGCTCTACAAAATCAGAACAGACTCAAAAAAAAAGTACCATTTGGTTGTGCAAACTCTGTGTTGCACTGATTATTTTAAAGCTGGCACAAACTTTATGAAAACAGGTGACAAGTGTAGACAATCAAACAGCTTGAGAGTTCCAGGAGTCATCGACCACTTCCTCCTGTCACAGAGTTTTCTCACATTGTCTCGTGCTCTCGGTTGTAGTAGGACGGATACTGTCACTCTGGAGAAGAGACCTAAACATCGAAGCTTCTTCTAAAAGGTTACGCTGCTTGAGCAAAGTATGGTCTTTACCTTCAGCATAAGCACTTCTGTTCACCAACACAGTTGAGTCAAGAACTAAAGGAAAATATATGTAAAGTGATACAGCCGCTGCTCCCAAAGAGCGAGCCCCTTCCTGCTCTAAGAAGTATTAGCTGGTCTTGCATCTGTCAAGCATGTATGGAAAGATTGTCATATGGACACGTTTTCCTAGGGGAGGAATTATATGGTTAGAGACAAGGTTTCTAAAATCAGCTTAGATGAACTGTTGTCTTTTGATTGCAACTCTTGAAACATTTTTTTTTAGTTAAATTTGCTCTCTTTTAAACATTAAGTTTAAGAAAATATTCATATTTTATTGCATGTAATCGAGAAGGCAAATGTAAGAAA
Source organism: Mus pahari (assembly GCF_900095145.1). Classification (NCBI taxonomy): domain Eukaryota; kingdom Metazoa; phylum Chordata; class Mammalia; order Rodentia; family Muridae; genus Mus; species Mus pahari. The sequence continues at coordinate 63,445,545 of NC_034598.1, forward strand.
CTGAAAGAAATGTCTGTTTGTATACATACGTACATGAATGTGTTATATAATTTATGAGGGTAAGAAATAATGTCAGATTTATCGGGTAAATAAATGGAGTATTTTAATATATCTTAATTTTAAAATATAATTAAAGTACAAAATATCATTCTTTGTAAGGGTACAATTTAATGATGTTGGCATACGTGTGTAGTTTCTCAACACAAATAGAAGACAGATTTTTATGTCTAATACAGGAAAAGCTTTTTTTCAAGTGCCTTATCTTCCCAGCAAAGACCATGGTGAAAGGAGGATTCTTTTGTTGGTAAGCACTGTCCCACTGCATACTTTACAAGTTGCATCTATCTATTCACATATCTATTCATCTATGACATGATTTGATAGCTCGAAATGGAAGTCATGAGCAAGATGGCTGTGACTTACTTTGCTTTGTAGACATTTGTTTTCAAGATTTCTCATGTTCAGAAATGTATCGAAGGAGATTTTCCAGCTCTTCAGCACATCTTTGCCTTTATTAGACATCACTCCCTTCTTTCCTAAAGCATCTTTACCATTGCACATCCACAGTAACAGCACCTGAGGCTACTAGCTGTTCCACATTTCCTTTGGTACTCAGTGTTGTTAGATGTCTGTTTGGTTATTTGTTCTGTTATGTTGTGTGCCTGCAGTTTTAGCTCAGTGCCCTTTCATTAGCATTTCCATGGAAACAAATGGACTTGGAGTTTCTGTCTATCATTTACTGACAGTATAATATGTTTGCCCGTTGTTATCCGAGGTGCTTTAGCTGCGCTGTTGGGAGAGTTATGATAAATCCCTTAAGAGGAAACCTCACTTACAAATATTTTTCCTATGCTCCACTGAAACCCCTATCAAAAGAAGAGAGAAATAAAAAACAGAATGGGAGCTCAATATCCCTGGCTTGTTATAAACCTGCAATAACTAATAAAGTGTGATATATGTGTCCATATAGACATATTTTAGAAGAAAGCAGATCATTTTGTTCTAAATAGATCATAAAAAAATAGACTGAAAAAATACCCTGTGACTTATAGTCAGATGATAAAATATAATGAGTTGGGTTTGTTTAAAAAGGAAGAAGAAGAAGAAGAAGAAGAAGAAGAAGAAGAAGAAGAAGAAGAAGAAGAAGA
>NC_034598.1:63446746-63454353 GCF_900095145.1 Mus pahari
GAGGAGGAGGAGGAGGAGGAGGAGGAGGAGGAGGAGAAACAGATTCTGCTTAACTTGTTTGCTCCAGGGATCCTGTGCATCCCTCTATCTCTCCTCATAACCACCTCTTACTCTCTATGCTTTTTTCTTAATAATCCTAAATTCACTTCCTGTCATTTGGTTGCCTTCTCCACCTCTTGACCCATGACTGACTTCATGTAATCCTGTTTATACTATTCAAGCAGAAAGCTCTTGGATTTAAAAGGTGTGTGCTAATGCTGAACCACACCACAGCTGAGACCAGATTTTATTTTTGTTTTTGTTTTTTCAGTAAATACCATAATCTCAGGGTTCACTGTGTGATCAAATATCCTACAACATTAATCTGTGAGTTTTGCATTTAAGTAAGAGGTTCTGCTTCGATATATCAGTCAAAGAGAAGTCAAGAAAGACCACTGAGTCAGGCTATGGGCTCCACACTCCCACACATATGCACATGCTCCTCAAACACATCCTTTTTCTTGTGTTTCACACACATTTGAACCCACAAATACACATTCATTATCACCATACACACATGCACCTACCAAAATGATGCATAATAATAAAGCAATTTGTAGAGAGAAGGAGAACATCCTTGTGAATTTCACATAAGCAAAAACTTTTATTAAGGAAATCAAAATACTGGGATATTTTCTTTCTTTCTTTCTTTCTTTNTTTTTTTTTTTTTTTCGAGGCAGGGTTTCTCTGTGTAGCCCTGACTGTCCTGGAACTCACTTTGTAGACCAGGCTGGCCTCAAATTCAGAAATCCTCCTGCCTCTGCCTCCTGCATGCCACCATGCTGGCTTGTGATGATGTTTTATGACAAGGTCTCTCTATGTGGTCTTGGCTGTCCTTTTGCTCACCATATAGATCAGGCTATCCTTAAGCTGACAAAGATCCTCTTACCTTTACCTCCCAAGTGCTGAGATAAAAGGTGTTAATAATGACACCAGGCTGGTGTTTTGTTTTGTTTTTTCTCAGTTTTATTCTTTCAGAGTACCATACAGTGTACTGTAATCATATTTATCCCATACTCCTATGCCTCCCATATACAGATACCTTATGTGTCCACTTTTTAAACCCATCAAGTATACTGTGTGCTGTCCATATGTTATTGCATGTGTGGTCTTTACTGGAGGGGGGCTAAGCCACCAGGGGACACACCCTTAAAGAAAAATGATTCTCCCTCTCCCAGCAGTTGTCAACTGCCAGTTGCTCCTGAACTGGGAACAGGGCTGCCTGCCTACTTCTCCTCTCCATCTGGCATTTTGTCTTACCTCAGCCTGTTCAGGTCCTGTGCAGGCTATCTCCATGGCTGCGAATTGTGTGTGCAACTGTCCTGTTTCCAGATGTACTGTTTTCCTACATGGGTAGATATGGTCTAAATACATTATCTATATGTATGAGATTACCAAGAATTTGAAAAAGATGTGCTCTGCACAGCCTCACACGAGATGGACTCATTAACAGTCTTTCATGACTATGACCATTGCTGTAAAGAAAGGGACCCTGTCACGTTGAAGAGATTTCGGCCTAGATATTACAGTCTTAGGACTTGGGTATTACAGATATTACAGTAAACAACAGAGTGGCTGCCCTTCACCTCTACTTTTCATCTATTGAGATGTGTTGGGAAACATCTAAACATAAAGGAAAGAGAGATGTTTACTATTTACTCTGAAGACTTTTTCATAATATTTCAACGCAAAATACGTAAAAACTATAGATTTTATAATTGTAAGTCAAATACATGTATTTTTTAAATTAACTAATGTTTAATTTTTTGTGTAAGTTACACTAAATAATTTATAATTGTTCAGATTTCAAGTCAATCAAATTTTTCTCTATTTCAGTATTTCATAAGACAAATTACCTCAAATTTTATCCCTTTACTGCTAAACTTCCACGTTTGTCACACTGTGAATCTCCTTAGGTCTTATTCCACAGGTGATATATAATGTAATGTTAAGTTTCTACAAATTTCCAATTCCAAAAAGTCTTTTAAGATTATCCCCTTTGCTAAAATAAAATTGAACAAAAAATATTAGACAAATAGATATTCTCACCCTCTTTCTGGCTCTCTTTGTGGTAACAACAGTCAGAGAGTTCAAAGTAAATTATTAAAAATGAAGGCCTAAGGTTATTGGTGCTTTTCCCCTTCTGCAATTGCAGGATCCCATCTAATGGTACTGGAAATGCTAGGATCCAAGGTACAGCCAGCTTTATTTAAGGCCTTAGGTTTCAAGCCCCCCTAATTCTACAATGACAGAAGGCATTTCTAGTTAACTCGTCTCCATTCAAGCCTTGTCCTGGGAATTGAGAACAGTGTCTCGGTGCTTTCTAATCTTAGCTTTTTAAGACCTACAATGGTGACGTCACAGGCTTATGAGTTTGAATACTTTGTTCCCTAGTTAGTGGAACTGTTTGGGAATGGTTAGGAGGTGTGGCCTCATTAGGCGAGTGGACTTTGAGGTTTCAATATAACGGGGCCGATCCCAGTGTGCTCTCTGCTTCCTGGGTCTGGAAGTGAGTTCGCAGCTTCTGCTCCAACACCATGCCTGCTTCTATTCTCTCTGCCATGATGGCCACAGACTCCTATCCCTCTGAAGCTGGAAGCCCCTAACAAACCCTTCCTTCTATAAATTGCCTAGGCCCCAGTGTTCTTTCGCAGCAGCTAATACACGGTACATTGAAGGTGAAGTGAAATGTCAGATCTCATGATCTCAATGTCATGATCTCAGGCCTGCCACTCTGATGACTTGTATTAGTAACCCAATCCGTGCAGCTTTTGTAATCCTTACTAGTCATTCCTTCGTGCAGGCAAGTGCTGTGCTGTGGCAATCTATTCCTATGTGAACAAATTTAATATCGCCACTCCAACTGCTACGACTGCAGCACACCATAAACGTAGGAACTAAGACAGTGTTTGCGGAAACACGCCAGCGGTGTTTTGAGTGTGTAGGGTTCCTAGAAAATGGTGGTGTCCTCCAACGGGGATGAGGGCTGAAGCGGTGACTGAAAGGCCAGCCGGGCCAACTGCAGCCTGTCCTCACTTCTCATTTCCAGATAGAGGCAAAGCAGCTGGGGAATAGAGATTGTAGAAAAAGATCTACTGAAAGAGCAGCCAAGACAGGAGGCGTTGTCTCAGCAAGAAAAGTCTTCACTAACTAATAAAACTGTCTCTTGCTTTTCTGTGGATCTAGTGAACTATGGTATGTTGAATAATTCATGACGTCCGGTTTTATCAGCCCTTGTTTTGTTCACCTCCTGTGTACGCGTTTAAACTGGGAAATGACCTCACTCATCTCTCCAGCATATGCTTACTGAATTCCAGGTAGTCTAGCATTTGGAATATTAAATATTTAAATGAATTACCTGAATCTGCATCGACTTGTCTACTTATTGTTTGTATGAACAGAAAGGTGGTTATATTCTATTATGAAAGTAGACAGCAAAGGAGAATTGTGGGGCAAAGGAGAAACATGTAATCTGGAGATATTAATCCTACACTGTGCATTCTTACGCTGAGGCACAAGACTAACGCTTCAAAAATTATTATTTTCAATACTATATGCTAAGAGCCATTGGTGAACTACTTTGGAAAACAAATTTGTGTTGACTTTAATTTTTGAACGTATGTTTAATTTGGTAAAGATTTTCACAGTCAATGCTTGAAAACTCAGGGCATATGTTTATATAGATGATTTTAAGTCACTATTTCAATTATTCAATACTAAATACCAGTGCAAGATTTTAAAAGTAATAAGACTCCTACATAAGAAACAAAATTTCACAATGAAAATAACTGAATAAAGTTATAAAACTATGTTTCATTAAATTAATTTTCTTTATAAAAACATTTTAGTAGGTTCTTTTTTAAATTGTTTACAACGATTTATTTATTAGATATTTTCTTCATTTACATTTCAAACGCTATCCCAAAAGTCCCCTACACCTTCCCCTGACCCTGCTCCCCAACCCACCCACTCCTGTTTCCTGGCCCTGACATTCCCCTGTACTGGGGCATATGGTGCTTACAATGTATGGTATGGATGAGATCATGAGATCATTATTAGTTACCTAATTTATCTCATGGATCTATAAAACTTTTTGAATGAATATTTGAACACTGTCTAAAAGTCATTCTTGCTGACTAGATCAGTGTGTATTCACGTGAATTCCATCTGTGCTCCCCATGAAGTGGGGGAAAATGCTGAAAGCATCAGTTATTCTGGAAAATTATTACATTTGCTAATAATTATTCTGTAAAAGCATCTCACTATGCATAGTCTACGTTAATCTGATTTTCAAATTCATACATTTTATAAAAATTTGAAGTTTAAAACTTTAAAGAGCCCAATTTATACTTTTCATACTATAGTATTTTATATATATGTGTATATATATAAAATATATATTACATTACAATAAGTATTTTGGATGAGCAATGCTAACTGCATCAACTTAAAATTCTTACTCGTGGAACAACTTACTCTATTGTAAGCTACCAAATGATATTTGACAATAGTAGATTTAATCTCTTATTCTTTCTCTTGTTTTCAAAGGAAGCAAGGCTTACTGTCCTAACGTCACATTTAAGATCTCCATAATTTGAATGTAGACTGCTCAAGGTCTTACCTTCAGCAAATATTCTGCTCTGCAGAAACACCATCAGCCCCCAAATTCTCATATATCTTTGACGTTATCCTCTCCAAGGTATCAATTTTGTTAATGCCTAGCTATTAAAACCCTAGCCATTTTAAAATCAGAAGAACAATGAAGGCTTGTTCCTCATACCTTGCTCAGTTTGCTTCTTTATACAGTCAGGAATGGCACCACTCATATTGGGCTGGGCCTTCCCACATAAATAAGTGATTAGGAAATTACCTTGTGGACTTTTCTACATGCTAATGTGATGGAGATATTTTCTCAAGTGAGGTTCCCTCTTCCTAGCCCCTCGTTTGTGTAAAGTTGGCATTAAAAAAAACAAAAACAACAACAACAACAACAACAACAAAGACAGCCAGCACAGTGGTAGTTTAGGATATCTTCTTACCATGCACCCCCAGATGAACTCAGACCATCTTCCTTCCTCGTTCCCAGGTTACTGGATGATAAATGTGAATGATGCTACATTGTTTGCACAATAATGATTCTGCTGAATCATCACAGTTTTTCCTTTGTTAATATTAATGTTGAAATCTAGGAGCACGTGTTCTCATTTCTGGTAGTTCTGGTACAGCTGTGGTTTAGGTTCCAAAGCATCCTATTAGAAGGCCTTATCTCGATTGTGAATGATGTACGGATTATTTCAGGGAGGAAACATGGCTGTGAGGAGTGGCTGTAGGTAGAACTGGGAAATAAATATGGGAAATAAATGTTCATATCCTCAGTCAAGTATGCAATTCAAAATATTGCCCCCTGTATCATATCGGCATCCTCTCTTCTTTATAGACTTTTCATTTAGGTTAATGAAGCTTTTTCTTTTTTCTTTTCTTTTTTTTTAAAGCAACACCTATACTTGTCTGGTCCATGGAAGAGTGAGTGAAGGACGTGCTATTACCATTTTGAGTAAATTCTACTGTTTAAGGTGAGGAATGTGTAAGTTGCTGGCCAATGCTTCTGAGTCAGTGAAAGTCATAATCTCGTACTTTTGTGGGCATTGTATGAATACGTGGGCTCACTCTATTCAGGGATGAATGTTTCCTTACCTGTTCCTTTCGTTAAATCTGAGAGAATGACAGAATTGTACTCATTAAATCACCCCCTTCAAGAGAGACAACACGTTTAGGCAAGTGTGCACCCGAAAATGCTGTGCCTTTAATGGCTTCTCTGGAGAATGAGTAATTATGTGTCACTGTTTTGGTCAGAAAGATAATTTTGCTTTCCAATTCTAGGTAGAACTTGAAGATACTGATTTGTATCAGTTTATTAAACTCTACAGAAGGAAACGTACCTTGCATTTTCAAAGGAGGATGTTTTCTGTCTTCAAATGAGACTTCATGATCCCCTAAACTTAAACTTACTGTTGCATGCAAGCTTATCAGGCGTTTGACTTTAATTTCTTTTATCTTCTCATATTTTCTCAAGTATTTTCACATATACTTTCACTAATATTTCCTTAAAGGCTTCAAAAGACTGAGTACAGAACAGTATATATTATCAGTCTGCTTACTTCCCTAGAACTAAAGTGCTCTCAACCAGATTCCTAAATACAGGAAGGTGGGGGATGGGGAGAAGTGCAGGGGTGGGTGTTTTGCCTTTATGTTTTTAAAATTTTTGTAATGAATGTTTTAGTTAGTATATAAAGTAATAAGCCTCACTATGATGTGTTCATTCATTTATATCATTGCTTTTGGCCCAATTGTTTATTGTTTTCTTTTTCTTTCTTTCTTTCTTTTTTTTTTTTTTCTGAGACAGGGTTTTTCTGTGTAGCCCTGGCTGTCCTGGAACTCACTCAGTAGACCAGGCTAGCCCTGAACTCAGAAATATGCTTGCCTCTGCCTCCCAAATGCTGGGACTAAAAGTGTGCGCCACTGCTGCCTGTCAGCTCAATTGTTTTTAAGCTTATACTTGCCTAAAAGTAATGTTTTCAAATTATGACTTTGAGTGAAATGCCAAGACGGATTCTCCATGCATGATACACTAAGCTGGTCCTTCCTGACAGGAAAGATAGCAATTTCATGGCCAACCTGGGCTACCTGATCCCTGTTTCATAAATAGTCAAAACAAAGCAAAACTTTTTTTTTTTAAAAGAGAGATAGATTTTTTTTAAAAAAAAAATGAAAGAAAATAGTTTTCCTCAAAATTCAAACGAAATTTTAAACATCTTAAGTAAACAGCAGACAAGCCAAATCTTCATGAAATAATGTTTATAAATTAGTATCATCTGAAATTTGAATGTCTTTTTAAAAAACAACTTCTTATTAAACCATGAAGAGTGAAACAAAGTATCAATGATTCTGGTAGACAATAAACTGTCCCCTGATACCCAGGGACTTGTTGATCAGCTTACACACTGTGGACGCTTGGGATGGTCTAGTGGGTCGCTGTGAGGCTATTCCCTTTTGTCATTTCTGACAAAGAATAAATTGGACAGACAGTACCATCAATATCACTACTAAAAACTTCCCCTATCAGCTACCGGATCTTGTTGCTCCCACTGCCGCGGCAATTTACCTTGTCTGCCTCATTACTTTATTTGGAAAATGACATATGCTGTTTAACCTTTGGAGAAAGGGACTATGTCATTTCCAATTCTTTGATAGCTAAAAGGGAGATGCTTGGCATGTGATAAATAAACTTGGAACTTGAGAAAGATGATGAGCAGGCTAGAATAAAGATGGATATTTTCGGCTGTAAGAAGCAAATCTCAAGCCACTGAAAACAGATCTGTTTTCTGATAGGTTGTTTCTCCGCTGCAGATGAAATGAGCCAATTCAAACCACTTTAGATTATATTAATGGCAGGTTTATTGGTAGGCCAGTTCACTGGCCCCAAGGACCAAGGCCTTGGGGAAAGGAAGGGGAAGGGAGGGGAGGGAGAGAGATGCGAGGGGGGAGGGAGGGAGAGAGAACCAGACAGA
>NC_034598.1:63454562-63457438 GCF_900095145.1 Mus pahari
AGAGAGAGGAGAGGAGATTAGTCTGGATTACAAATGGAAGAGCTTCCTGGGGGGAAGCAGCTCAGCTGCTGGGCTGGAAAGTTTAGGATTGGGGACAGGGTTTGCTAAGTAGGGACTGAGGAATGCTGAAAGAATTCTAAGGACAGACAAGTCTGCTTTTGGAATGTCAAATATGCAACTGGTCCCTAGTAAGGGGTCTGAAACCAAACATTGACTTAACTCAGTTCTGATCTTAAGGCATCCTCTTAAAATGTGGACCAAAAAGGGAGATTTAAATAAAGCTCCAGAAAGGAAGGAGTAGAGCGCTGCTTGATGATCCCTAGATTACTACCCTAAAGTCAAGACACAAGTCAAGCCTTCTGACGCCCTCTTAACCTTGTTCTTCCTCTATAGTCTTATGCAAATTATGAAACCGGTCTAAGCTGTTTGCTTATCTAAGAATCCAGAGCCACAGAATTTTGTCCTCGGGACAACTCAAAAGCAATAAATGTAGCTGAGTCAGACAAGCGATGTAAGAGTATTTGTCTTTTCACAAACAGGAATGCGAGTCACCTAGTGATGTCAAACAATAATCCACAAATTCAGAAGTTAATAAGCACTTTAAAATGACTGCAACAGTGGACAGAGATTTCCCCCTTAGCTCCTTTGAATCAAGACATCTGAGAAGGTTTGTGCAGGGACTTTGGCCAAGAAGCTGAGAGCCTCTGGATTTGGTCACGAACAGGGGCTGAGCCAGGGTTCTCAGCCCCGTGTTGAGAATCGAAGGTAGACATCATCTTGTCCTGATAATTCCCAAAGGATGGGTCCTAGGACTGAGATAAAGACATTACTGGCTATAAAACCCTTAATAGACTGGGATTTAGCAGCTCCAGGATGCAGAGAAAAATTTATGTCTTTTCAAAAGTAAGTATTCCATAACCAAGGAAGTTCGATGCACATGTTAAAGAAGAAGCCCATCTAAAGTCAGGCAAGCAGGAGGGCTAATACAAGAAACCTCTCCCCTGAGTTATCAGGACTAGTGATCCACAGACCTAGTCTATTTCCTAGGTTTTAGTCTCTCAGTGGTTATGGTACCCTGCCATTGGGAGCCTAAGGAAATAGTAATAAGGAACGGAACCTTAAAATATAAAGAAGAATTTAACCCTTAGCTAATTGCGCTACGTCAAGTCATATATTCATATTGTATAGAGCTAAATCCCAGACGGTTGAGAACAGGATTATTTCTATAATCATTAAAAAAAGTCTAACTTCTATTGGAATAAAAACAGTAGCATCCATATATAGGAGGACTTTTGGATTCATTAGGGATTTTATCTACAAGCATCTACAGTTGTGTAAGATCAATTTCTATTTATGAAAATCAGAGTGATTCCTGTGTAACTTGATTCTTATCTTCAAGAGTATGATGTTTTGTAATGTTTTATATGATGTATTATATCAGAATATATTATTAGATGAAAGTACTTGTGATCATAATTATTATTAATCCACAGTACAGATTTTTGTTCAAAAAGGAAGCTGTATTCTGTCTAAAACAGGACCTGTAAAAAACATTTATGCATCATACATTGTATCTTTCATATTTTATTATATTTACTCATCATACCTTATCCTCAACACTAGCACCTTAAGAAAGTCCTGTCCCCCTCCAAAAAAAGAAGACAGTCCTGTCTAACACGAATATAACGAAGGAGAAAAATATGTATTGATGGGAAATATTATGTCAACATTTTAATAAAATATTTAGATAAAAAAATTATGTAGATTGAAGAAGGATGTTTTCACTCTTTGATCTGGGGAATCGACTCTCACCCTCATAAGCACTTTGTAGCCAGGAATGTCTTTATCTCTGCCCTGGGAAGAAGATAAAGACCTTCTTTCCCTTGGTCTCCCATCCAGGAAGACCTCAGCATTCCTGACTCAGCATTCCTGAGCAACCAGGATCTCAGCCCCAGGACCAAAGTCCCTGCGAAAACCTTCTGGAATGTTCTGACTCAGAGCTCCTTGCACAAAGATAGAAAAGTGAGATTCAAGACTAATGGCCTTAGGTTTAAACCAAAACAGTTTCAGGAATAAAAAATTTTTTAAAGAGAAATGTGCTTGAACTTACGGTAGAGATAATTTATAATCTCCAGGCATGAGTTCATAAATTTCAGAGACTTGCATGGATAGAGAGCCAGGTAGATCAGAGAAATGATGGTCTTCTCAAATTCAGACGCTTCCAGGGGCCAGACCAGAAGCATAAACTATGAAACAATGAATATAAATCAACGAGGATGACCTGTGGAGAATAGAAAGTGTAAGGCTCTCCTAAATTCACTGAATGGTGGTTTGTAAAAAGCCCTCAAGCCTCAATAGTATATGTCTACTACTTATTGCTGTGTTGCTATGGCCCTACAAATCTAGTATTCAGAAATTTATTACTTGGATTTCTTCAAGACTTTCATCACTATCTGCCAAAATAAAAGCTTAAAACCTTAAGTTGATATGATTCTGTTTAAAGACTAGTAAATAAGAAATTCATTAAGTAATAAAATGACTATAATTGCATATCCAAGACTGTTCAAAATATAAATAATTTAAAATATATTTTGCAGCTGGAAAGAACCCAGATGTCCCTCAACAGGAATGGATACAGAAAATGTGGTACACTTACACAATGGAGTACTACTCAGCAATTAAAAAGAATGAATTTATGAAATTCTTAGACAAATGGATGCATCTGGAGGATATCATCCTGAGTGAGGTAACCCAATCACAAAAGAACACACATAATATGCACTCATTGATAAGTGGATAGTAGCCCAGAAACTTAGAATACCCAAGATACAATTTACAAAACACATGAAACTCAAGAAGAAGGAAGACCAAAATGT
>NC_034598.1:63457686-63471412 GCF_900095145.1 Mus pahari
CTTGGTCTTGCTAAGATCATATGGCCCAATACAGGGGAATGCCAGGGCCAGGAGGCAGGAGTGGGTGGGTTGGGGAGCAGGGCGGGGGGAGGGTATAGGGGACTTTGGAGATAACATTTGAAAATATCTAATAAAAATGTATAAAAAAATAAAATTTACTTTACAAAGGAGCATGAACNCAATGTCTCTTATCAACCTTGAATGATGGATTAAAGATAAATGGAATTTTNATGTAATTATGATGTCTTAAAATAATTTCTGAAAATAAAATAGTGAGTACATAATAAGAAGATGAAGATTAACTTTAAGAAAAACAAAGTGTCAGGAGTTATGTTGACCATGAAATTAGTAAGACACAGGAGGACTGAACCGCTGTTCAAGAATGCTTTCTGAGACTACATTTATTAAATGATTCAAGAACCTAGCGAGTAACTTAGAAGCTGTCTTCCTGCTGGGTAACATCCAAGTCCACACTCAGTCGGAGCAGCCACGCACGAGTACAGTTGCTAAGGGAGCGGAAAGATTAAAAACAAGTAAAAAGAAGAAAAACCTGTGGTGAATGTCAAAAGCTGCACAATTCTTGAAAAGATCAAATATGAAATATTGATTGTCAAATATTTAAAAATTTCACGTGGAGCAAAGTTTTATTTTATTTTATTTTATTTTTTTGCTTTATACAATATTTCCAAATATGTTCTCTCCCTTCAAAGTCCTCCCTGTGTTCCCCTCCCAACCATTCATGATTACTTATTCTTTAATAATTACTGTTATACATACATACATACATACATAAATACATACATACATACATACACACACGTATACACTCACACTGCTGGCTTCATTCTGTGTTATTCTTATGCACATGTGTTTAGGGCAGATCACTTTGAATCTAGAAAAGCAAAGAACTTTGTTCTCAACTGAAAAACTTTCTGACAGTCAAATAATTTGAAGAGATGAAATGACTTCCCAACAAAGTGAATTCCTAGGTCAGATGGCCCATCCAGCTTGAGGGCGCTCTGTAGGCTAACAGCGTCAGGTTTGGGTTTCATGGCATTGTCTGCTTTGCATTTGAGATTTCTAGAATACTAATCTTTTATACACTTAAAAAAATGATTTATTATTATATGTAAGTACACTGTAGCTGTCTTCAGACACACCAGAAGAGGGCATCTGATCTCATTACAAATGGTTGTGTGGGCTGGTGAGATGGCTCAGTGGGTAAGAGCACCCGACTGCTCTTCCGAAGGTCCAGAGTTCAAATCCCAGCAACCACATGGTGGCTCACAGCCATCCGTAACAAGATCTGAAGACAGCTACAGTGTACTTACATATAAAAAAATAAATAAAATTAAAAAACAAAAACAAAACAAACAAAACAAAAAAAAAAACAAATGGTTGTCTATCACCATGTCATTGCTGGGATTTGAACTCAGGACCTCCGGAAGAGCAGTCAGTGCTCTTAACCACTGAGCCATCTCTCCAGCCCTTATAAGCTTTCTTGAATCAATAGATAAATTCAATGTTTTGAGTAAAAAGCAAGAGATAAAATCCTTTTACTAAGTTTTTTATATAAAAGCCAATTTTGCTTTGACTGGGATAATTATTCATTTCTACAAACACAGTAAGCACCAAACTAAAAATCAGCTTATTAATAACTCATAAAGCAAGAGCATTGGTATAGAGGCAAGACTTACATATGTTATTTACTCTGCCCCTTGTACTAGTCTGTGTGTATAATTTAGCCTAATCTTCACTAATCACCTACGAGGTAGGAATGTGGCATCATGTGATGTCACTTATGAATATTGATCTAGAGCCACTGGATAGATATTTTGATCTTATTTACTGTATTTCTGACTTTCAATAAATTAAACAAGTTTTGAAGCTGTGTCAAGCATTTTTTCTCATATCAGGAAACGGAGGAATTTCCAATGTAATAATTACAATATGCTGATTTGGATCTTAAACTTCATGGCCTTGGCTTCTGTTCCTGCATCTCTCCTGAGCTTACACTTTCACTCACAATAAAGACTAAGTGAAATCACAGAAAATGAGGTCTGAAAGATACGAGACAGTGTGTTACTAGAATGAATCAGCAGCACACTGACATTTTAATTGGCAGAAAATTAGTCGAAGTCAGCAGAAATCATTGCCCTAATGTGTAAAAGTTTATTCGCTTGATGTAATTGTCATCTTGGAGGCTTACTGCCTCTGTCTGCTAACCCTAGGTGTAGTCCTGGAAGCTTCTGGCCTCCAAACAATCTTATCTAGGCCTAGAATGTTTTCAGCCTCTGAGACTTACTGCTGAATAAACTCACCCTTTCTTTCTAGCTCTTTCTGAACTCTGGCTGGCTGGCAAATTCAGCTTCTGGCTCAAAATTCCTCTCTATGACGACTTCTCTGGCTTCTTTCAGCTTCTGACTGAATTGTTCTGCTGGCCTCATACTAACTTTGGCAATATGTTCTCATCCTCTGGCCTAGCTTGTTCTCTCTCTGCAGCCTATCTCTGTATAACTAACTGTCCTCTTTCCTTTTCTCTCTGCACTGCTCTCTTTAGTATCCTCTTTCCTCTCTGTTCTCCTGAGAGTCAGGCATATCCTACTCTGTCAAATCTATCTCTGATTCATCACTTTGTCTGCCTCTCAATTAGATATCACTTTGAAACATGGCTGCTTCCTCCTACAAACTATCTTTCCCTTCGTTGTTTGGTATTAAATGTGTAGATTAAGCGTGTGTCTCTATGCCAGCCACTGTAGCCATGTTGCTAGATTGAAATACCTAGACACTAACGACACTCATCACATCAAAAATATCTTGCTTGCAATTTCTTCAATGTTAATATATATGTTTTTCCCTACATGTGTGTATCACTCTGTAAGTATGTTATGAAATTCAAATTTGAAACAGTAAATTTCTTTTAATTCTTAGTTCCCTTGCATTTCAATAATTAAAAAAAAAAAAAACAGTCTTGAGTGTCCATCTGCTTTCCAATATAATCCTGTGATAACTGAAATATTACCTTCTAGTCTACCAATAAATTTTAATACCACTATGCTATGCCTTGAAGAAGAAAGAAGATTGAATGATATAGCCTTTACTCCCATTATACATTCAACAATGAGTAAGAAATGTACAACTATTTAATAAATAAGTAGATGGATAAATAGATTGATGGGTAGATAACAGGTGATAGATTAGATAAATAGATGATAAACCGAAGACAGATGATAGTTAATAGATATAGGTAGATAAATATATGATAGATGTTATTGATTGATAGATGATAGATAATAGCATAGGTAGACAGATAGATATGATAAGATGATTTGCTAGATTATAGAATCCAAAAAAACATTCATGTACTGTATAGAAGGTTTAAGCACAACATGATGCCTATAGTTAATAATAATCCAGTACTGGGATTTTCTTAAAGAGTTTAGTTTTCACTGTAAGCAGAAATGATAGACTTTGGGGTTAATTAGCTCAATTCAATTATTCTACAAGTGTTTTTTAAACAACAGCATATACAAAGTAATATTTGTTAGTAAACATTGTTATTATTTCAAAAGACAATGGGGAGTATCTGAACTTAACATAGAAAGGACCAGAAATTATGTTCAAAATTGTAGAAGTAGAATTCTTATATAAGACATTATCTTAATGATGCCCTTAAAAAATCTTTTGTCATCTAAGTATGTGACATTGTCATTACACAAGGTGAAGTCAAGTATTATACAAGAAATTACAGTAAAATTAGCGTGAATTTTAGGAAAAGAACACTGTAGATACAAACAGTGGTTACGGTATTCATGAATATTGAGAACTAGAGAAAAGTGTAAAATTTCTTCTTTCCTTGCCTTCCTGCAATACAGAAATAATACACATTATACAGGTAGTTGAGTGGTTAATGGGATGATATTTATAATGTACCATGCCTTGCATGAAGAAAGCTCTGCTTGATTTTCTTGGCTCATACAGTTCAATAGCTGTCGTTCAGAAGGTATATACTGAGTTCAACATCACAGCAGGACTAGTTGTAAAAATATAAACCACACATATAAGTAAATTTTTGTGTAATGAGATTTTATGTTAAAAGCCAAAGAATTCTTTCGACACATTATATTTAATGAGTTAATATCATTATTTATCAGTAAAATATATAACAACATACCTATTATTATTTGTTTTCCTGTATTTAAGAAGGCTTATGTTAAGTTTCAATGACTATATCCATAAAATAATCATAAATATCAACCAATTTTTAGAAATGGTGTATCTGTGAGGCTGTTTTATCACTAATTACAGCTATACCTTCCTTCTAAGGATTAAAGGAAAATTCGATAGAACCCTTCCATATACACATATGTGGTTTAATTTTTTACTTATTTAATGTGTATGGAGTTTGCATTCATGAGTTATGTGCATCTTTTTAATGTAGGAGCCTTTGGAGGTCATGAGAGTATGCTTGATCCCCTGGAACGTGTTACAGGTGTTGGACCCCATGTTTGGGTACTGGATCAGAAACCCCAGTCCACATACAATTAATAAGCACTCTTAACAATTGATTCATCTTTCCAGCCCTGAAATCTTTAGTGTGTAATGTTATAAAAAGCTTTACAAATCCAAAATATCTCCTAAAGCAAAACATAAAATGTAGATGTGCCCACCCCTCCCATATGTAACTCAAGCTATTGTTTCCTGAAGTCATACTTCGGTGGCATTTAAAGGACAGAAGCTAATTATCTGACAAAAGAAATTAAAGGCAAATAGAATGGAGATATGTTATAACCCCTAAGATTTGGTGAGTGGCAGAGTCTGCAGTCACCTAAATGACCAGACAAAGAGAAGCTATACATGAAAAAATAACAAAAAACAAACAACAACAACAAAAAAAACCCCAAAACCTGGTTTACAGCTTGTTCTGTGTGCTTCCTCCACATTTGACAATAAAAGGAGACTACTGCTTTTGTGCTCATTAATTATTTATCACTAGCTCTCTGAACCTCTGAACACTGTGTTGAAAGAGCCACAATGCACACAGAGTAATTTATCAAGCACAGATGTTGGCATGTTCCCTTTAAGGCTGTAAACAAGAATGCCAGCTGTCCAAGGAAAATCAGCAGGGTTCTGATTTATTAAAAACAATGAAGTCCTCCCTGTGTGGGAAAGAACAAAAATACCAGATTCTAGAAAATTAATGGTCAGGAAACTTGTTTATCATCACCTCCAGAGAGAGTTTTAATGATATTATAAGTAAGGTAGACAATATACAAACCATGTCACCTTATTAAAACTAAATAAGATCAGGAAACAGAAAATATATTCTTATGCTCACGTTACAGTTTCACCCATGCTGTCATCCCTTGAATTTATTTCATTTCAACACTTTGCAAAAACTAAGTTAAAAAAATCCTTTGTACTCAGGAGTTAAAAGAGCAATTTTAAAATAAATATTGATATCTTGCTTAATTGATGAAAGACACTAATGCTGTTAATGTTATCAGCATACTTGCCTTATACTCCAGAGGGTTAGTAGTCATAGTTTCTATTTCATCTCTTGTCTGAAATTTAAATAGTGCTCCCAGGTCAGTTTTGCTCAGGGGTTTGTTTTGTTCCTAAAACTACTCTCTAAAGTGTTGAGTTTCCAATTTAGTGTGTATAGAAAACCCAGGAAAGCTTGTTAAAATACAGTTCCTTAGAGCACACTGTACCCTAATAGAATTGTGCATACCCTAGTCTCACAGTGCAGGGATAGATGCAGAAGAGAATTTAGCATTTAAAGCAATGTTCCAAGTAAAATTAACTTCAGCTTCCCCCAATCTATTTTCTTTAAAAGTGTCTAATATAATCCACTTTTCATTCTTAAAAAAATATGCACTTTAAAAATCATAAAACGCATGTAAATTATTTTCAATCAGTATTTCCTACTCTCATGATTTAAATGTGAACTAAGTTAGTGTTTATATAAATACATTTGTTTATACTTTATTTTAATTTACATATATGAATATTATACTTTTATCAATTAATATTGAGAATGCTAGAATCTCTGGGTAGTAAACTCAGGAACTGCATAATAGCTTAGGAAGAAGTGGATGACAAACAAAAATCTAGAGTTAGTCACAAAGTAAAATAAGAAACTTTACAAAACTCAGGAAAGTCCACACTCCATATAGAAGTACAACTGAGAAGTTACTATCCCCCAGTAAAAAGGAAGTAAAAGTTGCTTGCAGGTGAGCCAAGGCAAGAGAAAATGAACTTTGCAGCTTCAAGTACCTTCAGTAAATTACCAGAAAGATGTCTACTAAATAACTTAATGATGTGCCTTAGGAACTTGTAAAAAATAAGATCAAACCAAACCAGAATCAGTAGATGGCAATAAATAATTAAGATTAGAGAAGTAACTTGTGAAACTAAAATTAAATAAATCCAAAGAATCAATGAAGCCAGTGTTTCTTGGGGAAAAATAAACAAGATCAAAAAGCCCTTAGCTAGACTAAACAACCAAAAGAAAGAGGTTGAAGATTAATAGAGAAGTTTCAAATTAGCAAAATTTGGAAAGAAAGGGGAGACATTAAAACAAATAACAATGAAATTCAAAATATCTAGATAGTGTCTTAAAAACATGTATTTTAGCAAATTGAAAGTCTGGGAAATCTGTGAATTCATACATGCATAAATGCTACCAAAATTTTACCCAAGACTAGATTAACAATATAATATATCTATAGGCAGCATGAAAACTGAAGTAACAGCTAAAAAAGAGATCCCAGTTGAAAACATTCAGTTTTAGGTGGATTCATTGTTTAATTCTCTCTAGCAGACCATCAGAGAAGGGTCCTTACATGAACTCTCAGATTATCCATAAAATAATACAAGGAGAAACAGAAGCAAGCTTGAAATACCATATTCAAATCAGTAGAGGTGGGTCACCACAGAAATGAACTCAAGGGCAGAAATCTCATAACCATCTTCATATGCACAAAAGAGACTTCTAGCAAGATTCAACATCTCTCTATGATAAACTTTGCTGAACAGACAAGAACTAGATGGGGTGTGTATTAGTAGAATAAAGACAATGAAATAAAAGGGACTTAATAGGGCTAGAGAGATGGCTCAGCAGTTAAGATCACTGACTGCTCTTCCAGAGGTTCTGAGTTCAATACCCAGCAATCACATGGTGGCTCACAACCATCTGTAATGGGGATCTGGTGCCCTCTTCTGGTGCTGTCTGAAGACAGCAATGGTATACCTATATACACGAAATAAGTAAATAAATCTTTAAAAACGGGGGGGGGGTGCTTAAGAGAAAAGAGACATCTTTATTTGCATACCCTATGATGTACATATGAGACACTAAAGACCCCACCAGAAAACTGGGTGTAAGACACATTCATCAAAGTGTCAAGACACAAAATTAACCTAGAAAAATTTGTGGCTTTGACACACAGCAATAGTCAGTGTGCTGAAAAAGACATAAGAGAAGTTTTCTTCCCGTTTAACATCACAAAGAACACCCTCAGGGAAAAAATAACCAATACACGAAAGACATGACAGTGAATACTTTAAGTCAATGAAGGGAAAACTGGACAAGGTGCCAGACAATCAAAAGACCTCTCATGCTGATTGACTGGGATCATCATTATGGTAAAATTAGTTATGCTACCAAGACAACCTACAAATGTAAAAAAAAATAATATTCTTAATAGAAAAATTTTTTAAAAATCTTAAAATTCATATAAAATCATAAAATACCCTGGGGCCAAAGAATGAGAGTGTAGTGTCACCATACCTGGTTTCAAGTTATAATAGAAGCAAAAAAACTGAAAGAGTACAAGCTCAAAGTCATGTGACATAATTGAATAAAATAGAAAAGACAGTTATAAACAGACACTGAAATCCATTTGAATTTCACAATGATGAAAAAAATTATATATACATTAACTGAAAGACAAACTCTTCAATTAGTCGAGCTGAGAAACTCAGTACCTACATGTAGAAGAAAGAATCCAGGCACCTATGCCTCAAACTGGAAAATGTAAACTCCAAATGAATCAAAGGTCTTAATGTAAGACTTGAATCCATTAGTGAACTTAGATAACCACATAGGCAATGAGTTTTTTATAATACTCCAGTTTCTCAGAAAATAATGACAATAATTGAGTAATGGGACCTAAAGAAATTATATGGTTTCTAGACAGCAAGGAGACTGATAAGTAAAAGGTACGAAAATATTCTTTGATCCTTATAGCTACAAGAACTATACAAAATAAACAATTTATTAAACAGGCCAATAAATGGACTGATGTTTCCCAAAGGATAAAATATAAATGTCCAGTAAATGTATGAAAAGATGTTCAATACAACTAGCTATCAGAAATACTAGTTTTATTGATTCATTTTTTTGTTTGTTTCTGTTTTTTTGTTCTTTTTTTTTGCCATAAAGAGTAACAAAATCATGTCATTTTCAGGAAAATAGATGCAACTGAAGTTAATCATATTTAGCAGGATGTGACAACCTCAGAAGTATAATGTATATATATATATATATATATATATATATATATATATATATATATATATAGTTTTCATTTGTGGTTCCGAGATTTTATAGAGATATGTGTGTCTATGTATGACATGAGTATAGAAGTGAACTCTTTAGGGCAACCAAGGGAGGTGAACGGGGTGGGGAAGTCAAGGGGGAAAGGAAGAAAAGAGGTGTGTGGTGAAACATGGCTCGTAGACTTGTATCACAATATGCAGCGTGGCAAGTACCGTGTGCAGTGGTAATTAGAAAGCAAATAAATAAAAATTCATGATGCCCATCCAAAGAAAGAAAAGAACCTGTGAGTTGAGGTGGCATAACTAACATTCTCCAAGATGTTAAAATTAATGAAAAGAGTCAAAACCTCTCATATAAGGATCATAAGAGGCATTCAAGAGAAAAGCTAACATTTTTGAAAGCTATAATGTAACATCAAGCCAATAAAGGTAAATATGACAGCTATGTTCAAATTAAATCATTTGTTAGTATCATGGTAAATAACATAACTAAAGATTCAGATGAAAAAATGTGTAAAAGGATCGTTCTAAACTCTGAGCAGTAAGACAATGAAAGATCCAAACTGTTAATTTTGCCATAGTTAATACCTTTGATTTAAGGTTTGATGTAGATGGAAAGACAACTGCAATTTTAATGATATTTTGTGAAATCCTTTCTTCCCTATCCAAACATTGAAATAGTCTAATTTATTTCTCTCTACTCACATATATTAATTCATGGTATAAACTGAAAAGATAAACTCAACTAATCTTTTCTGCTAACATGAATAATTACCTAGTCCTGCCTGAAAATGTAAATTATCTAAAGAATAGTTGTAATGTAAGTGCTGTGTCAGTTACATGATATTTTTAAAAGTCATTATTGCAAAACAATCATGAACACTAAGATGCATGACAATTTCAGAATTAGTAGAGATTTTCATGACCTTATGAGAAGTTTAAACAAGAAAAGTCTGAAATCTTATGTTGGATTTAAAGTTGACTTTTTTCCCTTTTTCTCCCCTCCCTCCCTCCCTCCCTCCCTCCCTCCCTCCCTCCTTTCCTCCCTCCCTCTCTCTCTCTCTCTGTCTTTCTTTCTTTCCTTCTGTTCCTTTCTCTCCTTCCTTCTTTCCTTTCCTTTTTATAGGAAGAAGTATTTTTGAGATAAGGTCTCACTGTGTAGGCCAAACTTCCATAAATGTGCAGCACTCCTCCTGCCTCAGCTCCGAATTGCTGGTTTTATAGACTCTGTCATATGACTCAAGTCTCAGACTATGACTTTAACTGCAGTAAGGACAGCATTGCATTGGTAAACATAACACTACACTTAATCCCTAGGAATTACCCATGGTGCTCCTATGGGTCAGAGGACAAGGACTAAGAGAAACACTACTCTGATACTGCAAAAGCCTTCAGACAGAAGCCATTTTCTCCTTTCTCCCCAAGAGATCACCAGCACTTTCAAGACAATACAAAAGGACTTAACATAGATTATTTTCAACCTAAGAAAACCATGAGAAAAGTGTAAATGAGAAGCGTCCTCGAATTCTTTTCTGTGTATAATAGGCTCACATAGCAGACCTTGTTGGACTCTGGAACTCTGTGTCCTGATCAAGTCCTTAACTAAATCAGTAGCAGAGTTCCTCATCCTGGAGCCCTCAGGGTGAACAAATTAGTCCTCTTTTCATTTGCTAACCCTTTCTTTCCAAGTCTCCATTCTCCTCATAGACACTCTGCTCTCCACTAACCAACCCATCCTTTACTTGGTGAATACTATGTTATACTAAATATGCTCCTCCATGGGGATTTCCTTTTCTGATTTTTACTGACATTGCTTAATGGAAGATATTGTCATTGGTTACACTTTTCTCTAAATATATTTAGCATTCTTGTCTTTGCATTTAACAGTGCATAGCTTCTCTCATTACAGTACCACAACATCATTGTTTGTAAAAGGTATATTTGCACTTTTAGTTGTTTTGACTTGTGTACAGGATACCTAAAACTCTAAAAGCAGACTTCTGGCATAAGTCAAAATATTAGTTTAATCGGGTAGGACTTGAAATACAGGGCAGTATTCTAATAGCCATACTATCTAGAGATATGATGAATTGAATATCTGTGTCAAACTATTTGACCACGTGTAGGTTCTTTAGACAAGGCCTGAAATTCATTTTAAATTTGTTGAAAGAATATAATCCCTATACAATATATTTTATAACTTATATAATGCTTTATAATATAATATAGTTTTATCACTTGATTTTTATAAAGATGTTCCAATGACTGTATGCCCAGTTTGCTGACAAGGGGAAAATGCCTGTGGCTGTGGTAACTGGATTGGGAGCAGTTCCAGGACTTCATAATTGTCCCCTATTACTCCTCTCCCCAAAGTGCACAGCTTGGCTGACGGAGACATTTTTGTATAAGTTGATTCATAGCCAAAGAAAATGGAGTTAAGTTAAAATGTTTCTGTAGTTTTCATTTAAATATACTTTGCTAATTAAATTACATTTGTATTACACATGAAGAGAACTTATAAAGTTTAAAAACAAAGCCCCTACAAAGAATAAGCAAAATTTATAGATGATTGAATTTCCTTGCCTTTTCAAAAGAAGCAGTGATTTTAATTTAACAGGCCCCCAGACCATAGCACAATCAACATCATGTTAGAGGCACCAAGGCACCATTCTGACCTAAGAGACCAGGATGTAGACGCTAACACCTGCCAAAATGAGAACAAAGATTTAATCCATCATAGTTTGTAGTTCTGGGAAAGTCCCTAAATGTGCAAAATTTGTTTTGTTTTGTTTCTTTGTTTCTGTAGTTCCACTTTATTGCTGACTTTCTAACTGGAGTGTGCCAGCCAGGATATGGTTTTTGTGCATGAAAGGTAAAGAATGGTGAGAGTGAGGGCTACAGGATTTGGCCAAGTTCCCCCTTGTAGCCCACCAGCCAGAAGGTAAAGTCTTTGCATTGGCTTTAAGAGTCTGAATGTTTGCTGAAGGAGTTACCCTGCAGTATTGGGAAGAAACATATTAAGGATGCTTCTCTGATGCTCCTATTTCTGCTGTCATGTATTCCACAGTAAAGGAGTTCACTGAAAACTGTTTACCTTTTTCTCTTTTCCAGCCTTCTCCAATTGCCAAAAAGTATTGTATAACAGAAATAATCCAGTAATTCAATAAAATGGAAATAACTAACTAAATTAAACCTGAAAACCAACTGAATATAACAGTTGTGCAGGCCAGAGCTATCCATGCTAATGCATTTGATCAACCTGTACCAAGATAGAAAGAGAATTTTAAAAGTACATGGGAAGAAATATGAGCCCTTCCCTCTCAAGCCTGGCTAAAGCCTCTTGCCAGTTGAAAACAAAGAATAGACTGAGTGCATTGTATTGAAGTGTGTGTGTGTGTGTGTGTGTGTGTGTGTGTGTGTGTGTGTGTGTCTACATAACATTAATGAACAGAGGTCATGAGTTTTATGGATATATATATATATATATATATATATATATATATATATATATTAGGGTTGAGAGGGAGAAAAGGGAGATATAATTATAATATCAAAAACAAAAGAAATAATATAAACAATTTCTTCTAAGTGGCCATCCTGTCAAACTGAGAAACTGGCAGATAGATAAATGGATTGCAAACATCATAAAGATGGTAAGCTTGCACCTACTTCCTCATGCTTCTGACTAAAGACAAAGGTCCAGAGACCTGGAGAGCATTTTCTCCCACTAGTAAGCATGCCACACCCACCCACACCCACCCACTCCCACCCACCCCTCCACCCCTCCACACCCACACACCCCCACACCCCTCAACCCCCCCCCACACACCCAACCCCCCCCCACACACACACCTGTGGCTAGGTCCAACAGGTTCAAGGCTACATCGGGAAATGTTTATCCCAGGACTGTAGACCTACAAGTTTCCCTGTCTTTGCTCAAACCGATCAAACCTAGATTAGGGGAGAAAAGCAACCCTCAAAGACTCTTAAAACCCCATCTCCAAGTCCCTCCCCTGCTCTGAAGAGAGTCTGTTTCTCTGTGGGCCTTATTGTGCTTGCACTTTCTCAACACTAATACAAGTTGTGTTTTACTGGCTGATTGTCCCGACTGTGTCTGAGGTTTCCCATGCTGCTACCTGGTTCGCTTGAGATTTATTTTCCTCCCTTCTAATTAACTGTTTAACAGAAAACAAATGAATGTGATCAAGACCCCCAGACAATAACAAGTATTTCTTCTAAATATTTACCTTTATGTCTCTATATGTGTGCTGCATGCACCCTTCCTCAGAAAGACTTATCACGGTGGGTAGATGGTTAATGTGTAGTCTTGTCAAAAAGCAGTTGTGAGTGTCAAGCCTCAGATGGAGCTTCTATGTCAACCCTCTTCTTACATACACACACATAGTAGACTGGGAAATATCACAGGAAGCACAGTGGAAATAAAGTAAGAATCAGCGAGTGAGGAGAAGTGCTCTGCACACAGGACCTCCCAGCATCTGCAGTTCCCTGCACAGGACATGCCATTTAAAAACTCCAACATGGAGTTATTGATAGTGATGGCCACTGAGGGAACAAATCACATTGGCTATGGTAGGTCCTCTCCAGCTTGGGTCCTTATGGCCCAGTGCCGGGCCCATACCCATGTGCAGCACTAATTGAACTCAGTGCATTGATTCTTTGATTGATTGATTGATTCATTCATTCATTCATTCATTGGTTGATGAGTGATTGATTACTAAGGAGGACATGAAGTAGGAAGGGAGATCTGATGAGGGAGATTTGAGAATGAAGTTGGAACAGTAGTAAGATTTGGTTATGATGAAAATATATTACATACATGTATGAGAATTTCAAAGAAGAAATTTGAAAACAGAATTCTGGCACAATTTTCATCTACCATGAAAGTTGCCAACACAGAGACAGCATTTCTCTGACACAGTGATTTAATAAGAATGTTAAAATGGAACTAAATTATGTGTTCCTGAGTATTACCTTATTTGTCTTCCAGAAAGCTTCTGGAAATCTCACAGGCCAGACAATTTACTTTTGTTTACAATGAAAACATCCTAAAAAGTCCACCAGAGAACTCCTAAACCTGATAAACAGCTTCAGTGCAGTAGCTGGATATAAAATTAACTCAAACAAATCAGTGGCCTTCCTC
>NC_034598.1:63474120-63541473 GCF_900095145.1 Mus pahari
GTTCCCACTCTTCTGGTTGGCTGAGGCTGCGCACCTGGTGAGGTGACGTGGCCTGCCGAGATTGGAGTGGATAGAGAGTATAAAAGGGCTTGTAGCCCAGAGCTCCGGGGAGAAGATTGTTCAAGGTTCCTGAGTAAACTCCTGAGAGAAGAACTGGTGGTTGCGTCTTCCTTGCTAGTCGAGGGGGCGGGCAACACTTTCCCCCCTCATATTAAAAATAGATTCTTTTTTTATACAACTTATATTCAGATTACAGTTTCCGTATATATGTTCAAGTGGAGGTAAGAAATAAATATTGTATGTCTTCCTCAGTCATTCCCAACCCTATTATTTTTGTAGATTGAGCCTCCATCTGAGCCTGGAGGTTAATAATTTGTTTAAACTAGGAGGCCAGTAGGCTCCAGTATTCTTCCTGCCCTTGTTTCCCAAGTACTGAGATTCTAGGCTATGCCTAGCTTTTAACATACTATAGTTCCTAACTTATGCACTATAGTTCCTAACTTAGTCCTTCATGCTTGCACTGTAATCATTTTATCAACTGAAAAATTTCCCCATAAGAAAAGAAAAAGCTCTTTTTAGTAAACTCCTTTGCTACCTGATCTTTGATCTTCCTGAAATTCATTTCAAAGATTTGGTTTTTCCTGAGTCCAGGACCTATAAGGAAAGGAACTATGAGAGCTGCTGGCAGCAGTATTGGGTTATGTATTGTGCCACATTACCTCTTGAAAAAAAATCATGTTATGGTATCTGACTACCAAAGATTTTAATGTAACTTAAATGATTTATCTTATAGACAATAAATACATGTAAATCATGGACTTTGGCAACCCATTAAAATTTGAAATCAAGAGAAAAAGAGTGATGATTTTCATTGTAGAGTACGCACCTGTTTAACCATGAGTTTAAGCTAATAGAACATCTTTATTAGCCAGCTGGCAACTATGCTGGTTATCTGAGATCCCAGTAGAGTATCGAGACTTTCTCCGAATGAGCTTTTAAGAACAAAAAGCACGTTTTAGGTTAACATATGTGAATTAACAAGAACACTGAGCTAGAAGAACTCCAGAAGCCAAAAAGCAAGGTTAGTACATTTAAAGACGTTTCCAGAACTATGGACATTGATGAATTAGATCTTTGTTTTCATTTTGGCAGGCAGTACTGTCTATGTGCTGAACTTTGTGGTCTAAATAGTATACCCTTCATAAAGTCCCTTTTACAGTTAGACTTCATTTTGTAAGCCCATGCCTGTGACTTTAAGTCCAGTCTGCACACCAAGCTTGGGGAGGTTATCGTCTCAAGAGGAGAAACCTAATATTCTTGCTAAATTAAATTGAGTAGCAGCAAATTCTCTTCTAAATATTATTATACTAACAGACAAAACTGAAGCCAGCCTTAATCAGAGGAGTCTCTCTTTACAAATTGTAGTAAAGAAATAGACTCATAGCTTCTTTAACTAATTATGTTTAAAGGTCTAAGCCTAAACAAAACATGTACTCCACTCCCTCTATGCCCAGTAAATGCTATGGAAGAGTGGAGGGGAAGAATCTGAAAGCCAGAACACAAAATCAAGGAACACAAAATGCCAGCCTCTAGGATGGACAAAAACCATCGCCCATGATCTCATGGTAAGTGAGAGGAAGATAAGATAGCAAGGAGTGACAAACCAGTATGTTTTAAAAACATATATGAAATTGTCCGTGACTAAATCTAATTAATAAAAAATATGCATGTACAGAAAACAGAGCTAAAATTAAATACGGAGAGTTGAGCATTGGACTTATATCTATTGATTCTGAGCAGAATTGTTTTTCAGCAAGCCATTGCATTCCAGAAAGACAAACAAACAAACAAAAGCTAAGTTCCTAAAATAACAATGCTATAAAGCATATGAAAGTAATAGATGATTTGACTGATTAGGCTGTGTGAGAGAAATCAATAATGCTATCGTTATATCATCCTTTTGGTATATAATAATTTTCATAAAAGCCATTAAACACCTTATACATTGTTTTATACAAGAGTGAAAATGGAAGTCTGACCAAATTTTGTCCATTTCAAGGATGGTGTCTTAGTTAGGGTTTTACCATTATGAACAGATACCATGACCATGGCAAGTCTTATAAGGACAGCATATATTTGGGACTGGCTTATAGGTTCAGAGGTTTAGTCCATTTTCACCAAAATGAGAGCATGGTAGCATCCAAGCAGGCACAGAGCAGGCAGAGATGAGAGTTCTACATCTTCATCCAAAGGCTTTTAGTGGATGACTGACTCCTAGATAGCTAGGATGAGGGTCCCAAAGCTCACATCCACAGTCACACACCTACTCCAACAAGGTCACACTCCCAAATAGTGCAACTCCCTGGCATAATCAAACTGTGATAGATGGTTTAAAGAAATCATTATGTTTCATGTTATAATATTATAACAAGGACACAGTAATATGAACTGTTCCTTATTGGCAGAATTTATATGTTCATGTGATAGCCAGAAGACTAGAATTGATGAGTCAACTAATCTTTCTTCTCAATAGTCTTCAGATTTGATAGAAAAGGACAGCTTTGCTAAATCTTCATTTTAGGGATTTCATGAAAATGTTCTTTACGTTATCTTTCTAGTTTAATCGTTTTCCCGAGGGGGAAAAAAACTGGGCTTGAGTACATAGAAAAAGAATTGAAGAAATATAATATGCTAACAGATAGATTTCTAATGAATATCTTCATAAAGTAAATATGCCACTGATATTGAGTTCTTAGACTATGTTCTGACCTCTGATTTAGTATGAAAAGAAAAATGCATAGACCAATATTAAAATTAGATTGCTCATGTGCTAAATAATTACTAAGGGTAAAGATACATCTTCACTTCTTTGATATTACAAAATTCATTTAAAAGATCGCCCTGTGTTTGCCAGAAATCATAACTTTCTGTGAATCAGTATTTATTCATGCATTTATTTTACATTATTGGATATAAATTGATAGAGATAGGATTTTTGTGTTGAGATTCTAGCACAATGTTCTGTGAATAAATTATTCTTCTAACCCCAAAGGACAAAGACCTTAAAGTATATTTGAAAACATGCACGTACCTTGTATTACAAATTATATAACATGACAGAAGTACTTTTGAACAATAATATTTTCCAATAATTTATTATTTATTTACTTTTCATGCAGATCTCTGCATAACCCCTCCTTTCACCCAGTTCCTTCCCTGTCCTTACCTCCTCTGAGTGGGTGGATCCCACCCTGTATTCAGTCACCCTCCTACTCACTCCCCCACCTGCATCCCACACACATATCAAGTCTCTGCAGGGATGAGTGCATCCTTTCCCACTGAGGCCAGACAAGGCAACCGAGTGAGAGGAAGGGGATCCACAGACTGGCAAGAGCTTTAGGGACATCCCCCACTCCAGTTGTTGGGGATCCACATGAAAATCAAGATACACATCTGGTACATATGTGTGGAGGCCTAGATCCAGCCTGTGTATGTTCTTCAGTTGGTGGTTCAGATTCTGAGAATCCCCAGGGTCCAGATTAGTTGACTCTGTGGGCCTTCCTGTGGAGTTTCTGTACTCTTCTGGGCTCTCAATCCTTCCCCCAACTCTTCCTTAAAACTCCTGAGCTTCATCCAATGTTTTGGCTGTGGGTCTCTGCATCTGTTTCAGCCAGCTTCTGGATGTTTCCACTCAGAGGATGGTTGTGCTAGGTTCCTGTCTGCAAACATAGTAGAGAATCGTTAATAGTGTCAGGATTTGGTGCTGTAAATGTGATGGGTGTCAACTTGGACCAGTTGTTGATTGGCCATTCCCTCAGTCTCTGCTCCATCTTTGTCCCTGTATTTCCTTTGTTCAGCACATATTTTGAGTCAAAAGTTTTGTGGGTGGATTGGAGTTCTTATCCTTCTACTATGTGTCCTGCCTGGCTATAGGAGATGGCAACTTCAGGTTCCACTTTGTCACTGCTAGGAGTCTCCACTAAAGTCACCCACATAGACTCCTGGGAGCCTTCCCCATCCCAGGTTTCTGGCAAGTACTAAAGACACCCTCTCCCCCTAGCTTTCACCAACTACAAATTTCCACTAATTTTCCTGGCCCTCTGTTCCTATCTCCTGCCTCTCCCCACACATGATCCTGAACTCCCCACCCCCTCTCCCACCCAGTACCCTCAATCCATCTGCCTCTTATGACTATTTTATACCCCCTTCTAAGTGCGATTCACTCCATTTTTCTTGTTTAGCGTTTTAAAGTCTGCAGTGCATAACATGGGTATCCTGTATTTATGGCTAATATCTACTTATAAGTTAGTCCATATTATGCATGCCCTTTTGGGTGTGGATTACCTTACTCAGGATGATATTTTCTAGTTCCATCCATTTGCTTGCAAAATTCATGGTGTCTTTTATTTTTAATTGCTGAGTAGTATTCCATTGTATAAATTAACCACATTTTTTATATTCATTCTTCAGTTGAGGGGCTTCTGAGTTGTTTCCAGTTTCTGTCTATAACTAATAAAGCGGCTATGAATATATGGAAGCACATGTCCTTGATATGGTGGAGCATCTTTTGGGTATATGCTCAGGACTGGTATAGCTAGGTCATCAGGTACAACTGTTCCCAATTTTCTGAGAAACCACCAGTTTGATTCCTAGATTAGTTGTACAATTTGTACTCCTACCAACAATAAAGGAGTGTTTCCCTTGCTTCACATCTTTACCAACATATACTGTCACTTGAGTTTTTGATCTTAGCTATTCTGATGTGTGGGAAATGGAATCTTAAAGTCCTTCTAATTTTCATTTCCCTGATGACTAAGGATGTGGAACATTTCTTAAAGTGCTTCTAGGCAATTTGGGATTTCCCTGTTTAGAATGCTCTGTTAGCTCTCCACCCCATTTTGTAATTGGGTTATTTGGTTTGTTGTTGTCTAACGTATTGAGTTCTTCATATATTCTGGATATCAGCTCCCCATTAGATGGAGGGCTGTTGAAGATATTTTTCCAATCTGTATGCTGCCTTTTGTCCTCTTAGCCATGCTTTCATTATGCCCTATAAGTTTGGGTATGTTGTACTGTTGTACCTTCACTTTCATTGAATTGTAGAAAGTTTTTTGTTATGTGGCTGGAGGGCTCCTGTTCTGGTCCAATCTATTTGGTGTTCTATATGTTTTCTGTATAGCTATCTCTTTCTTTAGGTTAGGGTAATTTTCTTCTATGATTTCGCTGAAGATATTTTATGGGCCGTTAATCTGGGATTCTTTTCCTTCTTCTATTCCTATTATTCTTCCCTTTGGTCTTTTCATAGTGTCCCAAATTTCCTGGATGTTTTGTATTAGAAACGTTTTAGATTTGGCATTTTCTTTAAACAATGTATCAATTTCTTCTACCGTATCTTTTATACCTGAGATTCTCTCTTCCATCTCTTGTATTCTGTTGGTGATGCTTGCATCTGTAGTTCCTGTTCTCTTCTCTAGGTTTGTCTCCATTTGTGTTTTCTTTATTGCTTCTATTTCCATTTTTCTGATCTTGAACACTTTTATTCATTTCCTTCACCTGTTTGACTGTATTTTTCCTTTATTTGAGGAATTTATTTTTTTATTTCCACTTTAAAGACTTCTGTCATCTTCATAAGATGAGATTTAAGGTCATTGTCTTGCTCTGAAGGTGTGTTAGGATATTAAGGGCTTGGTGTAGTGGGAGACCTGGGTTTTGATGGTGCAATAATGCTCTGGCTTTTGTTGATCATCGTGTTCTTGCATTGGCCTTTAGCCATCTAGTTGTCTCTGATGTTGGCTGGCTGGTAGTCCCTGGTGGTAGCAGGCCTCTGGATGTCTTGGCTGGCAGCAGACCTCCAAGAAAGCAGGCATAGCTGGTTGTCCTGGTTGTTCCTGATGGTAGCAGGCCTCCAGGGAGGCAGGCTGAGCTGTGTCTGAGAAGTGCAGTTCAGATCTGGGATTGGAGGTAGAGGTATGGATCAGAAGATGGAGCACAAAGGGAATGGATGCACCCTCAGAGCTCCTGGGTTTGCTGGGGTCCCCAGAGGTAGTGGATTAGGGTGTTGGTATCTCAGCTGTTTGTCCTGGTGGTAGCAGGCCTCCAGGGAGACAGGCTGAGCTTTGGTCTCAGGAGTTGCTTACTCATTGTATGCTTCTCTTAGGCTTGTAAGTAAAATTATATTGTCTTCTACTTTGAATTAAGTAAATTAAATTGCTAACCACTACATATAAAGTTGCAGTAATTTGTAATATTTGCTGTAACTTTTGCAGCAAAAGTTGTAATAGTGCTGTGATTTTTGTTCCTCTTCTTAATTTAGCCCCATGTTGATTGTGAATTGAATCCGTTGGTTTTTGTATAAAGAGGTTCTATAAAATAATAACAAGATAAACACAAATTTGAGCATTTAATATATTCCTAAATATTTGAATAAAATCAGTTAAATATTTCAACATATCCTCTACTTAGACTATGCAAAACCCATTATCATCTCCCTTCAATACTGAAGGATAAGTTTAATAACCTCCTTAGGATTATCAACTGGCAAATGATGGAGCTAATTGTCTGAACAATAATATTCTAATGCTAAAATTTATACATTCAACTCTGATTAAGACAGTTCTACTACCCAGATTAGCTCCAGTGTCAAGCCAACTTTAGATTACCTGATCAAATTTGTAAAATAGTCACTTACTATTTTCATCTCCAGAAACAACTTCATTTGATGCTTCTTTTTAATGTTTTTCTTTGATTTTTGATATTATAATATAATTACATCATTTCTATATTTCCTTTTCTCCTTTCAAAACTTTCCATTTACCCTTACTGCTTTTCAAATTTTCTTTTTCAAATTTGTGGTCTCTTTTTCAGTGGTTGTTGTTATATGCCTTGTGTGTGTGTGTGTGTATTGGTACATATATAAAAATTATACTATATTTGCATATAACATATTATAAAATATGTATAATATAGATTTCTAAGTATATATGAATATATAATATATTCCTAAATATATGATAAATTATCATATGTATATATACTAAGAATATATATAGATAAGAATATATATTCCTAAATATTACCTGCTCAGCTTATGTAATATTATTTGTACAGATGTTTTAAGGGCTGATGATTTGATACTGGATAACCAATTGCTGTGCTATTCCCTGGGGAGAACTAGTTCTCCCCATCCCAGCCATCCGTAGTTGTTTGTAGTTCTTTCCACAGGTCTGAAGCCTACTGGGTTTTCTTCCATCTCCTTTGGTATTTCTCTCGTGTTGTCCTTGCTTAGCTCATGTTTAGACAGTCATAGTGGTAAAATTTAATAGGTGATGTTTCTGACATTACTAGGAGATGCGATCTCATAGCAAACTCCCTGATCCTCTGGCTCTTACAATCTTTCTGCTCTTTCATTTGTAATGTCCCCCAGCCTGAGAAGTGGGAGTTGTTTGAAGATGTCTCCATTGGGTCTAGGGTTCACAGATCTGACTTTTTGATTGATTGTACTTGCCTGCAAAATTCTCAATATATTTGAGTGATGTATTTCAGTTTTGGGGAATATTCCATTACTACATTATTATTTCAGGAAAGCAAGATGGAAAACATTTTTTTAATTAGGTATTTTCTTTATTTACATTTCAAATGTTATCCCCTTTCCTGGTTTCCCCTCTGAAAACCCCCTATCCCCTCCCCAATCCCACTGCTCACCAACCCACCCACTTCCTGGCCGTGGCATTCCCCTATACTGGGGCATAGAACCTTCATAGGACCAAGGGCCTCTCCTCCCATTAATGACCGACTAGGCCATCCTCTGTTACATAGGCAGTTGGACCCATGAGTCCCACCATGTGTTTTCTTTGGTTGGTGGTTTAGTCCCTGGGAGCTCTGGGAGTACTGATTAGTTCATGTTGTTGTTCCTCCTAAGGGGCTGCAAACCCCTTCAGCCTCTTGGTTACCTTCTCTAGTTCCTTCACTGGGGACCCTGCGCTCCATCTAATGGATGGCTGTGAGCATCCACTTCTGTATTTGTCAGGCACTGGCACAATAGTGACCTCCACAATAGTGTCTGGGTTTGGTAAAAACATTTTTTTAAAATGAGGATTTTATGCGTGTGGTATTAAAAAGCCAAGAGATAATGATATATATATGGAAAACTAAAAAGGGAACCTCCCTTTTCACTTATAGCTTGTATTATACGGCTTTAAAATGTACATTCTACTCTGGTTCTGGAAAGATGGCTAAGTGATTAAGATTATTTGCTATTCTTCCAGAAGATACTGTATCCACAGGATATAGTGCCTGTATCCACATTAGACAGTTCATAACTGCTTTTTCTTTCAGTTCCAGTTAATCGGAGGGCCTCTTTTGCTATCCATAAAACATGCACACCCATGGAACTCATTCCCATAGACACAAACACAGTCAGACACACACACACACACACACACACACACACACACAACTTTTAAAATACATTATAAATTACTCTGAAAATATGTACCTTTCGACATTAATGTTTTATGTAGATGAGATAATTTGTGAAATTCTTAGAAATCCAGAAGTTGAAGTTCTAACTCACAATCGGTAATATTTAGAAATAGGATTTTTAAGAGTTGACTATTTCACGAAGACCTGGGACTTGAGGATAGACTATCATGATGAAAGATGCCAATTGAAGACCCTTCACCTCTTGCATGAGGTTAAGATCCAGGGGGGCTAGATGTGTATAAAGAAGCAGGGTTCATCATGAACTAAGTCAGCTGGACCTTCTCCAGACCATATATTTGTGAGATATAAATATCCTCTGTCTTTGAGCTATCCAGTTTATACTATGCTGATTGCAGCAGTCCAGAGAGACTGAGGTAGCAAGAAGAGTGTCATGGCTTTTCTTAAATGCAGAGATTTCAGGGAACAAAAGTCACCTCTGAGGCAGCTACTTTTTGACAATTTTAGAACTAACACTCATTTCCATAAGTATTTACATGATAGACAAGCAAGGGATTTAATGCATGTTTAAAATAATTTTGTGTCTAAGGAAATGCCATAGTAATGTAATGTTCAAGGGAACAGGCTGTAAAAATATCACTGTGGAAATTTGTCGGATCTTTCAGCTGCTAAACCAAACTCATCCAAACAACAATATAAGTACAATAAATAACTCCTATAAATATTTTGGTATTGTGTAAAACCCTTCCCTAAAGAGGGCTTATTTTTCTTACTGGTACTTAGAATTCAGTAAACCTTTCGAGTAAGCAGGATAACAAGAAATATGGTTTTCACTTTCACATTATACTATTTATGAATCATATGAGATCTCTTCCAGCTGTGAATTGTACCTTTCCACTTTCCCTCTAAAATTATATTAAATGTATTATTGAATATGTTAAAGATAATATAGCAGGTATTAGAATGGGTAAAATATATTCAGAACTTGCCCTCTAGTGGTTTTACCCTGAGAAAGTGTATTAATTGCTTTCTCATAAGCATTTATTGAGTAATAGGCATCCTGTATCAAACATAATATCACATTAAATGATTTTTAATTTTATGTGTATAAGTATTTTGCTTGCACATATGTATGTATAATGCATGCATGTCTGGTACCTGAGTAATTCAAATGAGGTTGTTGGGTCTTCTGGAATGGGAGTTGTGGGTGGTTGTGGGTGGAATGGGTGGTTGTGGGTTGTAGAAGAACCCAGTTCTTCTACAAAAGCTACAAGTGCCCTTAACCACTTAGCCATCTCTACAGCCCCTGACAATGACACATTTAAAGGTTCAGTGCTTTTATATATAATGGATGTCCCATAATAACTCTTTGGTTATTGGATAAAATTTTTGGAATATATCTGACTGAGATAATTTTACTCTAGAAGTATTTTTAACATATATTAGCTCACTTAGTAACCATAAAATTTGGCACTCAAAGAAATTAAATGTCTTGTTCAAGATTGTACCATAAAGTCCTGAATATCCATTCTAAGTACTGAATTATAAGTACCAGTAAGAAAATAATCCCTCTTTAGGGAAGAGTTATACACAATGCCAAAATAATTATAGAAGTTTATTATATTTTATGTGTTTGTTTAGATGAGTTGAGTTTACCAGCTGAAAGATCCAACAAATTTCCACAGTAATATTTTTACATATTTACCATAAAATTATGCCAACACTAAATCCAAGTAAATAGCTGACTAAAATAAAAATAATCTGTTTAACTTCATAAAAGGATAACAAAAACATTTACTGTGCATGGTGGATACAGGAAAGTGAAGTCTCACATTTACACCTGCCATCTTAGCCTTCAGTGGCCTAACATAGGAGGAATGTTGCCAATTTTTAGGACAACCTGGGCTACAAGTAAGTTTCAGGCCAGATTTGAGTACACTGTGAGAAAATGTCTCTGAGTGAATGAATGAATTTATGGATGAACTAATGAATGAATGAATGAACTAATGAATTATAAGAAACTGAGCGGCAAGCCTAAGTTGGAAACTAGTTAAAAAAAAGTTTACACAAGAATAAGAGTAAATTTGTTAAATAAAATATCTGTCATTAATGTAGAAATGATAGGGGTAAGTTTTATTATTTAGTTTAAAGGAAGGAAATCCACATGTAGAGTATCTGAAGCTATCTATTCAAGCAGTTTCTATGTCATTAGCTCATAATGCTGAGCACACAAACTCATAAGCAAATATGGAGGAATTTTAATCCAGGAATATGGCTGCTGAGGCAATGGATCACATCCAAAGCTAAGGTCTGTATAATATGGCTGTCATGCAGACAAGATATGCACCATTTATTCCTCTGGCTGGAATACAGAAACACAGTTAGTACACACCTTTAATTCCAAACAAGGTAGGTAAGGTTAGAGTGTAGAAGAAAGAAGAAAGAAGCCATGTTTGAAAGTGATACGGGGGGGGGGGTCTCTAGAAAATTCCAGAGACCTGGGAGGTGAAGGACTCTCAGGACTCAGTGGAAGTGACCTTAGATGAAATGCCCAACAGTGGGGAGAGAGAACTCAAAGAGTACACCTGCAGTAGATACTGGGCCTCAAGTGGAGGGATGGGGTTACCAACCCACAGTCAAAATTTCTGACCCAGAATTGCTCCTGTTAAAAGAACTGCAAGGACAAAAATGGAGAAGAGAATGAGGGAAAGGTGGTCCAGTGGTGGACCCAATTTGGGATCCACATCATGGGGAGGCACCCAGGGCCAACACTATTAGGGATGGAGCCTAGCATGGGTGTCTTCTGAGAGGCTCAACCAGCAGCTGTCTGATACAGATGCAGATGCTTACACACAATCATTGGATTGAAGTCAGGGATCCCTATGGTTGAATTAGGAAGCTTGGAAGAAGCTGACAAGGGTAACCTACAGGAAGATCAGCAGTCTTAAGTAACCCAGACCCCTGAGAGCTCCCAGACACTGAGTCACCAAACAGGTATGGACTGGTTTAACACCCCCTCATGCCCCCACCCCTGCCAATACATATATAGTGGAGGATTGCCTGGTCTGGCCTCAGTGGGAGAAAACTCTGCTCCTAATTCTTGAGAGACTTGGAGCCCCAGGGAGGGGGGAGGTCTGATGGGGAGGCATCCTCTTGGAGATGGAGGCGGGGAGGAGGAGTAATGGGGTGAGGAAATGTGAGAGAGGGGATAGGGAGGGGACAATGGATGCATTGTAAATAATAATAATAATTAATAATAATAATGAAGAAAGTGATTTTTAATTGAGGGACAGAGAAGGTGATGTTATGCATCAGGGGAAGACTTGACAGAATGGGTCAAAGATAAGCTAAACTCACAGGAAAGAGGTGACTTAAGAGAGCAGTACAGACAGGAGAGACAGTTCAGGGCAGTGCACTTCAGAGTGAAGTGCAGTTGGGTCCAGTTCAGTCAACGCAGTGGAGTTGAGTTCATTGATGAGTTTGTGCAGAGGCAGTTGAACCATAGAGTGAGAAGGAGCCAGAAGAAATTACCAAAGTTAGAGGCCAAGCAGAGCAATGCAGTAAGAAGCTGAGAGAAGCCAGATTGAATCAGTCAGCTTAGAGTTTGAGCCAGAAACAGCTGAGTTGAATCAGCCATCCAGAGTTTAGATAGAGATAGAAAGGGTGAATTTATTCAGCAGCAAGCCTCCAAGATGGATTTTGATAAAGACCATGAAAATATATCTGCATTCAGATATACGCTGACTAAATATTTAGTTCATCAGTCAGGGACTCCAGGTGTTTTCATCATTTTTGCTGAATGATAAATGACTTTATTTCAACATTTTCTTAATTATTGCTTCATGGGTATAGCATTTTAATGGATATATATATAATCTTCACTTCATTGTGTGACTGTTTCCTCTATTCTGAAATGGTTGATAAGAAACCTGTGAGTATGACTACTATGGAGGTAATCTTTCTCTTTGGTTGTGTTTAAAGTCTTATTATTTTAAAAATGCTGAATTAGATTAACTGCTGCATATTTTCAATGTATCCTGTTTGGTATTTTAAGTGACTTTAAATGCTAATCATTGCCACAAACTTCAGGTCTTGGGTGTTTACCATTTTTCTTTCTGTTTCTTCTCATATTGTCCATCTATCAATCCCTTAAATTCCTGTTCTGTGACTAGTGACATGCGTTTCATATTTCATTCACCATCTCTGTTATTTTCTATTAAATATCCTTACAATCTGTTTTGATTATATTTATCAAATCTACATTAATTGAAAGGCATTGCTTATTAAATTTTTTTCTATTGATACCATAAAATGTTGCCTCTTTATTTTTATAATACCCACATATCTGGTAGAATTTATTAATGTGCCTATCTGAACTTGTTTTAGAAGGGTATTAATGGCTATATATTCTTATTAGATATTGGTTTCTGGAGGTCATACATTTTTCCCACTTTGAGTTTTGTTAATATTTTCTTTTTAATAACTTTATAACACATCATCAATACTACAAGTGCTCTCTGAAGTGTGAGGTGTTGTTCCCATTATTCTCCTGTGACTACACAATTAGAATTTAAATTTCTCTCCCTGTTATTGGCACATGCATGGCTCTCTTTGGACCTGTGTGTAGGTGTCCATCTGTTTCTGTCTCTAATTTTTAGAGCAGCTATTTGTTCTGTGACTTCAATTCCCTAACTAACTTAAGAGAATTTGTTTTTCAATTTTGTTTCCTATTCTTGTTGTCACGAGGATGTATAATATCCTTATGAACTGGAATGGAAACCGGGACTATAGTTTGTATTATTCATCTAGTTCTTCATCTAACATCTAACACCTGATCGCCTTGTCTTTTGTGCCATTGTGCTCTCCTGGGTTTCTGTTCTCAACCACCACTCTTTTGGAACCTTCCTCTAATCAGACTCTGAATGTAACCTGTCCTATGGCTTCAGCACTGGCTTCTTCCTTGCACATGTTCCATGCTCCCATGGATGAAGTCATCCACATAGTATCTGGTTGTTAAAATCATCTCTGTGTTGTTCATACCAAGATGAATATTTCTATCCCCTACTTATCTACCCACATGCATGTCAAGTAGATGTTTATAAACCATCTCAGATTTAGTTTAATAATATACTTTGTATTCTAATGTTTGTCTAATCCTGAATCTCCCCTAGTCTGTCTCAGCTTAATTAGTTTGATCTTACCCTGAGTACATAACTCAAAAACTACTTTGTTCTCTCTCCTTCCCCTTGAAGAAATTTCAACTGAAAATACAACCACATTTTCACATCTGCTGTTTCTTGGTTTCTTGTTCTGTATTTTCCTGCTGATTGCCACAGTCTCAGCAACAGATCTTGGTCCAAGTGAGATCATGTCATAGATTTCTTCTCTGACTGACCAGTCTAAAATAGGCCTTGCTACAGGAGACACATCTTATATCCCGAGAACCAAGAATAGGAGGTTCACAGATGATACTTATGAGATGAGTTAATTTTTTTTTTAGAAGAAAATAATGTGTGTCAGATTTCTTTACTTTCACCTTTACTTTTGCCTTTGTCTGTTGTGTGTATGTTCACTATACAATTTAAGGCAAAATTGACAAATTATCTTTATTTAACAAGATGTATTTAACAAGTTCACTGAGATGTAAATGTGGAGTGTTTTGTTTTAGTTGTTTGGTTAATTTTTGTTTTGCTTTGTACAAATTACAACTTGCTGTCATCTGAGAACTATTTTTTTTTTTTAATTACCAGTGTTGTCTCCAAACTCTATTCTGTGCACTATGAGAATGTGACAATGAACAAGGCATACAAAACCTGCCTACCTGGAACTCAGGAAGAAAGAAAAGACAAAGAGGAGTGTGGGTTTCTAGAAGCCAATTAAATCAAATGTGGCACTGATCAACTGGATCAGGTTCCATCTGTTGACTGGAATAGAAGTTTTGGTGTGTTGAAAATCTATACTAGGAATACACTCACATATATTGTGGTCTTGAAAGTAGACCTCTTGAGACTATACAGTTGAAATAATATCTACCTCATAAATTTTAGCATAGTGACAGCTGTAAAGTAGTAAATGAAACTGGAAAATTTGCACATTGTGTGTTATTGAAATATGTACATACAAACAATAATTTTTAATGTTTTTTAACCTAAGGGATGATATTACATGATGGAAAATTGACAGTGGATTTTGTTTTGTGAGTTCATTTCTTCAGATAAGTAACTGGAAACCTGTTCTTTTCATATATTATTCTGATCTTCAGTGTTCTTAGAGAAAGTGAGGATTTCAGTTTTTAAAAGTTAGATTTATTTAAACATTTTTGTTCAGTTTTCTGTTCACTGTCCATATTTATAATACTTTTGCACTATTTTTTTCCAAAAAAAGTCCTAAAGCTTCTTTTCTAAGTAGGTCCAACACAGCTCAGTTTCTAATTTATGATGCATCAGCTATGATTTCTGTGCTGCTTCATATCAAAGCGAACTTAATATTTCCAGAGATTTCACTCTCAATAAACTCAGGAGCCATTCTCAAATCTTACCAGTTTTCTTCAACATAGTCATTACAGTCAAGCATTTCAATGCTTTTTAACACGTGATTCAACGTGAGAAGAACATATTTGCATTGACTTTAAAGAGGGTAGTACCAAAGGGCACATTATCTCATGGTTTTCCAGTGAATGTCGATTTTGTTACATTAAACACAAACAACTACACAATTGAATTCAGCTGCAGTATTTGTGAAACAGTAAAATTGTGAAAGATTGTGCAGTGCACTGTTAGGTGTAGACATCTCCCAGTGAAAGGAACCATTGTGTAGGGTTGTTTATTGTGAACAGTCTGTAGTAACTCAGACATTTCCCCTATACTCAATTCCTAGATTAAGTTTTGACACAGAACAGTAAAAGCCTGGTTGCAAAAGTACAGACATTCACAGCTTCTGCAGAATTCTCTTTGTTTTCTTGTAGGACAATGGCTCCTCCCAATGGACAGAGACACAATTGTTAAAAGGTCAGCTTAATATGTATTCTCCTTTTAAAACTGACTTCTGTTAACATCAGCATCATTCAGAAATTCTAGGGTATTCCTTTATGTTGTTTACGTCGTATTCCATATTATTTATGTAAAGGAAACAAAATAGGAATCTCCCTTGAGAACAATTGTATTATACCTATTAATTAAAAAGGAGACAGATTTTGTGTGTGTGTGTGTGTGTGTGTGTGTGCCAATTTTCAATGTCTCAAAATTGAGATGTCATCAACGTAATGAAAACTGGCCATTACACTAATGGTATAGAAAAACAGAACTTCACAAAATATGGAAAAATTGAAGCAAAAAATCATTTCCTTTCTGATTTTTAAGCCTTGTGGATGCTATGCAGTCTTTGAAATTTTTGTTGCTAAGGAAGATGAGGTAAAGAGTTGCATGTCATTCCAAGGCTTTGTCACACAAGTAAGCAATTGTTATAGACTTGGAGACTTTGCAAGCTTTGTTTGCTCATTAAGTAGCAGTCATTTTTACCAACATCTGCTAGTCCCATTTATACTTTACACGATGCCAAGGAATTTTAAGTCGGATTCTTTTAAAAATGAGAAAGATACTTAAAGCAACAACAGCATTTCGAATTTCATTCAGTTTTCTTTAGGCAACGTTTAATTTGTATATTTTTAAGAGAAATCGTGTTTTGAATATTATGATGGGTTTTCACTCTGTATGGATTTGAGCTTTGTTCTTATGTTCCTTTGTTGTCTTGATACATTTTATTTTCCTGGGTTTTCATTTAAAAACATTACGTGTCTTTTCTTTAAATCTTATATTCTACCTATGAGTACACTTATGTAAAAACATTTTTTATTTAGGATTGATACCTTAAACAAAGCCTCTCATAAGAAGGATTTATATTCATTCCTTCAAAGAATATCACTCTACCCAGGAGCTCCCATTCAGGGTCTGCTCACACCAGCCTCAGTGTAGATAATTTAAGTCTCTCCTCATGGCTGGCTCTCTTGTGACTTGTAGATTTATATTTAAAACACTGAGATAATGTTGCTGTTAGAATATTTTTCTTTGAAGTTATCACCTTTAAAGAAAGGTGATAGGTTTATTCCTTTTCTTGAATTTTCAAGTTTGACTCTGTTTTATTTGAAGGTCTTCCAATCCATGTTTCAGCAAGGCTGGATATTCCATAATCACCAGCCATGAGCATGGTATTATGGTGTGTGGCATATTTATTTTCATATTCAGAAGTTCAGCTTTTAAGATATTACAGTGAACTCCCCTTAATATTAGAGGAGATGGGTTTAATATAGAAAAAATGTTTGAAGCAGCTAAGAAATACATAATTATTGCTAATTGCCAATTTCACTTTTGTGAATTTTCTTACTTCTTAACATGTATTATTTAACCAGATGGGATGCAAAAATGTTCACATAAACATTCAAGCAGTGATAAAAATTATATATTTTTTAATTGAAATTATAATTATATAATTTTGTCCTTGTCCTCTCCTCTCTCGCTTTTCTTTATAATGCCCCTTTTTCTTAAATAGTTGTGATACATATTGTTTCAGTATATAATTGCAACTTTTTCAGTTCATATACAGTTACTTGCATGTGTATGATTTTAATGCTGACCATTTGGTACTAAATGACGAACAGGGAGGTAATAATACCCTGTGGAAGATCTACTTTTCTGCTCTCAGAATTCCTAACTTACGTGTGATTTGTTTGTCTAAGGTTGGGACCCCATGGTATTTATGAGTTTTTTCTCCTTCCACGTTAGCATTGCTGTTGCTGCTGTCCTTGTTTGTGTCTTCTTTAGGCAGACATGGTGTTGAGGTTTCATGGGAATTGCTTCATTGAGATATGTAGGAGTTACATTCTCCTGGCCCTTACAATCTTTCTCCCCCCTCTTCCACAATTTTCCCTGAGACATAAGGTTGTACACAGGAGTGCAGGAGTCATGTTTTAGACAGGCCATTTGGGGTTCTGCACCACACAATTATCTGTTCTCCATATTTTGATTAATCATATTTCATAATCATAGAGAGTAATGGCCTCACTCTATTGCAAAGAGAGATATCTTTGCTGGAGGGTGAGAGAGATACACTTATCTATGAATTTAAGAATGAATATTTAGAATGCAATGAGGAATTGTGATGATTTAGCCAAGTGCCAGTTGTAGATCTTTTCTCCAAGATCAAGGACCACACTGCCCAAGGTGGTCAGGTAGGATTCAAGCATCAGGTCTGATGTTACCTTTGTTGAGTAGCCCTTAACTCTAAATAGGGAGCTACTGGCTATTGTCAAGGTAAGAGCATCACTACTAACTCTTGGCATTATTACATCATGTTGATCATTCCTGCACTTTATCAGCTTCTTAGCTAAGTGGGCCTATTGGTTGTCTTCTTACCTTTGATGTTTCCATGGCCCCTTCTACCATCCGAGTTCTCATCCCGAGAGACGAAACTTTCAGGTCAAATACAGTCTGGAGATTGTCCAAAGCGTGTGGTGTCTTCAGCTATAAAGACTTACTTTCAACCTCAGGGAGACAAGCAGTGGCAATAATAATAATTAGTTTATTTTGTTGGGGCAGGCTTGAAAGGGTTCTCATGACTTGTACTGGGTTTTTTTTTTTGTTTGTTTGATAGTCAAAGGAACTTGAAAAGAGTATTGCCAATCTAGGTGAAAAAATTTACATATATATAATATTGTAGTTCAATATATATATTTAATTTAATATTAAAAATTTAAAAAATATTTTTATTTATAACATCATTCCCTTCTCTTTCTCCACTCCAATCCCTCCCATGTACCCTGTTTTACTCTTCTTCAATATCATGGCCTTTATATTCACGGATTGATATCACATGCATATTTATATTCTTATATACATATATATTCCTAAATATAACCCATAGAGTCCATATGACGTCACTTGTGTGCATATTTTCAGGGATGACACATAGAGTTTCATGTACATGCATAGACACATTACTATGTATAATTTTAGGTAAATAGATAATAGTATAACTCCTTATGACATTTTCAGACACCCTGACTGTTGTTTTAGTCTCTTCTGCCCTGACCCCTCCATTGCCCCTCCAGTAACTCACTCTCCCCATTCTTCCCTTCAGATTATTTTTTCCCCATGCAGTGACAATTTTGAGTTGCCTAAAGCACAGGTGCCAGTGAAGTCAGGATAAAACGTTGTTCTGCTGTCTCTGAGCTCACATTACTTAACAGAATATTCTTTTTTCATATGTAATATTAGGCCATGGCTTTTCAACTCCTGCAATTTTTCTTGGAAACTTGATGTTTCTGATGTTTTCCAGCTATAGTACTGTGGAGTGTCTCATGGTCCATCTTCAATTAAGCTCAGATATGCCATATAAGAAAATAACTGTCAAATAATTTTATTCAAGCATGCAACAGGAACAGATATCTGTATTCTCCATGCTAATTCATTAATAATATATACTTTCAAAAATAACTTGAAGCAGAAATATGAACAAAAAAAGCTTATGTATTTTTGGATAACATAATGTTGTGGCTAGAAGCCTCCAAGAATTTAATCCTTTATTTCATCTTTATTTCACAAGGAAATGTCAAACAAGTCAGTTAAGTGTTTACAGTGACATCACAGAACATGGCATCCATAGATAAAAGGATTTAAGAGTGTAAATTAATCTGCCACAAGAAAGCACTCTGTGAAATTAAAATAAGTTCTTAGTGGTTTTTTTGTTTTGTTTTGTATTTTTTTTGGGGGGGGG
Organism: Mus pahari; assembly: GCF_900095145.1. Taxonomy (NCBI): domain Eukaryota; kingdom Metazoa; phylum Chordata; class Mammalia; order Rodentia; family Muridae; genus Mus; species Mus pahari. Next base: position 63,493,327 of record NC_034598.1, read on the forward strand.
ACAGGTTTATAAAGGGAAATGTTTAATGCAAACAAATTTTGATCCACATTGAAACTAAACAAGTAAATCAAAGATTATTAAAAACATAAAATAGTAAAGGAGAAAGGAAAGAGGTGGGGTTGATCCATAGTCATGTGTGCTTATGATTATCCTGAATTATCAGTCTCAAGGCTATTTCAGTCAAATAGAGGAACTAAAGCGTCGTGTGGATAGTAAGTTGAGCACCTCTCTCTAGGATATATTGATAAGGTTTGAGTACGGGAAGACGCTTTTAGGTTTGTGATATGTTATTAACACTGTAAAATGCAGAAATCATTCTAAGAAATACATTATAATGAATAAACCAATTTATATTTCTTCAAGTCATAATTTCTGCATTCAGATTAATGTTTATATCATGACTGAAACCCAAATGACATGTTTAGTATTACTTGATATTTATTTCAGAAGATCCTCCACCAACAGTATCTATCCCTCCCACAGTGCTGAAATATTAATATCAGGTGTCTTCCTCTTTTTCTGAGTACTTGTTCAAAATTAAGTCCTTTTTAAGCACACGTAGAGTTGACATTAGGTGGTTTTATCTGCATGAATCTTATTGAGAGGAATAAATGCTGTCTTCCAATGTAAGAGAAACAAACATGAACCTGCAATTAAAAGTTAACATTTATTGTAGGTTCTTTTGTTTGTCTGACTTTAACTAATTCATAAAGATTTATATTACTAACTAAAAACACACTGGATAGAGACCATATCTTAGGACAAGCTGTGTTTTGTTGTGACTCATTATCAGAAAGACCATCTGGAGACCCAAAAAGAAAAATCTTTTCCCTAGACTCCAGTGAAAGGGTGATTATCCACTCCATGTGAAGAGAGAGTTGGGAGTCCTTTCTAAATGTGTACTTTGAAGATTGAGTGACTGTCTATCCTGCTAAAGAACAGCACCAACACTCAGGGCATGGTAAAGTTAAATGAATTGCAATTACTAAAAGCAAACGTATAAACATCTGTAATTCTAATGGCTATAATAAATCTTAGCAGTTGACGAAAAGGAAAAAAAAGTTCTAGCTGGCTTGATAATTGGATCAATTTTTCACTTATGTGCTGTCAATTACATGACATTTTAATGCATGCCAAATACAGCTAAAAGTATTTTAATTAGAATAACATTGCAAAAAGTAACCTTCCAGCTTTAATTGTGATTCTGATGTGCAAAATGTGCATTTGAATATCTATTTACTGAGCAGAAGTTAATTAAAAGCATAGTCTTACATGGAACATACCCTGGGAAGAGGGGGAGCGGAAGTCATTAGTAATTCTTTGGTTGGACGAGCCTGTGACAGACATCAAGCAAATTTTCTTATCGTTTTAGATAACTCCAAATTCATAACAATACAATATTCTTCACAAAGATGAGACCGATATACAATGAATTAGTATTTTTAAGCTGTCTTTATGTTATGACAAGATTTTATTTTGGCTTAGGAACTGGCCAGCTAGCTTGAGACAAACCTTTTTTCTCGACTGAGTTTTAAATGAGTAGGAAAAAAGAGAGAGAGAGAGAGAGAGAGAGAGAGAGAGAGAGAGAGAGAGAGAGAGAGAAGAAACCTATACTTGCCCATAGTCTTGGGCAGAGAAATGGCCAAAGGCATCTTCTGTACTTTGTCTCTAGTGTTTTTCAGTTTGACATACAAAGGAATGACGTACATTACGACATCTTCAAACATACCTTGATCACGTTGGTGCTCCTCTACCGCCATGTCACATATATTCTGTTACCGCTTCTCCTCGCTAAGATCTCCTTTTCTCTCTCCTAGCCCCCTTCTTTGTTCTCTCACCTTTTAGATCTTTTATGAAGCCAATATGGAGAACAGGATACAACAAGAACATTGCATCTGGGACTATTTTCTTCTTGGTTGAATGTAGAAAACAGGCTATTAGTTGCTTTATTTAACCTACACAACTTTTTTTTTCTTTTTTTCTTTTTTTTTATTAGATATTTTCTTTATTTACATTTCACATGCTATCCCGAAAGTTCCCTGAACCCTCCCCCCTGCCCTACTCCCATACCTACCCACTCCCACTACTTGGCCCTGGCGTTCCCCTATACTGAGGGATATAAAGTTTGCGAGACCAAGGGGCATCTCTTCCCAATGATGGCCGACTAGGCCATCTTCTGCTACATATGTAGCTAGAGGCACAAGCTCTGGAGGAACTATTAAAGAGTTTATGAAACTGGAGGAGTTTGCTTCCCCATGATTGGGAGAACAGAGTAGTCTAAGTGTCATGCTGATGATTAATCCTCTTAACCAAGTCTCAGTAAAGAGAGCAGAAAAATTACAAATTGAATCCCAATGGAATGCTTGCCAAATAGCAAAGCTCAGTCATGTTCAGGTATTGCTCTTTGATCCAGATGAGAAAATAAAGAACCTGCTCTATAATTCTACTGTCTAGAACTATATCTGGGTGAGTTTCATGCAGTTAAAATCATGAATGACTATCACCATCAAGAACACTCACTCAACCATAAGAAGTACAAAGGGCAGGATAAGACATAAGAGGACAGAAGGATATATATATATATATATATATATATATATATATATATATATATATATATATATATATGAAATGCTTTCCACAGGGGTAGAATTGAGACCAAGACTCAATGGTAGCCTCAAGGAGATCTCTTGTGACAGTACAGTCATCATCACTTGAACTGTAGGGCTAGCCACAGTGTGGATCGACGCTGACAACGCAGTTCCAACACTTTAAAGAATGTACAACATAAAACCAAACTGGTGCAATGACACATATCTACACTTTCAGCACTCACCAGAGAGGTGTGCTGACAAGTACTTCATAATATCACAATAAGTATGTAAATAAATAAATCTAGATAAATGCATACATTTGATAGATCACCCTTAAGGAAGTACGTGATAGAGCTCACTACTTGAGGGTACACTAGAGGAAGAATAATTGCCTTACTGTGAAGAAATCAGAGTCAGTTTCTCAGATAGCTGATCAGAAAGCACATAGAAAAATATGCACTTTGTGTGATTTTTTTCTTTTTTTTAAGTTCTTTTTCTATTATTTTTATTTATCTAATTAGTTTGTTTACTTTACATCTAGACCACAATTTTCCACTCCCTCCTCTCCCCAGGGTCCTCCATTCGTACCACCTCTCCCCTCCATCCACTCCTTTCCACTTTCTCTTCCGAGAAGGAAAGGCTTCATGTGCATACACATGCATAAATCAAAAACACACACTGAAAAAAGTTAGAGATTAAAGCACATTTTACAAAACATACCACACCAAAATTAATACCCATGTGAAATGTCTTCTAAACATACATTATCTCTTAAAAAACCTTTAGCTGTGTTCTTTAATGTATGCATATGTATACTCATGTGTATTAAGGTACACTCATACATATGTATATCTTGTAGGCATGCACTTGTGGAGGTCACAGGATAGTGTCTGGCGTCTTCCTTTGGTATTCTCTGCCCTTTTCCTTTTTGAAGACAAAAATCTCTTATTAAATATGGCTCCCTCTAAGTCAGCTAACCAGATCCAAGGACGGATCTGTCTCCATAGCACCGGCCCTGGAGTTACACGCACACGTTGCCATGCCAAGCTTTTAAGTAGGTGACTGGGATCTAAACTCAGACCAGCAGGCTGATGCAGTGAGCACTGTTCTCACCGGGTCATCTCTCTGTCAAGCCCCCTACTCACTCGGAAGAATGTACTCTTAACTTGGAAATCTTCATGGCATGAGTACAGAAAACAAGGAAAATAAAGGAGGACCTCAGATTGAGACGCGTTCTAGAGAACAACTGACCAGAATTTTAAGAGATACATTTTTTATGAATTCCATGAGCACGTTTCATACATGCATACGTTACATCTCGGTCATATTCGCTCACACACCCACGAGATGAACTTCCATCCTCTCCAGCTACTCTCAACTTCGTGACCTTTTTGAAAAGACAAATAATCCATCGAGCCAGATTTGTATTGTCCGTGCTACTCACGGGTGTGGGGCCATCTGCCGGTGCCTTGGCCAACATTTGTTAGAAACGTCAAACACCTTTTCCAGTCTCTGTTAGCTAATTTCATCACCTCTTTAGAAAAGAATTTCCTGAGGTCTTTTGCCCATTTTGCAATCTGGCTGTTGGCTTACTCTTTTCTACAGAGTTGCAGGAATTCCTTATAAACTTGAAACATTAACCTCTCATCAGCTAAGTAGGTGCTAGCGCCCTGTCCTTGTGTGTGCTTTTCATTTTGTCTGTTTTCCCTCGGCTGTGCAGAGCCGCCTAGCTTAATATAGTCACACTTGTCTGTTTTTTCTCTTACTCCCTGAATTTCTTGGTGACATGAAAGAAATCATTGCTGAGATCAATGTTATAAAGCCTTTTCTCCTATGTTTTTCTTTTAACAGTTTTATAGGCCTGGACTTACAGTTCAGCATTTAATCCATTGGAGCTGATATTTATGTGCAGTATAAGGTAACAATTCATTCTCTTGCTTGTGGATATCCAGGCTTTCAATATTGTTTATTGCAGAAAGTGTCCCTTTACCATTGCATACTCTGTATTACTTTTAAAACTCACATGGTCATATAAACACAGAATTTTTTCAAAGTTTTTTATTTTGCTCCATGTGTCCATATATCTGAATTTACCATTGGACAAGGCCTAATTGCTGTAGCTTTGAATGTCACTTTGAGATCAAGAAGTATTATCTCCAGCTTTACTCTTTCATAAGATTTCTTTTGCTATTTGGGAGTCTTGTGTGATTTCATATAAGTTCAATTTGTTTTTTAAATTCTGTAAATGAAAGTCATTGTAATGCTTAAGGGTTGAACACTGGATCTCAAAATCATTGCAAGTATTTTGACATTGAAAGTGTGAAAGCACATGTGTGCATGTATTTGTGTGTGTGTGTGTTCATGCATGTGGTTTCCTGCATGTGCACGTGTGCCCCCAGTGCAAATGTAGAGATCAAAATATTATCAGTGAAGATTTCTTCTCTCCAGCCATTCTATATACTAAATGTTTCCATTAACAGATGCAGGATAACTTTTCATTTGTTTGATTCTGATTTTATGAATAATTTGTAACTCACAGTGTATAAATCTTTCATGTCTTTGATTAAGTTTATCCCTAAGTATTTATTACCTTTGAGGGATTCCTAACTTAGATCATTTTCTAATATATATATATATAGATGATTTGTTTTTAGTGTTTACAAGCACAATGGCTTGAACATCGATCTAATATTCTACTGAATTCACTTATGAGTTCTAACAGTCTCTGTGAAGGGTTTTGAGGTATCTACATATAAAACATGCCATATAAAATATGTAAAATGTTTAAGAAAGACATGGGAGGACGTTCGATGCACTGAATATGACAGGGAGATACAGATACGGTGAGACAGTTCCTTATACCCGCTAGGATGGTTATTGCTAGCCAGCAGGTTGCAAATGTGAGTTAGGCTGAGGAGAAACTGGAGACCCTGTTTGCTATTGATAAGGATGGAAAATAGGACAGCCACATTGGAAGTAATGTGGATATTCCTCAAGAAAATGGCAGCAAGAATTGAGACGTTATTCAGAAGTCCAGTTTCTGTTTATAGAGATGAGCAATTTTAAATCCATATCATAAAGTGATCTTTATACCTTTGTTAATTTTAGCGTTTACTATAGGTGAAAAGAGATGAAAACAACTTAAATGGATTAGAGCAAATGAGTAAGTAGAGAAATGCAGTGTATATACAGAAAGGGGGATGTTATTAACCTTAAATGAGAATTTAAAAATAAAATACTACAGTATACTATATGAAGATGAGCCTAGAGCACATTTTACTGAGTGAAATGTACCAATTGTAGAATACACTGCCACATATATAACAAGGTGCCTGTAATAGTTTAACAGTGATTTCTAGTTGTTCCTCCTTGTGTGACCGAGGGTTGCTTTCACAGGTTAGTGTGAGGAAAAGTGTCAAGAGGAATCTGGAGGCTGGAAGGGGGACTCCAGTGGTGATGCCACCAAACCTGCTCACTTGAGTTGGATTCCTGGACACAGAGAACAAACTCCTTGTTGCACTCTGATCCCCATGTAAACCACAGTACCGACATGCACAGACACCTGCTGAAACACACTCACCTAACATGCATACACACAAAATCAATGAATGTAAATAAAATTAGACAAAACCTAGAACGTGACATTGACAGTGTTACAGTTTTGTTTTTTTTTTTAACCCCATTTTAGAGCTTTGATGTATATTCACCCAGTGATGTCTCTTGGGGTGCATGGTCATTGCGAACAATGTAGCAGAAAGCATGGTAACCAACCACAGCCAGTTCATCTCACGTTGGCCACAAAGCGAAGAGTAGAAGCAAAGACACCAGGGTCCCAGAATTTCTCTCCCACCCATGATCTAACACGCTTCCACTAAGTTCTGCACCATAAAAATTCTTCTCTCTTTCCATTGGCAATGCAGGCTGAGAAGCAAACCTCTAGAACACAGCCTTCTTCAAGATCCGAATCCTAGAAGTCTCTAGGATTCTGTCCAGTGGGAGGAATAAGGGTTGTATTTCAGGGATTTCTACAGTTTCAGCTTGCCAACTACCTCTGTACTGCTACGGCTCTACTTATCGTTATTACATTATAATAAAGAATCAGTGCTAAACGGGAGGAAGATTTTGAATAAAAAGGAGGACTAGAAAGAGCCAGTAAGTTGGCTCAGCACATAAAAGTGCTGGCTGCACAAACCTGACCATGGAAGTTGAATTTCTGGAAGACACATAAAGATGGAAGGCGAGAACTGACTCCCCACAGTTGTCCTCTGGCATCTGCACACAACCAAGGCCTATGCGAGCTCCTGCCATAAAGATGATACACAGACGGAAAGCAAATGCCCCTCTTCATACAACCTGCAGTTTCTGACCTTCCAAATGGTTTTGATTTTTCTTTGAACATTCAAGAAAATCACTGTTGTTCAAATGACAAAGTAACATGTTTTAAGACAAATAATTAAACTGGAGAAGGTATGAACCTTTGTGCACTTTTGATGGACTGAAATACTATAATCATCTTCTTATATGACTATTCTCTTAACAATTATCTTATTGAATTCAAAATAAGTGGCAAATTTAATTTAAAATTCTCAGTTTTCTGTATACAGTTTTCGTATTCCGTCCTTCAGTCTTGTCTGTAGATAGCGCAGAAGAGATGGCATTATTGATAATTTGCTCTGAGCGTGGCATCTGACTTTTAATTTCTCCCTCATTCCCCATTCATCGCAGAGCTCTAGGAATCAGCGGCTTCTTAATTAATTGTAGTTTCATGGGGTATTTAAATGTTGGAAGTCATTATTGTTGAGAGGTTCCTGCGTAATTAGCCAAGACCCAAAGCAAAGACAAATTAGATTTGTGATTTCTTTGTATTTGTTCTCACAGCCTAAGTGCCAATTCCTATCATATCAGAGAAAGTCCAAGAAGAATACCCATATGTTCCAAACAATTTGCTGGGTTTTGGAAAAACAAGCATTGTAAACAGTACATTGAAACTAATCTGTCACAAAAGCCAATAAAGCAGTATTCTTTCCTGGTGACATGTAATGCAAGCAGTTCGACACACTTTTTGGAAACTCTTTGAAAAAGGAATCAATTCTTGAAAAATCTCCTTCCCTCAGATCAAAGGAGTAACTAGAACAAAGCAAAAGCAGTAAAAATTAAACAATCACGCTGTGACATCAGGAGGAAATAAGGCTTCTAGGGACTGGGGGGAACTGAGCTCTTATTCAATATATAAAATTTCAATAATATACATTGAATAATTTTAGATATGTGGTACAGCTGCATTAAAGAGGAAAGTAAATAAGGTGTTAGACTCTATGTTAAGTTCTTATTCTTTACACACACATAGACATGTGTTAATATTCAATGAATAATGGTTTATTTATTATTTTGAATGTGACATTATATGACAAAATTATTTAATAAATCAAGTATACATTAACAATGTTAATAAAACTGTCTCAGTCATAAAAAAAGGAGGGAATATGAAAAAAAACTTACAGCTAAGAAAACTGTGGCGCTCTGAGTAAAAGTGGTCCCCATAGGCCCAGAGGGAGTGGCACTATTAGGAGATGTGGCTTTGTTGGAGGAGGTGTGTCTTTGTCAGGGGAGGTGCATCACTAGGAGGTGGGCTTTGAAGGCTCAGAAGCTCAAGCTATGCCCAGTGTGGCATTCTCTTCCTGTTGCCTCAGGATCCACATGTAGAACTCTCAGCCTCCTCAGCAACACCACGTCTGCCTATCTACCACCATGCTTCCCATCATGATGATATCAGACTACAGCTCTGAACTGCAAACCAGCCTCAACTAAATACTTCCTTTATAAGGGTTGCTATGGTCGTGGTGTCTCTTCACAGCAATAGAAAACCTAAGCAGAAAACATTGCCACAATATGGTGACTAAATATAATGTATCATGGATAGACATGAAAAACAGTAAGAAAGAACTGGCATAGCTTGATAAAATATGGATTTTAAAACTTAGCTGTAAGTTTTTTTCAACTGTATCAATATTGGTTAATTCATCTCAATAAATATTCTATATACTATAACATGTCAGTAATAAAGAAAATGAGGAGCATACTGTATCAATCTCTTATATTTCTATTAGCCTCAATTTGTTCTTTGAAAAGGTCATTATGAAATGAACTATAAGAAAAATATTTAGTCTAAAATCTGCTTATGTCTCTTCTGCGCAGTTATTGGACAGCAGCATCGACATAAATTTAATGCTACATTTTTTCAAAATACCTTTTTTTCCTATTAAACAATTTTTATTAGATATTTTCTTCATTTACATTTCAAATGCTATCCCAAAAGTCCCCTATACCCTCCCCACACCCTGCTCCCTAACCACCCACTTCTGCTTCCTGGACCTGGCATTCCCCTTGCATACAATCTTTGCAAGACTAAGGGCCTCACCTCCCAATGATGGCTGACTAGGCCATCTTCTGCTACATATGCAGCTAGAGACACAAGCTCAGGGGATTCTAGTTAGTTCATATTGTTGTTCCACCTATAGGGTTTCAGACCCCTTCAGCTCCTTGGGTACTTTCTCTAGCTCCTCCATTGGGGGTTCTTTTTCCCTCACAAATCACATGATTTAGTAATATAGAACACTTCAACATTTACCTTTGATTTATCTATGTGAATCAATATATTTTATTTCCATGGTCCTATTTCAGACACAGATACTGCCAAAACAAACAAATGAACAAACAAACAAACAAAAGAGCAATAAAATGATGTGGTCTGTTGGCTGATGATATATAAAGTAAAACTTCACCACATGGACCGGATGACAGGAGGCTACAAGTCTTGTTTCTACAGCTGAAAATGGAATTAACTCGGAGGAAGCAGATACATATAAGAGTCAGCATAAAATTTGTGGCTACAGATATTTTGGAATCCCAGAATCCAACTGCGTTTGACATTTATCCTAATTCTAAACATTTCAATACTTGAGTTAGTAAAAGTCCTTCTAACTGGGTTAGAAAGATGGTTCTGTTGTGGAAATTTGAAACCCCAGTGTGGGGTTTCTACTCTGCCTTTGACCATTTATTTCTGCAGAAAAGATACACCCTTTCTATTTATAATAAGCCTTAATCAGCACTAGAGCTGGGCCGATACCTACCCTCTATGCTATTAAAATCTACTCTCTTCTCGATAACCCTGAGTAATTACCTACTATGCTTCATCTGGGATGCTCTTTACAATTGTCCAGCCCTCAGAATCACATTTTAATGACTTACCTAATCCATGGCAGCTTCTCCTTTATTTACCTTCTTCTCCCTCTCCCTTGTGGTTCTCCTTCAATGCCCCCAGGCTCAGGAACCCTAAAACTCACCTATGTCTCTTCTTGCAAGCTATTGGCCATCAGCATCTTCATTCACCAAACAGAAATAAATTGCAGGTGAGGTCACATAGGGTCACTTGGGTCTATTTGTGGACTCTTTCTTCTCTGAGACAACCAGGTCTTGAGGAACCAATATTAGTATCAGAATGCAAGCAGCATAAGGCCAACCCACTGCATGGTTTAGTGGCTAATAGCACATATTGTTTATAAATATGAGTGGAGTTCAGTCCCCAGCACCCATATCAGATGGTGCACAACTGCCTGTACCTGTAATTCCAAGGGATTCAATGTCTCTATAACCACTCAAACTCACAAGCACATAGCCCCCCCAAACAAAACTAAAAGTAAAATAAATCTTTATAAAAGAGTCATTTTAATTAATATCTCAAATTTTCTAGTCAATCGCGCACCATAACATGTAGGTTGTGGCAACTTGAACACACAGATGACGCCCAATTTTGCTATCACCTAGTTACATGACCTGTGAAATTACTTAATCTTTCTACAGATGTAGAAACAATACCTAAGGTGCTCAAGAATTAGTCATAGTGCAAGGCATACAGACAGTACGATGGCAATGCATTAGCAAGAGTAAGCACATAGTTTTCAAAGTTATCCTGACATGTTGATAACTGTTGTATAAACAAATTCAGGAGGAAAGAAACAACATATGGAAGGCCTAAAACTTGTATTCATATGTTTGGCATATATTCAGATGATTGTTCTCTGAAATGCTTCTAATTAATCTCAAAATCATTTTGCAAAGTGCTACTCGGGAAAGTAGAATAGCCTAGAACTATAAGAAGTGTATCCTCATCTCCATGAAAATAAAGATACCTGACTTTGCAATAATGGAGACTACTAAAGGTGAGTTAAACTAGACAATTGTCAGCCAATATTGTCTTAATATCTATTAATATTGCCATGATAAAATACCCCAACAAAGGTCAGTTATGGGAGATTTTATTTTGGTTCACATTTCTGCCAGGAGACTGCCTGGTCTTAGAATAAGTGTTTGATGTGATTATAAAAAGATAAAGAGAAATAAGGGGATATGTTCTATGGAGGTGTGGTGAGGTATGGGGGAAGGGAATATCTCAGCAGGCCCATGCTAAGCATCCCCCTGCCCCCACCAAGGGACCAGCCACACTGACAGTATAGTATAGAATAGAGTTTATTCAGGGCATGGGGAGGGGAGTTAAGAGGGTAGTAGAGGCAGAGAAATGCAGACAGAGACAGAGACAGAGACAAAGAGAGGAGGGGAAGGGAGGAGAGGGGAGGGGCTGGGAGGGGAGGGGAAGGGAAGGGAAGGGAAGGGAAGGGAAGGGAAGGGAAGGGAAGGGAAGGGAAGGGAAGAGAACAGAACAGAACAGAACAGAAGAGAGAAATAGAGGAGTAGAGGCCAGCCATGAGCATGTGGAGAGGGTGGAAGGGAATGGGGGGAATAGGGAGAGAGGGGTTGAGAGAGGAGGGGACAGAGCAGGAGCAAAAGAAAAGGCAAGCAACCCCTTTTATAGTGGGTCAGGCCTACCTGGCTGTTGCCAGGTAACTGTGGGGTGGAGCACACCTGGCTGTTGCCAGGTGACTGTGGGGCGGAGCTTAAACAGAATGCTAACATTGCATAAGAGGGAAATAGATTTAGTCACAGGCCAAAAGACCTATGCTCTCTGGCCTTTTAACTTTCTAACTGTGCTGGATGCTGAAGCTGAAGGCTGATGAAAATCTAACCACTTTCTTGCTTATTCTGTGGTTAAAGACCATTGGCTTGGGTGATTAACACATGTTGCTGAAGAGCTGATGGTTTGAGGGGACAATTAAGTAAAGGCATTCTTTACAGGTCCTTCATGCCAGGCATGAGGCTGGGAGTTCACTAACTTTGTCAGCCAGAGAAAGTCACTTTTGTGGAAAGAAACACTCACTTTCAGAAGAGATTTTAATCTTTACTTCTAAGAGAAAGGAGGAACTATTTTCTAATATTGTTGAGGAAAACCTGATTCTTGCTGCTGTTCTCAGCTCTTACATTTTCTCAGGATATGGGATCCATGTATCCCCAACATCTTCTTTCAAAAGTTCACAGCAAGTTCAAACACAAATTCAAATCATAAATTGAACAAGGAATTACAACAGAGATGTTTACATGTGCCATTAAGACGAGTTATCTAATTAAATATTCATTATTTGCCACTGGCTCCACAGATCATTAAGAGTTTAAAACAATAATTCTTACATCTTAAATTAGCATGGCTTTGTCAAGAGGCAAATCATCCGCCTAGTGTCTCATTAGATTTGAGGTTTTGTATAGATAAAGCAGACAATATTATTTTTGGTTCTTGCACCTACAACAAATTGTCCATACTCGGGTTATGACCATTTTTTGGTCAGATAATGGTTTCACGACTCGCCTGACAGAGTGCTTTCCCCACGTAATATGTTCCAAGCCTGCTTTCTATCCTAGTGCAATTAGCATATGACACATAAAGTTTCACAGAGCCCTAATCACAGCCTATATTATAAAATTTACTTGTATTCATTTACAAATCCTCTAGATTCATTATTAGGAATTATGAAATCATCTATATGTCTATATAGCATTACTACAAGTGAGCACCTCTTCATTGATCTGCAAAAAGTTTGCCCACTAGGGTGGACTAATACCCAGGGATCCTTCTGCTTTTTAATAACAAGAAAGACATCATAACATGAATTGATTCTGAGGTGAACTCTCTAAAAGCCCTGCAAATTTAGAGTTTATCCATCGCAGCCATGCAAAACCAATGGCTGGTCATCAGAAAAGTCATCTGTTAATTTTCATCTCCCCTAGAAGACTTCTGACACATTTCATGTTGCCGTCCATCATAGGAACAGGGTCTTGAGGAAGTTGGAGATGTCACATTCATGATAATCAGAAAAAATAGACACAGCTCCTCCATTTACACCATCTAGGATTCGCTGCCTAGGGAGTGGCGCCACCTAGGGTGTGGGTCTTTTTTACTTTCATTAATGCAATCAAGATGCCTCCCCACAGACATTCACAAAGACTAGCCTTAATAAAAAACATCCTTCACAACATTGCTGAGAAGTTTGCCTCTAGATACCCAGGTGAAAATTGCCACTAACCATCACCAATATGAAACCATTTTCATAAAAACAGAGTAAAGCTGGTGGCACACGCCTTTAATCCCAGCACTCGGGAGGCAGAGGCAGGTGGATTTCTGAGTTGAGGCCACCCTGATCTACAGGACAGCCAGGGCTATACAGAGAATCTCTGTCTTGAAAAACAAAACAAAAACAAACCAAAACAGAGTAAAGCAATGTTTTCACAGAGGTACCCTAAACAAGTCAGACGAACATGTTTTCAAGTCAAACAAACTAGTTCATACCACTTTACATTTTGTTGACTTATATCAATTTTAATAGTTTGGTTCCATTTAAATGAAACTGGTAATTTGTTTAATTTGATACAAATTTATGCAAATATGCTTAAATTTTTAAAAAAAAAAATAGAAGTGTAGAAAATGCAAATTGGAAAACAAAGCAGTTTCTAAGTGCAACATTTGTCAAACCACTTTAGGATTGAACAGCTCTGAAAATGATTAATTGTGCGTAAGTGACTGGAAAAACCACAAATTCACGTAAATGGTCCATTCTAGCAATGATTAAGGAGGCAAATACCAACTTTTATCATTTATTTTGGCATTGCTAAGTGAGGAACGGTTGACTTATGTGAATTAACACTGACTGAAAAATATCCAATTTGAGCCGGTAAATTGTAAATCTTAAAACAACAAAAACTACCAAAATCAGTCTTTCACTAATATATTTTAATATTTTTAGGAAGTTAAAGTTCACATGCAAATATCATATAAATGGCAGCAGTCCAATTTTTTATTTATTTATTTTTTACGAAGTTAATGGACACCATAGATTCAAGGCATTGGAATACACAACTATTATAATACGACATAATATAATGATCACAATATTAAGACATAAACCAAAAGATTAAGGACTTGGAACTTAGATTTCCCTAAACAGAGAAGCTAGTAGCTTATTTTTTTAAAATGTTTTACACAAGTGGAATATTTCTTTTATAGATGTCAGAAAGACAAACTGAACAGACTTTTTTTTTATCAGATCCATATAGGAGAGAAAAAGTACTTCAGATGAATATAAAAACCCAAACATAATTTCTTACTGGCCGGCAATACTCTGTTCAATCTTGCTTCACATATACAATTTGACAAATATGGCTTTACAAGTGCATCACCAATTATGACATTCAAGGTTCTTGTCATGAACAAGCGTTGACTTGTTTATATGTTGTTCCTATCAGGAGTAAATGAAAAATATTTGTGTTACGATACTCCTCATTTGTTCCTTACAAATGAACCTCAGAATGGAAATATAGATCATTTCCATCATGGTTTTTGAATTAAGTAGTGCTCATAACAGACGAATTCTGAGTTGCAATGTGGAGTGATTAGAGTTGGATCATCACCAATCTGACAATGCTTAGGGTTCAAAATACAGTGATATAAGCACACATCTAGGGACTCTGATAACTTAGTCTCATGGAGGCATGTTTCTCTTCTAATCTTCTAATCATACATTCAGTAAGAGTTTAGTGAAACGCAAGCATGGTTTGTGTGTCTGTGTGAGTCGATGTTATTCTCTATAAATACATATGTGGAAGTCAGAAGTCAGATTCCGGTGTTGTAAAGAAATCCCATCCCTTATTTTTGAGGTAAGGTTTCATACTGCGACATGGGGCCATGATTAGGAGACTGACTTGACACTGAACTCCAGGAATCCTCCTGTCTCCACACCCAGCTTTTTATATGGATGCTGGGGATCTTACTTGGAGTTTTGGACTTGCACTGAAGTATTTTACTGAAGGCGCTAACCCCCTGAGCCTTGAATGTTTTATTAATACAGCATATTACACCTTTAATATTTTGGAGGACTTACTACCCCATTTCAGAACTTAAGCATGACGCTAGAACATGAGGATCACTAGGGGCTTGAAGTGAATCTAAGCTGTATGGCGGTTGAGGAAGTATCTCTTCAGGCACAGTTTTCTCTTATCAAAAATTTTATAATGACCTAATAAGCCCCTGACACTCCCCTTTTAGCTGAAAAACAAAACTCTTATTAAGGGCTAGTTATAGAACAAGCTCTGTGCTATTATGACAATACAGATATTAATAAAAATTATTATCTCGAATCTAAGGCACTTATATTCCAGTAGACTTAATAAATATATAACCCACAATTTCAAATACTGTGAAAAGTGTTATTATGAACTCATAGTAAATGGCCGCTTACTGCCTTCAGAAGATTCAGGAGGACCATTCTGGTAGAATAAAATAATGCTCAAAATCAGACTTGAAGAATGTTTAATTATAGCTAAAAAGAGACTTTAAAACAACCAGGGAGAGGAAATAGCAAATCCTATGTGCAGAGACAAATAGTTTAAAGTCCGTCATGATCATAATAGGTAAGTTATTTATATTAAAATGTAAATTTACAATAGCAAGTTGAGCAGTAGATATTGGCCATATATATAATATCCATATCATATACATCTACACCTATGTTATATATGCCACAGTTAATCAGTTTATACTTTTATATATACACTTATGATTTATATCTATAATATATCATTATATATGTATGTATTATTCATTTTCATAACTAAAAGTCTTTTGCATAGATACAGAAAAGCATAGTCTATTTTTCTCCCTTTGAATATGTACTTCTTAAAACTATTATGGGAAAGCCGCAACAATACAAGCAGAGTATAAATTATCATTACCCTCCTTAGATTAATCTTAAATGATGAAGTGCTAATCACAGCAAAGTGGTTTTCTGAAGTTGCATAATGACTCTTGCTGACAGAAGTACCCTCCTCTTTTCTCTTGTCCCCTTTCACTATTACCAACAAAGAAAGATAAATGATATGTTTAGGAGTTAAGTCGGGGGTATGAACTGGTTACATGTATCTCAGGCCATTCACGTTCCTGTTCCAATTCTGATTGCCCTTGATTAAAAATACCCTCCTGAGAAACTGCCAAATTGATTTCCAGTGTGGCTGTACAAGTTCACACTCCCACCAGCAAGGGAGGCGTGTTCCCCTTGCTCTACTTCCTTGCCAGCATGAGCTGTCACTTGAGATTATGATCTTAGCTATTCTGAGGCATTTGAGATGGAATCTCAGAGTTGTTTGGATTTCCATTTCCCTGATGACTAAGGACTTTGAACACTTCTTTTAAGTGCTTCTCAGCCATTCAAGATTCCTCTCTTGGGAATTCTTTGTTTGGCGATGTGTCTCATTTTTTAGTTGGGCGTTGTGGGTTATGAAGAGCTTCTTGAATTCTTCATAAATTTTGGATACTAGCCCCCCCCGTCAGAAGTAGCATTGGTGAAAATCCTTTCTCAATACGTAGACTATTATTCTGTCCTATTGATAGTGTCCTTTGCCTTACATGAAAGTTCAGTTTCATGAGGTTCCATTTTTTTAAATGTAATCTTCTGTTCTTATTTGTTTATTTATTCTTTTACACTTAAGATTTTATTCTCCTCTTGGTCCACCCTCCGACTGTTCCGCATCTCATACCGCCTTCCTGCCTCCATGTCTCCACGAGGATGTCTCCATTCCCCCCTCCCCCCAAACCCAACCCCACCAGACCTCTAAACTCCATTGGGTCTCCAGTTTCTTGAGGAATAGATGCATCTTCTCAGACTGAACCCAGACCTGGTATGTTGTTGGGGGCCTCATATTAGCTGGTGTATGCTGCCTGGTTTGTGGTCCAGTGTTTGAAAGATCTCTGGGGTCCAGGTTAATTGAGACTGTGGGTCCTCTTACAGGATTGCCCTCTTCCTCTGCTTCTTCCAGCCTTCCTCAAATTCAACCACAGGGGGCAGCAGCTTCTGTTCATTGGTTGGATGCAAATATCTACATCTAACACTTTCAGCTGCTTGTTGGGTCTTTCGGAGGGCAGTCATGATAGGTCCCTTTTTGTGAGCACTCCATAGACTCAGTAATATTGTCAGGCCTTGGGACCTCCCCTTGAGCTGTATCCCACTTTGGGCCTGTTACTGGACCTTCTTTTCCTCAGGCTCCTCTCTATTTTCATCCCTGCAGTTCTTTCAGACAAGAACAATTATGAGTCAGAGTTTTGACTGTGGGATGGCAACCCCATCCCTCACTTGATTCCTTGTTTTTCTGCTGGAGGTGGGCTCTACAAGTTCCCTCTCCTCTCTGTAGGGCATTTCATCTAAGGTCCCTCCTTTTGAGTCCTAAGAGTCTCTCACCTCCCAAGTCTCTGGTACATTCAGGAGGATCCCCCCCACCCCTGCCCCTCACCCCAACCTCCTACCTCCAGAGGTTGCCTATTTCCATTCTTTCTGCTGGCCCTCAGGGCTTCAGTCCTTTCCCCCTACCCAATACCAGATCATGTTTCCCTCTTTGCCCCGCCCACATCCCCTTTCCCTCCCAGATCCCTTCCTCCCCCTTTACACAGGTATATTAAATCTATCTCATCATCAGAACCTTGACTGCCATGTGAAAAAAACAGATCATCTATTGAAACCATCCCAGAAGATTTTCTGTTATGCACAATCACACTGATCATTGGCAGAAATACTTGTACATTCCAGCTTTGAATAGGTCATGAATCAGTTGCTGAAAAGTGAAATCAATCAACCTGGCTTGTTAATTATGGAATGAATACAAGCTGCATATCACAAAATAGTTGGGACGCCCTCTAAGTTTTCCATTACTTGTGCAAGAGATATGCTTGGAATACATTCGTCCTAGAAAAATTACCACTGTGAATGTGAACGAGTGGCCATGGGGAGAGAATATTCATAGAACTAGAAGCCAGAACTTCCATCAGAACTACTGCAGACGACTCACAAGCACTGCTACGTTGATCTTTATATATTCATCCGTGTATCGCACAGGTGCATCTTTTTTGGCACATCCTAATGACCATGCCTAACATTAGTTAAAGGATGTTTTGGAAAATGAAGCTTGTGCATGCCCATCCACTTCTATTCAAACAGTGAGCCAAAAAAAAAAAAAAAATGTTTTGAAATGAGTCGTGGGTGATTTAATACACAGTGTCGGCAGCAAGCTGTGCCAACCTTGATTGGTATTGACTTCCTGGAGTGGTGTGCTGAGGACCGGACCGGCTGAGCATATGCGGGCTCAGCAAGAAAGAGTGACATGATTCATTAGTGAAGGCTGCTGGGAAGAGAGAGGGAGTTCAGCAAGGATGTGGGTGCCACTTATTGTTTCATGGCCAAACCATGCCTGGAATTAAGAGGCCACCAGGGAGTGGCAGCTGGGGACTTGAGGCAGACAAATAATAATGGGAAAGCAAGATCTGGAGGACCTCAGTGCTTTAATCTCTTGCACTGCTCAGTCTCACAAGGCAACAAAGGGATGGGGTGTGGGACAAAGGAAGCACCTGTGTTGTAGAGCAGAGATTTATCTGTCTCTCCCACTGAGTTGTTATTTCAGTGTCTCTTGGGTTGGTCCCCAGCCTATGGGCAGAAAACCAGCCAACTCAAGTGAATCCACTTTGAGCGGCGACTTTATCTATTTCAGGGTCACCTGCTTCTCAGGGTCACCTGAAATCTTATAAGTAAATATTATGTGCACATGTCCTTCATTTCAACATCTTCAGAAAATAATAAGCTAAGAAAAACAAGATAGAACACCTTGATCCTTGAAGCTTATTGGTCATTTGAGTTTCTACGTGGAAATCTGTGTTCCCTAGACACCATGTTTATACAGCATGGGCTGTTGCTTTATTTTCATTCTTTTGGTGTATGGAATAGTTATTTCCATTTTCTTAACATCCAAATAACATCTCCTTACATACATGTATCAGAATTTCATAAGTTGATGACCATTTAAACTGTTTCTGTTTCCTAGATATTGTGAACAAAGAGAACATCATTGGGCTGGAGAGATGGGCCAGTGGTTAAGAGCACTGACTGCCCTTCCAGAGTCCTGAGTTCAATACCCAGCAACCACTTGGTGGCTCACAACCATCTGTAATGGGATCTGGTGCCCTCTTCTGGTGTGTTTGAAAAGAGTGACCATGTACTCACATACATTAAATATTGAAAGAGAGAGAGAGAGAGAGAGAGAGAGAGAGAGAGAGAGAGAGAGAGAGAGAGAGAGAATCATCAAACATGAAAGAGCAGACATCTTTGGGAACATGCTGAAGATCATCTGGTAAATCTATTTCGATCACTGGGAGAATATCTGCATTGATTTCCAGAGTGGTTGTACCACTTTGGTGTCTTACCAATCATAAATGTGTGTTCCCCTTTTCTCTACATCCATGACAGCATTTGTCAACATTTGCATTCTGCATCTTAGTCATTCTGATTTGGGTAAATGAAATCCCAAAGTAGTTTCGAGTTGCATTTTCCTGATAGCTAGGAATATTGACCATTTGAAAATCATTTTCTCAGCCATTCATATTTCATATTTTGAGGACATTCTGTTAAGTTCTATGCCCATTTTTAATTTAATTGTTTCTCTTTTTTTCGTGTTTCTTTCTTTTTCGTTCCTTTTCTTTTTAGTTTTTCATACATTCTGGATGCCAGTCTTCTGAAAGATAAATAGCTGGTAAATACTTTTTTTTCTCATTGTGTAGGTATTTCTCTTCTCTGAAATGAAGCATAAGTTTAAAGTTTCATGATGTCTTACTTATTAATTTCCAATCTTAATGCCTGTGCTATTGAGACCATAATCAGAAAGTGTTTTCCTGTGCCAATGGGTTCAACTGTAATCCCACTTTCTCTTCTGTGGGTTTTAGCTATGAACTGTCAGATACGTGTGTTCCATTTGGAATACTTGTAGATCTCAGGAAATTAACAACAGGCCACTATGTGAATGGGGGAGGCAGGTGGTGGATAGCAACAGAAGAGAATTAGAACACGGTAGTATAAAAACATGAGGGTAAATTCTGGTAAGGGAAAGGGTTAATAGAATGGGGGATGGGTGGAGAGAGCCTATGAGGAATTAACACTAAAGGCATTTTGAAAAAATCATATGGAAACCTACACTATAAGATCAGTGTGTGTGTGTGTGTGTGTGTGTGTGTGTGTGTGTGTAAATGGAGTCAGCCTACAGCAGGTTTATATCACCTCCACTTGATGCCACTAAATGATACATAAAATGCCCAGTTTCAAGAATGGATAACCTCTTATTGAGCTGTTAGCAAATGAGAAGTTCCATAGACATCAAGTATTACGTGTTACTATCAATACTCATGTCTACTCCCAGTAACTTGATATTAAGACTTTATTGCTAAAGACACAACATATTTGAACATGGAGCAACAAGCTGGTACTTGCCTGGGAACTCAATCCATATAGGCCAGATTTCATAGTGTTAGAAAGTTGTATTCATGGCACTAGAGGAGAAAAGATCTTACCCAGATATGAACTTTGTGAGCTACAATAATGACTGGCCTGACAAGACATGCCCAATTGTGAATAGTGGGACAAATATCGTGGAAATACGCAACCACTTCTTTATTGGATTTAAGGTCCACTCCACAAGTTGAACCTATACAAGGCTCTGTAATCAAAGAGAAAAACTGGCTAGACATGTCCTAGATCCTAGGGAAGAACCTAGTACTATTACTCTGATAAATGGACATAGGGTTAAATCAACTCGTAATGACCATCTCTTTCTCACAGATTATGGTTTCAGCCTCCTGCAATCAAGACATTATATCACACAGCTTCTTCCCCGGGCTAAGCAATCATTGCTGAAGTGTGAAGTGGCAGAGAGCATGTAAGACTCAGGCGTGTTCAATGGACTGCCAGGAGCCAGTAATTTCTGAGCACAGCAGAGCAAGTGCCTACGCATTTATAGCAGTTGAGATAACACGTGCTAGACCTGGATGGGTTCAGGTCCGATAAAGCTGCAGTATGAAGAGAGGCAGTGGGCTCAAAGTCCCACCCCTAGCAAGGAAGGTTTTAACCCTTGCTAGGTTTGGGGTAAGGGTCATGGCTGGTTGTGGTTCATGGTTGGTTGACCACCCTCCAGTGAAGACTACAGACCCATGAATAAAAGGGGAAGACAGTACTTTCCACATAGTTATAGAATTATGAGGAGAGATGCAATAAAGTAACATGTAAGTGGATGAAAAGACACTGTCATGAACTACAATGGGATCAACTACTGTCCTGTTTGGCAACATGAAAAAGTCTTGCGAACATTATTCTCCAGGAAATACATCAGTCATGCAATACAAATTCTGCATGACTCCACAGTGTGTGAGGCCAGGAAAAAAGTTACATACACAGAAATACAAATGTCTAGGTTGGTATCTGGGATGGGTGTGGGGTTAAAAAAGCAAACAAACACATGGCTCCTTCCTAAAACTGGTATCAAATTTCACATATTGAACATGAATAACTCCTAGCATTCTACTTCCCAAGAGTGTGTTTATAGTCAATAATATCAGATTTTGAAATTCTATTTTAAAAATAGAGCTTGTGATAATGGTTTTTAAAGAAGCTAAAATTTGGATGTTGGAGACAAAACCAGAAAGCTACAGATGCTCAAAATTGTCTCAATGAAAATAATAACCATGATTCTTAGTAAAATTTTCTTTTCTCTTGAATGTTCTATCACTAGGATTATGAGTGATCATTAGTCATTCTTCAGATAGTGTTGACATGAGTCAGACATCTATGTATGCTAAGTGGTCCCTTATGCTTAGAAAACTGCATCCTTCCTTAAAAAAAAAAAAAGGCTCAGAATTACCTTTTATATCCTGATAGCCTGATCCTAAACCCACCTGCCCCCCAAATGTCTGCTAGTGGATTTTCTCCTATAACAAATAACTGTCTGTCAAGTATACCTTTAAGAAGTGAAGGAACAAGCACTTCTCTGCTCTGAATCTAAAACTAAGCTTGTAAGAATCCGTTTTCTATTAAAGCAGGCTCTCTTCATATTATTGGTAGATTAAGGACATGGAAATGGTAAAGTTAGATTCTCTTCTCAGTTAATGATGTCTGCCTGTCTCATCTATATTCGGTTGTCACAGTCATATTTATTACATTTATTCTTCTGGGAATTGCATTCTGAAGTTAACTGACTTTAAATACAACATTCCATTCTGATTACAGTGCTGAGGTCTGAAAATAAACAACTGTGTTTATATTAAAACTCTCATAACTCAAGACACGAAACACACTTCTTAGTCTTGCTTTGCTCTTTCATTCAACATTTGCAGGAGAATTAAGTAGACAAGCTAGAGAGAATTAAATATAATAAAATCGGGCAATCCTCTAAATTGAATCGCAAGTCACAGATCTGATTCTTCTTAGAGATTAACTGCCGTCAGCTTTTTACACTTTTTTGTTTTCAGTTTCATTTAGTTTATGGGAACTGGATATTCTTTCAATTCATTTTAGTTTTACTTTAAATAAATATATTTGAGTTATTGTTGTTGCCCAGCAAATCACTAAATTAAGAATTCTAAAACTTGACTCCTGGACCCTGATTTAGGCAAAAGAAAACACCTGACACTTTCAGATGGCTAGAAGTAAGCCAGGAAGTTATTTAAAGATATTAGAATAGGCAATATTTTTTTATAAAAAGCATCCAAGCACAGGAAGATTCGGGAGATTATATTAAATATAGAACTTACATAATAACAGGGTCAACAGGCTGAAGAGACAATCTATGGAACAGAGAAAAATATTTCAGGCAACTCATTTGTCAGAGGGTCAATATCTGGGAAACACTAGCAGGGTAAAATATCTGTCAAGGCAAAAAGGAAAAAGGAGTCAGTTAGTTTAGAGGAGGTGGAAGCATGGGTAGAGCTGAAGGTGAGGAAAGGAAGAGAACTGATATAGTTAGATTTCAATTAAAACATTAAGCACGGATGTAAAAATGTAAAGTTAATAATAATAATAAAAAAACATTGAAAATGTTTCAGAACTCACAAGTGAGGGGGGACTGAGAACGGAAGGTCAACATTTGTGATGTAAATACATAAAATAATTAATTCATAAAAAGAGTCATCTGTTGAAAATTCAAAACAAAAGTTTCAGAAGATTGAAATGTCAATTGATTTCAGCATGGCTACATCTTGCACTGAATTGTCACATTGCAACCTAGATATTTTAGAGTTTACTAGGGAAAATATGGACATAAATGAAATACTACATCCTCTGGCAGATATCTTAAAAAAAAAAACTTAAAAGCAATTGGAAATGACAATACAATATGCACATATAGTGCATCCATGATTATATCCAAAATTATAATAATTGTAAATCATTACAAGTCTTCAGAGTCAAGTGTGGAATTGACACATCTAAAATTGCTTTTAACTTCATAATGACTGGCCACATGTGGTAGATGGCTGCTTTCCTGAACCCTATCAGAACCATGCAAAGGGATAGTTGCCAGCCACATATATCAACTGAACACACTTAAGTTACCAAAAGACAAGGCACAAACTTTTGTATCAAGGCTGGTCAAGGCAATGTAGTGGGAGAAAAGGGTCCCAAGAACAGGCGAAAGAGTCAGAACTACCCCCTCCCACTATTAGCAGTCCTACAAAACACCAAGAAAGGAGCATAACTTATACAAAGGATGTAGCACAGACCCATGCAGGCTCTGTTATTGTCCCTTGAGTCTCAGGGAGCCCATATGAGCCCTGCTTAGTCGATTTTGTGGGCCATGTTCTTGCAGTTTCCTTGATCCTTTTGGCTTTTACAATTATTCCTTCCCATTTTCCACATGGTTCCTTGAGCTTCAAGGGGAGAAACCCCAATGTAGGTCTACAATATGGTCTTCCCTCCCTCTCCCTCCCCCTCCCCCTCCCTCTCTTCCTCTCCTTCTTCCCCTCACCCCCTGCCCAATATTTGGCTCAGAGACTTTGCAAGCCACTCTGATGATAACTGGACAAGGCACCCTCCGATCTAGGAGGACAACAGAATATGATTGGGAATCATTTTAATTGATATTTTTCTATCATAGGCAAGAGGTTGGTTTCTGAATTCTTTCCTGCACTCTAGTAGATTTCTAAAATAAAATGAGTTCAATGTTTTAACTTATTAAATCAAATTCTCCCGATAAGAGCTCCTGGATTATAATCAGAATCTAATATAAGGCATTTTCCCCTTGTAGCCATAGTTGTACATTTCATGGGTATTCCTTCCGATTTTTAGCTTCCAGCTAAGATTTTGCAGCTGAAGCGCCACACAGTGGTAGTAGATAGAATATAGATATGACCAATGAATTAGCAGACAAAAAGAAAAATTTCATGTCCAGACATGTTAGTTGGGGACATATTTCTTAGTTATCTACTTCTTTTTCTTAAACATTTATTGGAAACGTGTGGACATTATATGCTCAAATATTCTTTCATTACAAACTTCGATGGCTCTTTGATCTCAGGATGGTGTCCATCTACCATCACAGAGTCCTATGTCTGTGCTCAGTTTCTGCTTTTGTGCAGTCAGCTGAGAGCCAAAACTCGAGACACATTCAAAAGTCTGGATTCCACAGTGGTCTAGTGAGTGAGAGATGGATGTCTCTAAGGTAACCAGGAATTAGCTGTGATTGAGAGCCACACTGAGCTTATACCAAGCAGGCACAAAGAAGACAGCACAGAGCTCGTCAAAAGTCCTTTATGCTTTTTCTTGTCATTCCTTCCGGTGTTGTCCCTGAGGAAACTGAAGGGATGCCTAGTGGGGAAACTGGATCAGAGAGGAAGAGAGAAAAACAGCCCTAAACAACTCCTAAACTAGGAGCTTACCTAAGAATCAGAGGAGGGCCAATTAAATAGGTAAGGATTAAGCTGACATCAGTGCTCACAGTGAGGTAAAAGTGAACAATGGTCATTTCATTATACCCTAATTCTCACATCACAACGTCACTGGAGTTAAAAATTTCCCCAAAATATTGTCAAGGAAATCTAGCAACGCACTTGCATGGGTAGGTGCAGAAGGAAACACAAGTTATCTTCCATCTATTACACATCAAAACCTGGTGTATTCACTTAATATTTACTGTATTTTCCACTTGGTCACAAGCGTTTAAAGGGTTGAAGAAGTGAAGTATGCTCGCATGCCCAGCAAGGGGTCACCATCTCTCATGCTGGCAGTCACTTCAGTGCTTGAAACACGAATATATGGCCAATCTGTCTCTTCTTTGTCATCGCCATCGTCGTCTTCCTCCTCCTCCTCCTCCTCCTCCTCCTCCTCCTCCTCCTCCTCTCCTTCCTCCTCTTCTTCCTCTTCTTTCTCCTCCTCCTTCCCTCTGTCTCCCTCTCTCTCTTTTCCCTTCCACAGAGATTAATACTATTTATCATGTTCTTTGGTTAAGTTTTATAATCTCTATTTTCATATAATAGTCACATATTAATGAGTTAATCAGAAACAATACTTATGTGCCTGCAGTACTTTCACACAGAAGTGTATAGACACGAATGTCTGTCCACTTATGTTACATAATATTGCAAAGCACAGTGCAGAGCCTCCGTGCCCGGGAACTGTTTAACCCTTCCTTAAAGTTTGCTCTTTAATTGCTGAATTCACACTCAGTTGTCTTTGAGACCATCCCTGCCAACTCTTCACTCCACTTTCCGGTCTCTACCCAAGGACCCTCTGTGGTGGTTTAAATAGGTATGACTCACAGAGTCCCAGAACATTTGGCCAATAGGGAGGGTCACCATTGAGAGGTATGGCCTTGTTGGAGGAAGTGTGTCACTGTGGGACAGGGATTGTGGTCTCCTATGCTCAAGCCCCACCCAGTGAGAAACACAGTTTCCTCCTTTAGCTGCCTGTGGTTCACAGTGTAGGCCTCTCAGCTCCTTCTCTCAGCTGCCATGCTTCCTGCCATGATGATAATAGACTGGACCTCTAAACTTGTGAGTCAACCCTAATTAAGGGTTCCCTTTATAAGAGCTGACTAGGTCATGGTGTTTCTTCACAGTAGTAAAACCTTATCTAAGACACTCTTCCAGGATGCCTATGTTTCCTGCTATTGTCCTTAGCTCTTTTTTTCTTACATCTATCTTGGTGGAAATACATTTTCCATAAAAACCTCAATTCGTCATCATAGTTTGTATAAATTGACGGAAAGCATTCTTAAGATGAAAACAAAGAATGGGGAAGACATCAGTCATCTTTCTTTACATTTCTGTACTTTCTCTAATACAATATTTTAATTAATTAACTAGTTAATTAATCTATTTTAGATTTTCAAATGTGTTCTGTAAACGGGCCTCTTGTACTTTGGAAGATGTTCATTTCCCTTCGCTCCCTACAGTTTTGATGTCACTGTAGGCAAGTGTCCACTAGATGGCAGCATCACCCAATTCTTCTGAGGCAACATTTAGTTGGTGTTTGGTTTTTCTCATCCTTGGCATTGGTTTCACAAACTTTAATAAGAGCAAAGGTGTTATTTTGGAAACCATATCATCTGCACTGCTATATACATTTTAGTTGGCACTTTCACTCAAGTATAAATCTGATAGATAACTGCAAATGATTACACATCATCTCCTGAATGGGCCAGCGGACTTACTTGGTTTACAGTAGGAAGGAAAAATGTTTATTATCCACTAAAAAAGTGAGTTGTAGTAATTAGACATAATATGAACTACTATAAAGATTATGTGTTTGGAATTTTCTAATTTTTTATGACTAGCTCTTAAAAATATTTTACAAATTAGTCTGTGTGTGTGTGTGTGTGTGTGCTCGCGCGCGCCCATGAGCACATACATATGCGCATTTGTCTGTGTCTCTGTTTTTCTACGTCTGTGTGTGAAGTGTGTGTTTATGGGTTGGCGGGTGTGTACCTTAACAGGCATGTGGTGATCAGAGGACAGCCAGCAAGAAAACGTTCTTTCCTTTTACCATATATGCCCCTCAGATGGGCCTCAGGTCATTGGGAATGGCAGAAAACAGTTCTAACTGTTGAACCATCTCATCTGCTAAGTTCTAATGAAAAACTACCTTTGTGCTGACCTGGGATGTAACCACGGACTTCACATGTGTGGCCAAGCACTCTGACACAGAGATACACGCACAGACCCTGCGTTCTTCATATATGTGTCCTACCATGAACAAATTGACATACAATTAGGTATTTGTAACATAAATGTTAGATTTGTCAGTACTGTGGCTGGCTAAATATCATTCTTTCAGAGTATATTTACGTGAACTATCATTTCTGCGTTTTCTTGATTCTAAGGCTACATCTAAGTAATAGATATTGAGTTAATGCTTATTGCCATGATTCGAAAGCGACGAGGCCTTGGGAAGGCATTCATTTACTTCAAGAATATTAGCTTTTTATTGCCAGGGATAGACTATCAAGGTTAACTGGATTTAAAAAAAGCATAAAGCAGGCTAGAGTTTGTAATAGACATTTATAAGGTCATACAATTTGTTGAGACAGACCCAAGATTAGAAACAAATTATCTTTCCAATATACCACATACTGGCTCTTGTTCTGCCCATAGTCAGAGCTGGAAATTTTATTCATTACTATTCTCTCTTCAGTCACCAGACTTAATGGAGAGACTCGTGTCAAATCTACCCCCAAACCCCTTGAACACGACTGCTTCAATTCATCAACATTCGCCGTCTTTGCGTAAACCCTATATTTCTCACCTTTGAGCTGATAATTCTGAAATGACTTCCTTGTCTCAGTCGGGGGGCTAGGGGTGGGGGACCTCCTCTCTCCTACCCCTTCTGTCTTTGAAGTATTCAGGGTCACCTTGATGTAAATGTGTGTATAAATCCACTGCTCTCCAGAACAAGCTGTGTTCATGTCTTAATGTATATAATGAGTGACTTTGGGAGATTATAAAGTCAGAAAATGCAGAACCTTGGAGACTAAGGGCGCTCCTCCATCCCAGCATAGATGCTTTATACAAAGTAGATAAAAATGGGAAAAAGTAGAGAGGGATTCTCACATCCCTGCACAGCTTAAGAGGACGGAAGAGAAGTCTTGCAGTTCCCCAATATGACTTTGGCACTTGATCAAACACGAGTGACACAGTGAAGTGTTTCATGTCCTTCATCTTAACAGTGACAAATATCTGGAAAAATACTAAGCAGAAAGAAGAGGGAGGAAGAGGAGAGCAAAAGGAAGAAAGGGAAGGGGACAGGGAGGAAGGAAAAGGGAAGCAGGAAGAGGCTACTCTCTATCAGGCTTTGCTCTAATCCCACACAATTACCCTTTGAGTTGGACTGATAGTTTATTTCAGAATATCACAGTAGAACATGAGTTCTCAACCCATGGGATCAACACGTCATTGGAAATAATATGTCAGGTGTTTACATTATGATTCATAACAGTAGCAAAATTAGTTATGAAGTAGCAATGAAGTAACTTACAGTACGCGAGGAGCTGTATTAAAAGGTCCTGGGGTTAGGGAGATTGAAAAACCACGGAAATAAAAGAAAGGCCAAAACTTAGCCAGATCAAACCCAATCAAAAGCTGAAGTAGAGAAAAGTTAGTCTGCTGTTGATTTCTTTTCTTTGTTAATGGCTTCATTTTAAAGAAATTAAAATTTCTTTTCTTCTGTTTTGGACTTTTTTAAAATTAGATATTTTCTTTATTTACATTTAAAATGTTCTCCCCTTTCCCGGTTTTCCCTAGGAAAGCCCATCCAGACACTGTCTCACCTGGGGATCCATCCCATATACAGTCACCAAAACCCAACACTGTTGTGGATGCCAAGAAATGCTTGAGGAAAGGAGCTTGGTATAGCTGACTCCTGAGAGCCCCTGACAGAGCCTGACAAATATAGAGGCAGATGCTCACAGCCAACCATTGGACTGAGCTCAGGGTCCTCAATGGAGGAGTTAAGGAAAGGACTGAAGGAGCTGAAGGGGTTTGCAACCACATAGGAAGAACAACAATATCAACCAACCAGAACCCTCTAGCCCACCCACACCGCCAGCTCCCAGGGACTAAACCACCAACCAAGGAGTAGAATAGAGGGCCCAGAGGCAGGAGTGGGTGGGTGGAGAAGCATCTTCAAAGAAGCAGGGGGAGGGGGTATGCATTTTCTCAAAGTTCCAAGACTTCCTACTACCATGCAGTTCCTGCACAGATGTTGGAAGAACAGGACACTTTTACCTAATAATTTCATTTCAGAAGGATTGGGTCAGACTCCTTAAAACAGATATTCCTCTATAAGGAATCCCAGAGAAGGGCTTTTTTTTCTTTTAAATCATTTACATCTCAAAGGGAATAGAAATAGAAGTTTAAAATTAAAAAGAGCTCTAAAGTAAATGCCCCAAGAAAGTGAAAATCAGGGTCCTCCAGTCTGGTCCATCTAAACAGAGTAGGAGGTCTTTGATCTGTTAGCTGGTGAATGTCTTCCAGACAGGACAGAAGCAAATGCTAAAAGGATTAGACACACCCGCTGTGAGGGAGAAATCTGAGCAAAAGCTCTGCCTAACCTGAAGGTCACCGAAGGCTGGGATCAGCTGAGTCTCTAACCAACTGAGCATTTTAAGAACAAATATATAATGTTAGACTTTGAAGACTCTGTCTAAGAGGCTTGGGAAAAATCCAGGTCTTGACAGTGACTCAGAGCACTAAAAAAGCTAAAGAAAATGTATTAAAGTAATATACTGTTGTCATGTAAGAAGGCACAGACCACATGAAATACAATAGAGATTCCTGGAAAAGAATAAACATCGATTTAAACTGTAAGAAACAATGACGTGAGAGGCAGGGGAGGAAGAACTAAAGGCTAGGAAATAGTTGGAAATAACATCAAAAGCACCGAGGTGGCCTGAGGTACATCATCCATCGGGAGGATGGCCATCTAAACCAATGTAACGAATGGTGACATTTATTAAACGCCCCTCAAACACCAGGATGTCTTTTAATATTCCTAAGTCCCTAAGGAAATTTGTTCTTTTAATACATTCCCAGGAACTATATATTATGTAAATGTTTACATATTATTTGTATATATATATATATATATATATATATATATATATATATGCTTGTATGCGTATACATATACAAAAGTCCATTCATATGAAAAATTAGAGAAAATATAAATGTATATATGTGTGTGTGTATATGCATGTATAATTAACATGATAAGAAAAAGTAATCATAAACATTTTTTGTTGACTCTGTTCAAAGAAGGCTTTTCTTCGATAGTTGTAGACCCTCCCTATCTAAGCATCCATTGTTCTACTGGAGCAAGTGAGAGAGAAGGGGTAAAGATCCTAACTCAGGAGTTTGATAAACTTGAGAAAGACATAAAGGATATACCAGATATCTAGGCTTCATTTAAAACAATTCAAGATTATCAAAACAATAACATTTTCTTAATTGTGAGTATCCCATAATTTTTAAATTTATAATATATGACAAATTGAATGTATTTTACCACACATATATATTCACATGCTACTTTTGTTAAGTCACCATAATTGAAAAAGAATCTGGAATATCACATTTGACATTATTTTTTCATTCTTTTTGTTTCTAATTGTTATTTATACCATTCTTTTTGCAAGCATTTTTAATATATAAAAATGGAGTGTTATTAAGTCCATAAAATGTTCTTTAATAGAATTCTAATGTAACTCATATTAATATACCATGATCATTTTTATTATTATAGCATTTCCCATTGTAATATTGTACATGTTGTAAAGTTATTTTAAGTACCCCGCTTTTGTGTAGCCCAAGTGAGCTTTGAACTCTTGATTCACATATTTCAGCCTCCAGAGTGATGCAGTCACAGATATATGCCCTTACATGAGCTCTGAGCCAAATGTATTGTCCTGCCCATAACATAAACGTGTTTACACCGCCTCCTGACCTTACCTACACAACTTCCCAAACTTCTTAACTTTTTTTTAAAGATTTATTTTATGTAGATGAGTGCACTGTAGCTGTACAGATGGTTGTGAGCCTTCATGTGGTTGCTGGGAATTGAATTTTAGGACCTTTGCTTGCTCTAGTCAGCCCTGCTCGCTGAGTCCCTGCTTGCTCTGGCCCAAAGATTTATTTATTATTATACGTAAGTACACTGTAGCTGTCTTCAGACACACCAGAAGAGGGCATCGGATCTCATTACAGATGGTTGTGAGCTACCATGTGGTTTCTGGGATTTGAACTCAGTACCTTTGGAAGAGCAGTCAGTGCTCTTACCCGATGAGCCGTCTCAACGATTTAACTCTTAAGCTCTCAATTTTTAATACTTAGAGTAAAAGTTGGTCTGGAGCCCTAGACATTGCTAGCCATCTGCTTCTCAGAGCTAGCTTTATGATTTCCTTGGAATTTTGTTATCTGTATCCCATTCTGACCTATCTGACAGCACGTGTTTGCATATCTGAACCTTGGGAAATTAGACCATCAATGCCGTTCTCTGTTGGTCTCCGAGTGTTTCCTTTCATCCAGATAACTCCTCCTTTAGCTTTTTCCAAAGGACAAAGTGACCTTTCTTTAAGTGACACCTTTATTCATCATCCTTAATAGGTCATTTCAAATAACAGATCCCATTTTAAAGTAGACATACAACCTCCTGATAAGTTGCTTTTCTCTGTTCAACAAATTAGTCCTCTACCTTCTATTTACTTACTGAGTTCAGCTCTTGGATGAATAATTAGAAGACTTAGACAGTGCATTCACACTGAATTATAAATGAAGGTTAAACACACACACACTCCTCTGTCAAGCCTTACATTTTTATTTTATGTTTTGATATAATTTAACACTTACAAAAAGTTGTGAGAGTAATACAAAGAACTCATATATATTATATATGTATTATATTATAGAGCTCATATGTTATATTATCTATTATATATCTCATATTTTAATATATAATGTAATATAATATTTAATTTATATATTATACAATATTATAATACACTGATTCAGTAATTCCTTTCTTGGTTTTTAAAGATTTCATTTAGTTTATGTATGTGAGTACGGTGTCACTATCCTCAGACACACCAGAAAAGGGCATCAGATCTCATTGCTGTGGTTGTGAGCCACCATGTGGTTTCTAGGAACTGAACTCAGGGCCTCTCGAATGCTGGGGACAGCATACAAGAACAGGAAGTGCCTGCAGTAGGCCTGGATGGAGATATCTCAGAACCTCACAGCAGCTCTTTGTGAGAAACAGTTGTTCCCATTTCTCGTAACCTTAGCCCTGGATAGATTTCATTGGTGCATGACTGCTTTTCAGTTGGCCTTGGTCTTGGAAATTTCTTGAGGCAGAGACACATGAGGAGAAAGTCAGAGGGAGAATGCATGCATATGTCATTATGCACATTTGGAAGTCACAGCATAACATTTTAGGAACTGGTTCCCATCTTTGTCTTGTCACAAGGAAGCATCTCTCTTCCTTCTGCCATCATGCTGGACACTCATGTTAGAAGGCTCACAAGCTTGTGCCGATGGTCCCATCTCCACCTGGAATCTCACCATACCAGTGCTGGGATTCCCAGCGTGCACCATGGCATCAGGCTTTGTAAACATCGATTCTTGGATATGAACTCATGTCGTCATGAGTGACAAGTGCTAGACCCACTGAGCCATCACCTTGAATCTCATGTTATAGTTTTAGTGATTGTTCTAAGAATCATTTTATAATATTTTTTAACACATGGAATGTACGAGTGAGTGAGGGGGTAGTGAGTATGTGAAGAGCAAGTAAGAGAGTGAATGTGGAGAGCATGAGAGAGACTGTGAGGAGTGAGTGAGGAGAGGGTGTGAGGAGTGAGTGAGGAGAGAATGTGAGAATATTCCCCTGTTCTTCAGTAGGCTTAATGATTCCAGAGTATACATAGAATGCACCAAGAAAGTGATATTTGTGTCAATAGCTTATTTTAGTCTAAATACAGCTTGAATGGGAAAAGACACACCAACCCATATCTAGTAGAAACCAGATACCAGCTTCTATGTTTCTCTTAACATTGATTCTAAACACAGAAGTATGTGTTGAAAGAATGCATGGATCCTTTCAACAGTGATGCAGGGCTACGACTGTGACACTACCAGAGATGCAGAGATGCATACCCTAACTGTGGTATCCAGGGTTATAATTTGTAATTGTGAGCTATGCTGACTCCAAACCCTATACTAGAACAAGAAAAAAAAAAAAAAAAAAAAAAAAAAAAGGATGGTTCCATAAACCACACTTTAGGAAGCCTGCTTATGCTAAGACTGATAAAAATCTCTCGGAGGAGGCACACTATTTTATGAACCCAGAGAGTGTTCTGTGGAAACCAAGCAGGTGCCAGTGCTAAAGACAGACAATTCTTTGCAATGTATAGGCAGGTCCAACCCAGGCCTATAGAGTCAACTTCATTCTGAAGAGGGAAGACTCATGTATCCTGCATCGCATTCCGTGGCATTTATCTTCAGTCTGTTTAATTATGAACAGTTCAGCCTTTCCTTTTTCTTTCGTTTAAAGACTACTATTAGTAAGTTTCTAAAAATTTCCTTTTTAAAAAATGAAACCCAGAGCACTTTTTATTTCTGATATAAAGCTTCGAGGAAAAGAAAGGGCGATGAAAACAGGCTTTAAAAGAAAGAATAAATCAAGTGTGTTCAGGACAGAATGATAACCTAGGACTAGCTACTGCTGAACATTTATTATTACCTTCCATTTGAAGTTGAGTAGAAAGAAATGTTAGGTGGGGGCGTGTCAGAGATTTTCTTACAGTTTGACTCTGATATTAGTTAATAGAATTTCTACTTAAGTGATTCCCTGCAACCCATCATAAGAAAAATGTATATGGTGGGTTCAGCTAGTCATCCTGAGAGGCCACATCCCTGCTTTTTTTTTTTTTTTTNCTTTGTTTTTGTTTTCAGATGTCAACTCCTAGACATCCAGCTAAATAAGTGGCGATATGAAAATAACTGTGTCTATTATTATTCTAAAAGCATATTTCACTGAAACAGCTTTGGCCCAGGCAACATTCACTACCTAAACTGATCATATAATGATTATTCAAACTGAGACATCATTAATTACAGAAGGGGACAAGCTAATTTCGGCTGAGACATGTAGACATGAATTGAGAGGCACAGTTTCCCTACCACTCTGCAGATGATGTGTAGGAATAGGCAGGAAGACCTAGGATTGAATGGCATACAAAACAGCTATGCTTTGTAGGTGCAACATGGAAGTCATAGTCATAGTTTTGCCTTCCTGTTGAATACAAATATTTATTATTGGGGGGGTATGTTGACATTCATTTGTAAAGGTTTGTGTATAAACAAACTGCAACTGCCCTTTCAACATTATTGTTTTGGGACAGCTTACTCGGAGATTGAAATAGTCCATCCTACAGGGAAGGTCACTAAGTGAGATGGTAAACAACTCAAGAAAGATTCAGGAAGTCCCTGAAACTGACCAGACTCTACAGGCTACACACCCCACCCCCACGTCTTTCACAGAGAAGCCAAGCTGCAAAGAAGGTTGAGACCAGACCTTGGTCAGCTTCCTGGAAGAGGTTTGTATAGCAGAGTAACTGAGAAGGGCCAGCCTCTAACTTGATCTGTGTGCAGGCTGTGCAGTCTTTTCTAGATCCTCAGTTTTGGTGAACCACTTGTTATCGTGGGCTTTGGTGGTTAGGCTGTCTTTGATTCATTTCTGATCCTACAAGTAACCTCTCACCTTATTTCTGTAAATAACCCCAATAAAATTTAACTGGTTCACCAAGTTAGACTTTGGTGGTATTCAGGCTTTGCTCACCCATGGACTTCTCATCTGGGGTAAGGAGGCAGGTGGGTTGCATCTCCGCAGGCAATGTTTTCTTATACAACATTTATTTAATGTTCAGAGCCCAGTTCTACAGGGATGGAATGGCACAGTACCTTACAACTGTGCCCTGATCATTGTCAGTATCTGGGCAACCTCTTTTCTTATGTCATTGTGTATATAACTTCCAAATATATTTGAACGATATTTGGTGGGGAAAATAACTAGTTCTCTTTTGCCTATTTTAGAAGCAGTTGTTTCAACATTTTTCTGCCTTTTATTGTTTTTTCTTTCTAATATAAACAAATGATATAGAGATAAAAAGCAAAGTATTTTATATGATATTTTATATGCACACTCACACTGTCAGCTTCAATGTCAGGCACACTGCTCAATTTTATTCAAATCAGAAGTAATCAACATGATCTGTTAAGATTTTAAAGAAAATTTAACAGAAAGACATTTTATTAAAAGAAAAGTTAAGAGACACATTAAGGAAACTATGGCATGTAAAGACTTATATAAGTGGGAAACAATTCCATCTTACTATCCAAGTACAGAAGGAAGAAAGACGTTAGGGAACATGTGAGAACTAGAGCCTTCAAAGGGTAGGAGGACCATCTTCCAGGAAGTACAGCATTTAGGAATCTCAGCACAGAACTCAAGAGGCAGGGGGACCATCTTCCAGGAGGAGGACCATCTTCCAGGAAGTATCTATACTTCCAGGAAGAATCTCTAAGAATCTCAGCACAGAACTCAAGAGGCAGTGTTGTCGGTTTGGGGTTGTTCAGAGGTTCACCAGACTGTCTCAAGTTTTGGTTTTTGTAAATTAGACAATTTTTATTAAAAAAGAGACTGGCCAGGACCAAACCAGAGAGGGAGATTGAGAAAGAGGGGGTAGTCGTCTTACTCCACCTATTTTTAGCCAAAGTACTATAAAGACAAAAGCCACAGAGTTATAATTTTGGGAAGATAAAATAACTCATATTCTGTCTGGACAAGCAAGGCTTGATTTTTTTTTATAGACATCCAGCAGGTACCTCAGCCATCTTACAATCATTTTCATACACAAATTGAGCTTAGCAGTTAGCCTGTTTAATTTCGTGACCCATTATCGTGTAGGAATTACTGAGGCAATGAAATAATTTGCAACAATCAGTAATTTTTAAAATGTATTTTATTTTTATTTTATGTGTTTTATGTCCTGACCACAGTTTCCTCTCCCTCCTCTTCTCCCAACCTCTCCCCCTCCCACTTCTTTTCCCTGTCCCATCTACTCCTCCTCCGTTTCTCTTCAGAAAGTGCCAGTCTGAATGAATATCAACCAACCAGCCATCGCATGTCAAGTTTCAGTAAGAACAGGCACCTCCTCTTCCACTAAAGTTAGATGAAGTGACCCAGTAGGGGAAAAGGGTCCCAAACACAGGAAACATAGTCAGATATAGCTCCTGCTCCCCGCTCCCTAGTTAGAAGTCTCGCAAGCAGATCAAGCTACATAACTATAGCATATAGAAGGTCTAGTTCAGGCCCATGTACATTCCCAGGTTGGTTATTTATTCTTTCTGAGCGTCTACGGGCTCATGTTAGTTTAATCAGCAATATTTTAAAAAAAAAATAGCCCAACTGCACCAGGAAGTGGTCCAGCTCAGGTCAGCTGACAGGGTATGCATTCAAGGTAGAAGAGACTTCCTTGTGGTTTATAAAAGCTAAAACAGTTTTGTTCTTACAAGCATGACACAGTATATTTATCCTCTAAACATAATGTGCACCATCAAAGCAGCAAGTGTTCTTGGTTATTGGTGTCTCCCAATGTGTCCTGTTGGAAAAACTAGCTTGAAATGATGAGCAGCCAGGATGATGAGGGCAAGCGGAGCTCCCCCTCAGATAACATGGCTCCTCAGAGGAGAGATGAGATGACAATGTAATAAGCACAAAGCAGGCAAAGAGCACATTTCATTCCTTGAAAAATATTTACCTTATTTCTACTTAGGCATGGGCATGTGCGACTATGTAAGGGCTTACTTGTACTTAGGGACAGACATCCTTGGAAGTTAGGAATGATCATCAGACCCTTCAGATCCCCAGGAGCTGACGCCTGGGCTAGAGGAGCCATGAGCCATCCCGTGTGAATCCTGGAAACTGAATTATAGGTGTCTGAAGAGCAGTAACCATGGCCACCTCTCCAGCCCAATGGCCCTTTTATAGTCAGGATCAAAACCTCACTGTTGCTCCATTATACTTAAAAATTAAAGAAGTTCACAGAAAAATTACAGAGGACTGCTCAGCTTACCTTTCCAGTCCTAACAAACAATGTCACCTGTTTGTACAGTTCATTTATATCCGACAATTCAGTAATTCTTTCACTGGGCTAAAACCCATTGATTGTCTGATGGAAAAATAATATATAGTACCATTGGTGGTATGGTACAGATAATTGTAATTCAAAACTAATATGATAAAACACATTTATGATGGATAGCAAATAAATACACAGAGCAGTCAGGATTAGACGCTTCTGAAAGACACCATGACAGCTCATGTGACAGTTTATGACATTGGTGGCCTTCAGGGAGCTGTGATTCACATACAGCTGTGTGCAGACCCTGCACTGCAATTTGCCATGACTCATTTTAACCAGAATAATTTGCTGGCACTGAGAGTGCATCAGCTCCAGACCTAAGCATTAGTACACTCTGCTTCTTCCATTTTGCTTGTAGGAACCTTAAAATACCATGTAAGATCTCTGGCTGCCCAACTTAAAAGACTATGGTAAGATTCGACAGAACTGGAGAGTTCTGAAAATGATGGATGGGATAAGCCAGGCCATTCAGTGCTGTGGCTGAAGAGAATCTCTTCCCACAGGTCCTGTCAAGCAGCATGCAGCCTACACAAGTGGCTGTCAGTGGAGAAAAAGAATAGAAGAGATCGATGGAAATTATAGGCAGTGGAAGAATACATAAGTTCTATGTTTGAGCCACTACACTTGGTAATTTACAAAACATATCAATCAATAGCACAGTTTCTTTAGGAGATGACTACTTAAGTGTTCCAAAAAAAGATAAATAGCTTTTCACAGGAAGATGTAGTTAGAAGGAAGGTGGACAGAATTCAAATGCCAACAACTTAGACTTCGTCTAGGACATAAATTAGCAGGAAAGTTAGTCCTTATGAATCACGGCCTAAATTAATGGAAAGTGTCGTTCACTTTGGCAAGTATTTCAATTTAATGCTTTTTATTGAATTTGTTTTTTCTGGACAGTGACTCAGAAATACATATTTTGAAAGTAAGTCTGATGATTAATTGATGAGACAAGTGTGGAATCTGAGAAATGAGCCACTATAATGGTTAAGGTGAGAGCATGCAGAAAGAGTGGATTCATGGGCTAGAGGAAACACAACGAACCACTTCTTGCTAACAGCTTAAATTCAGCCCATGGCCCTTCACTCATTTTACTCTTTCTGCCCAGTTCTCTGGTCTGGTCACTACCTGATAGTATTGTACTGATTCTTGCAAATATAGAAATATGTCCTCTCTTCAAACAACAAGCTACTCTGTGTACCTAAAACTGTACTTTATTTTATCCTAAGCCTATAGCTCTCTTTTCAAGGTAGATGATAATTATGCTTTAGCTCTTAGACCTACTCAAATATAGCAGTGTTTTGAATTTGGCAAGCTTATGCTGAAACTTAAAAAAATAAAAAAGGTTTAGCAATAAAGGATAAGATATAAAATTACAAAATACCTGTGTCAGGTAAGTAACAACTTATAGAATGAAACTTCACCTCTCTTTCTCTATTATTTTAATAATACACATTATAATATTATTAGAAATATGTGTGTTGTATATAATATATATATATATATATATATATATATATAGAGAGAGAGAGAGAGAGAGAGAGAGAGAGAGAGGATTTATTTAGTAGAATAATTTACAGGCAGTGGTCCAGTTAATCCAAAAATGGATGCCTATGAATGGAAACTACAATAACCCGGTAGCTGTTAACTCCCTGTGGCTTGATGTCTCAGCTGGTCTTCAGTAAACGCCAAAATTCGGAAGAAGTAGACTCTATTGCTAGTGAAGGAATAGACTTGGTAGGAGGGCAGGAGCAAGCAGACAAAGAAGGAATCTTCCTTCTTCCATGTCCTTTATATAAACTTTCAGCAGAAGATGCGGCGTAGATTAGAGACACATCTTCCCACTTCCAACGTTTGGATTAGTAGTGGATTGCCCACCATCACATGCATACACATGTCAGATGATTTTATTAAGCAGAAGTCCTTCTCAAGTGTGCCCAGACATTCTGGGTTTTAGTTAATTATAAACATAGTTAAGTTCACAAACAAAAATAGCCATCACAATATTAATTTTAAATGGTTTTCCTTATTTCTAAAGTGTTAGGTTAGGCACATAGAGCAATAGTGAATACTAGGTTATCCAGTATTTAAAGTACACAGAGTACAGTTACTATATGCTCACAAGCACAACTACTGAAGGAAATTAGCATGACCATAGGCTTTAAATTATTTCCTTGAAGAGTTTGGGAAATACAGTGACTGCTGCACACAATTATTATACAACGTGGAAAGACAGAATGAATAAAAAACAACAAATAAAACAAATAAAGGCAGGATAGAGGGATGGCTCAGAGATTAAGAGTGCCGATTGCTCTTCCAAAGGTCCTGAGTTCAAAACACTAGCAACCACATGGTGGCTCACAACCATCAGTAATGAGATCTGATGCCCTCTTCTGGGGTGTCTGAAGACAGCTACAGTGTACTTACATATAATAAATAAATAAATCTTTTTAAAAAGACAAATAAGGGCTTACAGTATTAAAAATATCCAATAGTGTTTTTAAAAAACAAGAAGTAAAAGGAGCCAAAGATTAAAACATAGAATTGAAAACAAATGTCAATTAGAAATCTTAGAATTTAAAAAGTAACATATTCTTATTCAAGCTACAGATAGAAACAGAAATGAAATGCAGACAGAAATGATCAAGTTAGAAGAGAAATGAGAGAACATGGACTTGGGCTCAAGGAGGTGAGGAAAGGCTGAGGTGCATCCTTCCCATGAGGATGATGAAGGATGATGAAGGATGATGAAGGATGATGCTACTCAGCATTTTCCTTTGAGTTGTTATGGAAATGTCCCTTATATTGCAACCAAAAATTCCATGTCCAACAAAGTGATGAGATTTGGAAGAGTCAGTCATTCTCACCAATTTATCACAGTAAGAGAAAAAAGCCTGAAAAACACATAAATATTGAAAGAAACTTTACTAGAAGACCTCTAATATTTTTGCACATCAGATTGTCCTGGATACTAGTATTGTTTACAAGACTTCAAGAAAGCGTTAAAGCGCTGGTTCTCAGTATGTGAGCTGTGACCCTCTTGAGGTCAAATGATCCATTCGTGGGGTTACCTAAGACCAATAAAAATATTACATATTTGCATCACAATTTATAACAGGAAAATTACAGTTATGAAGTGACAATGAAAATAATATTGTGGCTGCGGGGGTCACCACGACATGATGAAATGAATTAAAGGGTCACAGTATTAGGAAGATTGAGAACCACTGTCTTAAAGCAAAGGAGGGGACTCCCAATTCTGGAAAGTAAAATATATTATATTTTGTAGAGAAAATGATTGCTGCATTGATGTACAAGTATCCGGTATATATGTAACTATCCTTGTGATTGTTAAAAACAGAATTCTACCTTGCCAGAGTTGTCATTACAATTACATGAATTTTAAATATCACTACTGAAAGAATAAGTAAAAATACTATTTTGTTTTGTTACATGAATTTGTTATATTTTAAATTTTGATAGAGTTGAACATTTTATTACACTGTATTAACCAGTGTTGAAGTTGGAGATATGACTCAGTGGTTAAGAGCATGGGCTGCTCTTCCAGAAGTGCTAGGTTCAATTCCCTACAACCACATGGTGGCTCAAAACCATCTGTAATGGTATTCGATGCCTTCTGCTGGTGTGTCTGAGGACAGTTACACTGTACTCATATACATTAATTAACTAACCAATTAATTCACCAGTGTTACAAATACAAAAGAAGTACATGTACTGCAGAAGCAAATTTGTCCATGGTAACTTTTAAAAGGTGACAGAAGTAATTCAAATACTTTACAAATACATGAAATGTTTTCTGAGATTTTGCTAGGCATATACTATTCCTAAAGCTGTACACATATTAAACAACCATGACAACTTAAACTTGTGGGGCTTTTGATTGGATGGCTAGTACTTGGGATTTGAATACAGGGTGAGAATAGACCAAAGTCATGTAAGGAGTTTAAAATCAGGTACTCTAATCCCCCCACACCCAAGTGATGGTTCTTCTCAAAGATGGCTACATAGTTTGAGAGCTTTAAAATTGTACCCCTTCTTAGATCTCAGTCCCACAGATTTTGATAGATTGGAATTAGTGCTTTAGAAGTTGACACTGACTAGACCAATCAAAACTCCTGAGCAGATTTAGAAGGTCACGTGTTTTGATTTCCAAGTGGAATATACAGATAAGGTTTCTTTCTTCTCACTCGTGATTTTAGTCAGTATCACTGTAGTTATTATTCTCAGTGGTATACCTGAGCATTTAATACTCAGTTTGCATGAGTGCAGTAATTACAAGATTTTCAAATTGTTCCACTGCTACATAATGATTTATTCTCACTGTCCCACACCGTTGCAATTGAGCCCGGAGATTCTATTTAAAGTCTCATGCCCATATAACAAGGCTATTTTAATACATTTCTTACTCTAGGACTTCATACTTTAAGTTCAAAGTCATTTGAGTTCTACTTCCTTAATATTTCTTGACTATATGTGAATTTTGGCTATTTATTCCTATAAAACATATTACTCCAATTTCCAATGACAGCCACCAATTTGATTAGTATCCTGACATTTAGTGTAGGCTTCCCAGAAAAGACATGATCATGTTTCATGTAGTTTCAGCTAGATTTCAACCATGAGCATGGCTTAGGTCACTTGTTTACGATGGCTTCGTTTGAGTATAGTTTATCTCCATGAAAGTGACTACAAAAGCCTGAAAAAGACTAGTGGCTGTTTCCCCTATCGATGTGGTTTCCACAACATTACAACTGGGTCATTTCGTGTGTAGCCTAGTGCATTACATAGATTTCCATCACTGAGAAAAAATCCAAGAAAATTCAACTTGTAGGATGAAAGGTGTACTTACTCATTGTCTTAGTTAGGGTTTTACTGCTGTGAACAGACACCATGACCAAGGCAAGTCTTATAAAAAACAACATTTAACTGGGGCTGCCTTACAGGGTCAGAGGTTCAGTCCATTATCATCAAGGTGGGAGCATGGCAGCATCCAGGCAGGCATGGCACAGGCAGAGCTGAGAGTTCTACGTCTTCATCCAAAGGCTGCTAGTGGAAGACTGACTTCCAGGCAACTAGGGTGAGGATCTTAAGCCCACACCTACAGTACACACCTTCTCCAACCAGGTCATACCTATTCCAACAAGGCCACACCTCCAAATGATGCCACTCCCTGGCCCAAGAATATACAAACCATCACACTCATGTTTTCAATTCAGGGCTCCTTGGGGCTATTGGTTTCAGCCTGTGTATCAGGAGGACCCTGTGGTAAAGAAGATCTGCTCACATCAAGACATTCAAGAAGCAGACAAAAGAATCCAAGGACTCAATAGCCCTTTCATTATTATACCTCTAATGTCCTACTTCTGGCTATTATGCCTTCTCTACTCTAGACTCTGCTATTTGCCTGTCCCTGTAGTACTACACAGAGAGAAACAATCCTTCATCAAAAAGACCACTGGGAAACTTTATGGATACAAACTATAATATACTCACTACAGGGCTTTTAAGACCTAGAGTAATGTCACCCATGCCACATTTTATAGATAAAAGTAAGCAAAGGAGAATTGACATAAAGAGCAGTTCTGCAACATTTGGTCCTTCCTTGGTACTGCATGTTCATCCTAACTCTCTCTCTCTCTCTCTCTCTCTCTCTCTCTCTCTCTCTCTCTCTCTCTCTCTCTCTCCCCCTCATCACCATTTTTTCTAATAACAGAGATGTAGTTAATTCATACACCATCTCTTTCTTTCTGGATCTTGCTTATCTTTGAGTTTTTCCTCTCTGACTGGAAAAATGACAGTCCAATGCCTACTGTACCATTTCCATTAAATTTAATTTAGATCCATCAAAAATATTCATGACAACCCTAATATGAATATATGCAACTTTTTTTCTTAGTCTGCACCATCTTGGAGAAATCTTAATTTCCCAAGATTTACAAACATCATATGTGTTTGTTTCTCTTTAGGTCTCAGTTCTTGGAGTTTGCGTGCATTACAATTTCTGAGTGCCAACCCATCACTGGTTTTCTTTCCTGTTCATGTTGCTTCAATAAACTATACTTAGTGTTCATATATATCATTATTAGTGTTCATATATATCATATATTATTATCAATAGTGTTGTCTTTTTAGATGAAAGGAAAGTATACATTTTAAAGATTATTCAATTCTTATTCTCTTTCATTAATTTATAAATTTGAATAATCAACCATGTCTTATATATTTATTCTTACAAAAAATTCTAACATCACTCACTGTCTTTTAGTTTTAAATTACAACACTTAAAAATAATTTTGAGCACCGTCTCTTGTTTTTTCTTTTCATTTCCTATTGTTAGACCTCTAAATTTTGAGTTTCCAAGAAATAGCCACTGTTTTTGTGTTTCTATTTGCTTTATTTGTTTCTTCATGTTGACAAACATGGCTACTTATGGATGTATTATAGTCCATTAGTAAATGTGCATGCTGGATTTACTTCAGAATAAAAATGAACTTTGCCTAATAAACATCACAAAATGATTACAAAAATATGAGGAGCTATTGATACATGAAATGTCAGTACCTATAAGTAAGGTGAAAATATTCCTTGTTCTAAGAAACTGGCCAGAAATTGAGGAAGATTATCTCTGGTTGTAGGATCAAAA
This sequence comes from Mus pahari, assembly GCF_900095145.1. Taxonomy (NCBI): domain Eukaryota; kingdom Metazoa; phylum Chordata; class Mammalia; order Rodentia; family Muridae; genus Mus; species Mus pahari. The sequence goes on from NC_034598.1 coordinate 63,537,067, forward strand.
TTAACTCAACACAGTAGCACCATAGTGTCTCTCAAGAGTTTGGTGAATCACGAATACCCAAAAGATAATGACCAAGTCACAAAGCAGCACTGAACTTTGTAAACAACAAATTTGAGATTACAAAATTTACACTAATACTCTTTAGCTGTAGAACCTCTAGTCAATTATCCAAATTGGTTCACACAGCAGAGACAAACTTTCTGTCTGCACCTTTATCATCTGCTTCAGAAAAGTACAAAGCCCAGAATAAATAAAACATCGAGTTTGTTTTATGTTTTGAAAACAAAGGGACCAGACCTTTATATATCTCCTCCTCATAGAATTTCTGTAGGAAAACTGCAAATACCAAAAGTCAAATGAATCCAGTTGTCCCCACTGTACTTTCCTGTGATATATTAGTAAGAGTTCATACCACTAAAATACTGTCCTTTATTTTTTTCTATTTGTAAGTATATACTGATTTTTAGTTGGTTAATTTTTTAATTAGAAAATAACAAGTCTCTGCATTAATATGGATAAAATTCCTCATGAAATATTTTAATGGTGAGACAATTCTCTGCTAACCTTAATTTTACAAACTAGTTTAAAACCAAGTAGGACCTACAGTGGTTATACACTCTAAGTATATGAATCTTTTTTAAAAGTGTGGTAACTTTTCTTACAAATAAAAGCAATGAAAACAAGGCTCTTTCAATGACACTGCACAGCAAAGTCCTCGTATTCCAAAAAAATGAAGGGAAGTTATGCCTCTGCTTGTATTTTTTGATACAAAATAGCAAAGTAGGAATTTAGATAAAAAAGTCATTATTAGAATACTGTAGGTTTTAAGAATGTTATTTAGCTTAGAATACAACATTACACATTTTTTCTTACTGAAAAAGAAGTCATTACTAATGAACAAACTAGTATCCGGAAAATTGGCTGGATAGACAATCTATCATTTGGATGAATGGAAGTTTTAATATTTTATTTGACTTATACTCTCATTTCAGTGGGTAAAGACTTCTTGGAACAAGTACAAAAGTGTTGATTGATGTAGAAGTCGGTCATCTCTCATAGTCCTAGCCAACTAGAGAGGGCAGTGCCAGATTTGATGATGATCGCTCTGATTTCTGTACTTTCATTTGCAAAAGAAGATACAGTGTTGCCACCTTAGGAGACCTCAAGAAGAGAAGCAAGATTGGTGTTTGATTACTGTGATTCCTGCCGGAACTATTAAGTATATGTTTGAAAGTATGAATTTGTATTTTTATTCTGAATTCAGCTCATCAGTTGTTTACATTGCTTGGGAAATTTTATCCAGAAATAAGTTCGGCGAGCTAGAGAAATGGCTCAGCAGTTAAGAGCACTGACTGCTCTTCCGGAGGTTCTGAGTTCAATACCTAGCAACCTCCTGGTGGCTCATAACCATTTGTAATGGGATCTGGTGCCCTCTTCTGGCGTGTCTGAAGAGAGCAATGGTGTACTCACATACATAAAATAAATAAATCTTTTAAGAAAAGAAATGGTAGGATGCTTTCTTGGAAAAGTTATCAATTGATGACATGTCAGAACACTGAATACAACTAAAAGCTGAGAAAGTTGAGTGGAGTGAACAGTGTTTAAAAGAGCACTGTGGTGGTTTGAATAGATATGGCCCCATAGATTCATGTGTTGAAATGCTCTGCCCAATGGTAATGGCACTATTAGGAAGTGTGGCCTTATTGGAGGAAGTGTGTCACTCTGGAGGCAGACTTAGAGGTCTCTTATGCTCAAGCTCCGTCCAGGGTGGAATTTCAGTCTCCCCTTGGCTGCCATTGGGTCAAGATGTAAAACCTTTGGCTCCTCCAGAACCATGTCAGCCTGCATGCTGCCATGATTCCTACCATGATGGTAATGGACTAAATTCCTAAAACTGTAAGCCAGTCCCAACTAAATGTTTTCCTTTCTAAGAGTTGCCATAGTCATTGTGTCTCTTCACAGCAATAAAACCCTAAGACAAGCACTAATTAGAGATATGGAGGTAATATCTACTTATGTTTCATGCATAATCAGATACATGTTACATATGATCAAATTACTTATAATAAGGCACGAAAAACATGTAACTTATAAGTTAATAACCCAATATTCCTATGATGTACCTAAACAGTTTACAAGTTGGAGCAAATTAAAATGTAAACAGTGCTAAGTCAACTGTAAGTAATGTAACTATCATTGTCTCCTGTGTAGCCTACCAAATTCACATACCAGGAGAAACATACTGGAGTAGAAAGTTAACATGAACTTTAGCCATATTTCTAGTCAGAGCTTCAAGGACCTTAAGATCAGTTTAAAAGGCAAAACAAGAAATCACCATGTTTTCCTTTGATTACAGTGCAAGAATGCATGATCAGTCATAACTAAATTGAGAATGTTGTTTCCGTTCCCAACTCCACATGGGTTTCTTTTTCGGTTAGCAAGGAGTTTGATTATATAATTGCCATGAAATTGTACAGTTAAATGTGGCAGGTTGAAATTAACATCTCTTTCCTAAAATAAGTTGTCAGAAATCAGAAACTAGAAGGGGCCTTGGAAATCGTGCAGTCCAGTGGCTCCCAAACTTCCTCAGAATTGCTGTGTCATGAGGCCTTCTCAGACATATACACTAGAGTCTGATGCAACAGATATCAGATGCGTTATGAAAATTAAGTTTAATAGAATTTCATGAAAAGCCACATTTAGTTACCTTAGATTTGGTCCAATGGCACAGAAAATAATTTAAAAAGTCCATGTGTGCTATGAAATAGTTTCCCACAAGTATTTATTTGGTATATGTTTCTTATACTAACTCTCTTCCCTGCTCTATTGACTACTTATTAATTAGATGCATTTTGAAATCTTAAGCCTTCAGTTTTCGAAGAGTACCACCAACACCAAAATTCTTAACAAAATTGGGATATTGTAAAAGTAATCACTTGCTTCCGTGAATGCAGGTGGGTTATTCTGCTATATGTGACGTGGTCACAAGAAGAATTAAACGTTAATTTCCAAATTTATTCTGAGCACTGTAAGTTTTGTTTGTTTGTCTTCTTGCTATTGTTTTGAAGACAGAGTCTCATACTTCTCAGGCTGGCTAACGTCACTGTGTAGCCAATGATGATCTTGAACTCAATGACTCTCATTTTCAAGCCCCAGTGAGGGGTTCTATATCCATGCCAGTAAGCCTCATCTCACATCAACCTTGTGAAAATTCAATATAAAGATATTTTTTTACATAAATTGACTATCAATGATAAAATGACAGACTCACACATTTGACAAATAGTATATTTTATTTTCTGATCAAAACTTCTGCAGCTATGAAAACTCAAGGGCTGTGGATACTCGTTCAAGATTTGGCACTCCAGAGGTCCAACACAGTCAATGAACTGTAATGGACAAGAACACACATTTTCCAGGGATAATGAAAAGTCTAAAATAGAACACTGTCCACGTGGAAAAGTTTGGATAATGGAGCACTGAAAGTTCCCTGAAACCATCAGCAGGAGACCTAAATCCAACTTAAACTCTTAGTGTGCCTTAACTTCACTGTCCTTTAGTCTGCATTGATATGACTAATCTTAGGTTTGTCCTGGGAGCTTTAAGAACTAATGTGTCTAAACAAGTTAATCAAGCATCCCTGAGAAGGTTGGTATCTCCTCTTTTCTCAACAAAATTATGAACTAGATTTGCTGAATTTGTATTTTAATAATAAATGTTCCAAAGCCTTCATCTTGCTGTGAGCATAACCCACAACAGACATCATGGGTTTAATCTAATCATATTCAGGTCTATACATTAAAAACCCATCTTAAATCAGCTCTTCTGATGCATGGCAGTATTATAGACTGACTTCCAGTTTCTTTTTAAGACAGAGATTCTGTAAATCCAACAGTTTCCAAGCCAGGATTGGTGGCTGGAAGCTGTGATCAAGCATTGTCGACAATCTCATGCACCTTTTACAAACACTGGATGGTACAAGTCTAAGGCAAATTGCAATAAGTTAAAACAAAACAAAACACAGTTACATAAAAACCAAATGCCCTTAACCTAATTCAATTAAGTACAAGCCCAATTAAATCAGAGTTTTATTACTGTTAAGCACAGCAATAAAATCTGGGGAAATATATAGAACAGCCACATGTAAATAAACACAAACCATGTGAGAAGTTAGCTGGATGCGAGAAGCATGCTAGACTTTGGGTTGCCACTCAACTGTTGGTGAGTTTAAAGCTTGAGGTAATTTATTGTTGCTTTATATATATATATATATATATATATATATATATATATATATATATATATATATCCGCAGGCAATGCATGTAAAAATAAAGAAAATAACAGCTAGAAAGAGAGTTCCAGTGCTTTATGTATGAATATGACGACCTGTGTTCAAATCCTCAGC